>NW_028317947.1:19405000-19734375 GCF_062004578.1 Staurois parvus
AGAGGTTTTTAGAGGGCGCATGTGATCAGCACAGGGCCAATCAGCACTGTCCAGACAGAGATCAGGGGTTCTGCATCCTCTTAGAGCAGAAAAAACTCCTACACGCTTTAACCAGTGCTCTGCTGAACACTGATAGAAGTCACAAGACTGCTCTAACTGCTGACAAAAGATATTTTATATTTACTAAATGAATTTCACTTCCATGTTGTGTACTGTGGGAGACCTCATATAGTGAATGCAGGGTCCTGTGTTTAGTAACACTTTAATATGCAAGCCTTTATTACCTCTCAAAGACATCAGAGGACAACCCCTGATGGTTCGGTCTTTCCCTCCAGAAGAAAAATGCCATATTTGCAAATATATATATATTTTTTAAAAACATTTTATTTGGTTTATAAACATTGAATAGAAGGTGCAGTCATGAAATAGGATTCATAGAGTATTATGGATTTTCTTTAGTGAGAGAAAGCACATCAAAAACGGTTTACTTTCAGACACTCTTTCTCCAATTAAACATTTTCAGGGGTCCCTCAGAAAAGGCATGGGGAGTAATGTTCACCCCTCTGACTCATCAAATCAAGCAAGTACTCGAGCTTGAGCTACTGAGCTATGTACAAGGTTTTTTTTTTTCAGCGCAGAGAAAAGGAAACACAGGTAAAATTTGAAAAAGGAGACAACCTCCTCCTGCTAGTTGGAAGGTAATATAAAAGATCCATATACAAGGTTACATATTCGGCCAACTACAATGAAAAAAAAATATTTTTTTTTAAGTTTGGAAACTAAAGAAAAATATCTACAAAGACAAATCAGTCCCCTGATGGTCAATATTACAGTAATAACACGAAATACGTGCTCGGTAATAGTTCACAACAGTTTCTCTAACCGGCACTAGAGTACCCAGCTTTGACACAGCCTATAGTTAAAACAGCCTTTTTCCCCCTTCTTTCATAAAACGACAATTCGGAATCATCTAAGCTCTTTATGTAACAAGTATTTAAATGGCCTCCGGGGAGCTCCCATCTTCTTGATCCCTTATCGCTAGAACGCAGGCCGCTTTCTGAGCTTCTGCTAATCCCCCTGCAATGATTTGCTAATAAAGTCAGCCCAGATGGCTGTGAATGTCTTGTTTAGCCAAAACGTATCAACATATTAAACCCTTCCCCTCTCACTCAAGATGTGCTGCTTGGAAAATAAGTTGCTGTGAAAAGCTTTCGGCCATGTAACCCCGTTTCGGCGGCTTACCGTGAAATTTCTTGTCTAGAATCATCTGGGAAAGCTTGCGTTCTACCTCAGGCTGTATGGGGGGGGAAAAAAAAAGATGGATTTAGGTTAATAGGTAAATGTCAAACTCAGTGAAACCACTTCAAAACGCTTGTTCCTACTCTACGCACTATTACGCTGAAGTAGGCCTACGAGCAATTCGGAAATAAATGTCTTATCTAAAGTTAGGCTAGAGAAAAAAAAACAAAAAAAACGTATAGAATCATTAAAGCATATTTTAAACTATAATATACAAGGCAAATGGGGCAAAAGCAACAGATGAACTTTAAAGTGTTACTAAACCCACAACAGTAAAATCTGTCTGTATATTTATTTATTTCAGGCACTTATATAGCGCCATCAATTTACGCAGCGCTTTACATATATATATTGTACATTCACATCAGTCCCTAACCCTCAAGGGGTTACAATCTAAGGTCCCTAACTCACATTCATATATACACATACTAGGGCCAATTTAGACAGGATCCAATTAACCTACCAGCATGTCTTTGGACTGTGGGAGGAAACCGGAGTACCCGGAGGAAACCCACGCAGACACAGGGAGAACATGCAAACTCCAGGCAGGTGGTTGGGATTTGAACCAATGACCCTAGTACTGCCAGGCAGCTAACCATTTAGCCACTGTGTTGTCCTATATGCAGTCAAGCATGCTTGTTCTACTCACTGTGGAACCTAAAGGGTTAATCCTCCACATTGTGTAAAAAGGATGTTTGATCCTCTCTTCTCTGATCCTCCTCTTCTTACATTGTCCTGATAGAACAGAGGTTTGGAGTCACTCTGCACATGCTCAGTTTACTGTATATTGCTAAAGAGGTTTTTTTTTTTTTTTTTTTTTTACTTGTGCATGTGATCAGCACAGGGCCAATCAGCACTGTCCAGACAGAGGTCAGGGGTCCTGCATCCTCCTAGAAGAGAATGAAAACTCCTCCTACAAACTTTAACCCGTGTTCTGCTGAACACTGATAGAAGTCACAAGACTGCTGTAATTACTGACGAAAAAATTTATTTAGCAGTTTATATTTACTAAAACGATTGCATTTCCATGTATTGTGTAGTGAATGCAGTGTCCTGGGTTTAGTAACACTTTAATGCCCTTCTTCCTAACAGCACATGCTTGTCATTTGCTCAGTTTCCATCAAGAAAATACACAGTATATTCAGATGGAAGGATGTTTGTGACTCATTCCATGTGACAGCCCTGGTTCTTGCTGACTGGCCCAAAACAGTCACATGGGCGCAAGTCCTGTGCCTTGTGTAAGCACTGACTTGAGTGATTCGGAGCTTACACAGAGCTATCTTTCTCTGCTCTCAAAGGCTGAACGAAGCAGCAGGAGAATGAAAGAAAAATGGTGTGTATGTGTAGTTGGGGTAAAGAACAATTAAGTGAACCTATTGCTATGTCATGTATGGAAAACGCACAGGCTTTCTTTAAATAAAAGAAAAAAAAAAAAACATTTTTATTCCTATATAACTACTTGACTTCTAGAAGATTTTACCGCCTTTATGACCAAAGCATTTTTTGCCATTTAGTACTGCACTACTTTAACTGGCAATTTCACGGTCATACAACACTGTACCCAAATTAAATTCATATATTTTTTCTCACACAAATAGAGCTTTCTTTTGGTGGGTGTTGAACACCACTGGGTTTTCTTTAATCAATCATATAAAATGAAAAAAAACAAAATATTTTGAAAAAACAAAAAAACAAAACCATTTTTTCTTCTGGTATAGAACATATAAGTGTATATTAATTGGTTTGTATGAAAGTTATAGCATCTACAAACTATGGGATATATACTGGAATTTATGTAGCTATAAACACTTTACTGGTAATGGCAATGATCAATGACTTATAGTGAAACTGTGTTAGTGTAGTAGGCAATCTGGCGCTAACAGACACTTGCTGAGAGGGACACTAGTGTTGCTGCATATATTGTACACTGTACTAATGACACTGGCTGGGAAGGGGTTAACATCTAGGGACAATCAAGGGGTTATCGGTGTGCCCGGTGTGTAATATGTGCTGCTTTTACTCAGATCGCAATACATCCAGATCATTGTCCTGTTTGTTTGTAAACACAGAACTCTGTGCTGAGATTGAACACAACCGATCACCAGGTTTCAGACAAAATCATTGGCTGAAACCTGCTGATAAACTCGTGCGGTGTCCAATCACAGCAGGGGGTGTGTACGCGCATGTGCCTGAACCCCGGTTACCAGGCGGCGTACGGGTAAGTCACCTAGCCTGGCTGTGCCACAAGTCCGCAGTACATGTACTATGGGGTGGGCAGGAAACAGTTGACAATATAAAAGGCATCATACTTCTGGACTTCTTGCTTGGTTTTTGATTGTTAAGTAACACAAACATGTCCGTAGCGTTCATGCGGTTTTTTCTTCTCCATGCATGTTGCCTGGAAACAGTCTGGTAGATAACTACAGGCTACAGATCTAATTGACCTCATTATTCATCTTGTACTCAGCATGGAGTACTCTGAATACCTTAGAGAGCAATTCCAGGCAACAAATGAACATGTGAAATCAACCAGTGAGTTACCAATGCATTGCAGCACAATGCCTATGTGCCAGAATCATAAAGTTCACTCAATTTATCACAACATGAGTTCTTACTAGTGCAGCCACAGCACACGGACCACATTACAGGGTCAGCAGATGTTTATTTCCGAAAATCAATTCAGCGTAACATCCTCAGCTTCCTGAATCGATCGTAACATTGCAAAGGTTAAGGCTCAAAGGTTGCTGTGAAAAACCAATAGTATACCCATGTTCTTCATCAGATATCCTGCAGGAAACAGCAAGTGGGTGATGCAGAATCACAAGCAGGCATGTTCCAGGATCAGATTACTGACAGGAAACAGAGATGTCTGGTTGAGACATAAAAACCTGAGCCACTAGATTGTGCTCCCTGTATGCATCTCAAGGCTTAAAGTGTTACTAAACCCAGGACCCCGCATTCACTATATCCGCTCTCCCCGGACCCTGCATTCACTATATCCGCTCTCCCCGGACCCTGCATTCACTATATCCGCTCTCCCCGGACCCTGCATTCACTATATCCGCTCTCCCCGGACCCTGCATTCACTATATCCGCTCTCCCCGGACCCTGCATTCACTATATCCGCTCTCCCCGGACCCTGCATTCACTATATCCGCTCTCCCCGGACCCTGCATTCACTATATCCGCTCTCCCCGGACCCTGCATTCACTATATCCGCTCTCCCCGGACCCTGCATTCACTATATCCGCTCTCCCCGGACCCTGCATTCACTATATCCGCTCTCCCCGGACCCTGCATTCACTATATCCGCTCTCCCCGGACCCTGCATTCACTATATCCGCTCTCCCCGGACCCTGCATTCACTATATCCGCTCTCCCCGGACCCTGCATTCACTATATCCGCTCTCCCCGGACCCTGCATTCACTATATCCGGTCTCCCCAGGACCCTGCATTCACTATATCCGGTCTCCCCGGACCCTGCATTCACTATATCCGGTCTCCCCGGACCCTGCATTCACTATATCCGGTCTCCCCGGACCCTGCATTCACTATATCCGGTCTCCCCGGACCCTGCATTCACTATATCCGGTCTCCCCGGACCCTGCATTCACTATATCCACTCTCCCCGGACCCTGCATTCACTATATCCACTCTCCCCGGACCCTGCATTCACTATATCTGCTCTCCCTGGACCCTGCATTCACTATATCTGCTCTCCAAGGACCCTGTATTCACTATATCCGGTCTCCCTGGACCCTGCATTCACTATATCTGCTCTCCCACAGAAATGCAATTATTTTAGTAAATATAAACTGCTAAATACATTTTCTCATCAGCAGTTAGGGCTTGTTCACACTTGACTGTTTTTCCAACTCTTGCCAAACGCCCCTATAGCGTTTGACAAGCGTTGGTCCGGCGTTTGTGGAGCTTTTTAACGCTCCGCAAACGCCGCATGCACAGTTCAGCGGCAGTTGCTAGGCGTTTGCCGAGCGTTAAAAACGTCCCACAAACGCCTATAATGAAGTTTGAATGGTGTTATTGCCCCGCAAACGCGTCGCAACCACACCGCAGCGGCACCAGACTTGAATAGGAGGCTTCAACTCCTCCTGACTCGACCAGAGGTGTCCGTTTTGCCACATCACGACGATAACGCTCCCGTTTGAACAGCACTATGTGCTGCAATGTGCAGAATTTTCCCAGGCATTTGGGAAACGGTAAGAACGCTTCCTAAACACCTGTCTGCCGCTTGCTAACAAGGCTGGTGTGAACGTAGCCTTAGAGCAGCCTTGTGACTTCTATCAGTGTCCAGTTGAGCACATATTAAAGCTTTAGGAGGAGTTTTCAATCTACTCTCACTGCCCTATGAGATTGCATAACCCCTGACTCCCTGTCTGGACAGTGCTGATCGGCCCTGTGCTGATCACATGCACTCTCCCAAGAAAAAGAAAAAACAAACACTCTAGCAGTACACACCAAACTGTGCATCTGCAGAGTGTCCCCGAGGCTGTGTTCTATCAGAAGATGAAATGGAGAAAGTGGAAGGGGAGGATCAGAGAAGAGAGGATCAAACATCCTTTTTACATAATGCAGAGGAAATAACCCCTCAAGTTCCACAGTGAGTAACAAGCATGCTTTACTGCATATACAGACCAATTTTACTGTTGTGCCTTAAGTAACACTTTAATGTTTCCACTTTTAGAAGTCAATATATCCACTAACCTTAAAAAAAAAACAAACAAACAAAAAGGTAAATAGTAAAATGATGAAAAAGGTTTCTGAACATAGACAGGCTTCATCCAATTTTCTAATGCATACGGCAATATTGGCCTATTTCTCAAACTGAAAGCCCAGTTATATAAAGAACCCTTAAAGGAAACGTAAAATCTCAAAAACATCAAAATGTATCTGGCATATAACGTCTTCTGCTGTTGAATGAGACATGGCTGTCCTTGTGAGGAGACGCCGATTCAAAAGTAGAGCGAAAGGGGCATACCTGCTCCCAGGGCAAGTTGTCATTCAAGTTTTATTCAGATGGTTTCATCCAAAACAGAAATGGAGAACTTTCCCATAGCAACCAAAGATGTTACAATAAGCAAATCAAACCACACATTCAGTTGGTCACTATGGGAATAATAACTTTCTTCTCTGTTTTGATAATTATGCTGCAAAGTTTTCAGTAAAGAAACTAATTTAGTAGCCAGATGGTGTGAAAGAACGTCATGCGGTTTAGCTGATCATCCAAAATGAAAGGTCACCATAACTCAGTATTAGTACAGGTTCACTGAGCACGAACGATAGCTGAGGGAGCAAAGAAGGAAAAGAAGAGGGGATGTGAAATATCACGAACGTAGGAGCTGTCTTATGACTTTATCTCACCTTTGGCAGTTTGATGAGAATGGATATGTGATCAATCTGTAATGAAAAGAAAACAACCCTTTATATACACCTTAACACATATGGTTCAAAATATGCAAGGTCTAAAAGGGCAAGTCTATACATGGATTTAAAAAAAAAATAAAAAATACCGGCAAACTAGAAACAACATCCAACTCTTCTGTTGGAGAGCTGCAGGTAAGAGGCATGCTTGTGTAGGTGTTTTCAACTTTTAGACTTCATTTTGAACAATGGGCCATGCAAGGTTAGAGAGCCTCTGTAGTCTTGGAGGGATTTGCCGGAAGGCCGACATTTTTTTTTTTTTTTTTAAAGTTATAGGTTAGGTGACAGTAGGCCCCACATGCTGTATGAATTCTTAGAAACCTGCTCCTATACTGTGGCTTCAGCTGCTGCATTCTTATTCCAGGGTTGTGACTCAAAGCAGTGAAGACAGGTAGTTGAACACTTAGCATCTAGAGAACATGGATTACGTAAAGGCAGTCTATGCTCTTAGTACAGAGTTTCCCTTTAAACCTTTCCCCTTCCCTCTACAGAGTGTTGTCAGTTAATTGGAGTATGTACTACTCCTCCTCCTATTCCACCTCTGTGGTCAGAAGCAGGAATTCTACCATGCCCTGTGGTTATGCCCCAAGATTCAAAAGTTTGGGTCAAAAATATGTGGATTTTTTGAATCAGCCTTGGGTCTCCTAAATGTTAGGTTTCCTAAGATATGCCTGCTGGGTTGGTGGAGGACCTTCCATTTGGTTCTCATGCCAAGAAACTATTGTGCATACTTTACTTCTGCAAAATAGATGATCTTAATCAAATCGTAAGAGGTACTTTCCTCCCACCCTTCCAGAATGGAAACATCCGATAAAGGCCGTTCTTGCATTGTACCAAATCACATACACCACTGGGTGATCTCTGAAATGTATACTGGGTCTTTTGACCCAGCTTCTCCATACTGCCTAACCTGGCAGGGATCTCTGTAGTCCAATTTTTCTCAAGCTTTTCTCAGTCAAGGCACCCTTTAAAATTATGGATAGTCCCGAGGCACCTTTTAAAATCATGGGCAGTCTAGAGGCACCCCATTCTAAAATGTGAAAAACTATTCTAATAGTTTTCTATAACACAACAACATCCACACATGTAGGACACCCAACATTAGAGGTGATTTAAGAAAATACACTGGTACTGACTAGTATTCCATTGTTTCTCTTCTCCCTAAGTTTTTCTCAATAACTGAACTAATGTGACCTCAGCACTGACTGGGGGGGGGGGCAGGGGAGGGTCAAACTAGGATGCTGTGCAGGCAGCCGACATCCTCATCAACTGATGATTTCACTGGTTGTCAGAATGCCGGTGGCAAGAAAGTCGTAAAGATGCACAATGACAACCTGTGGCTTTGTGTAACTAAAAGGCAGATTTGTTCCACCCACTGGCTTGTATACAAGTTTTGGGCAATTTGTAGACATTTTGCCTAGACAGTCCTGAAGAAACCTCAAGACACCCCAGGGGTCTGGGCACCCTGGTTGAGAAAGGCTGCTGTAGACCACTGTTTATTTGTTTAAACTTCTACCAATGTACCTTCTGACTTTGTATTTCTGTAACAAGGTTTCTTTATGTAATATTCATACAGCTTGTACTATACAGGACACAGACTCTGAGTTGTTTATTACTTGCTTTATTGTATCTGTAATTTTCTTACACAAAAAATTATAATCTAAAAAAAACCCTCAAAAACACAAAACATATACTATTCCACCAGTCAGCACAAATCTCCAGTTGTTATGTGACCCCAATGTCTTACCTGTACTCTGGAGAAAGGTTCAATGACTCGGATAAGGTTCTGTTCCAACAAATTGTCATAGAGCTTGGCCAAATGAGTGCTAATGATGGGGTCATCCCGTAACTCTGCCTTGTAATCTGTCAGTGCCTGTGGGAGAAAATGAACAGATGTGACATTTCTGTGTTTATCGGTCATCCTGCTTCCTAACAAATGACATCCATACTATGGATGGAACTCCTTACCTTCTCAAAATTGGCAAGTGAGCGGTTCTTGCTGGCCTGGGCTACACATTTCAGTGCTTCTGTCTGCAAGGCGAAATGTATTAATCCTTGGTTTCATATCTCGAGCATCTTACATCACAATAATGGGACAAAATCAAGCAATGGGTCTTATGGTCTGGTGTGGGTTGAGATAATGAAAGCTAACAAATGCACTGGGATAAGCTATACAGAGAAACAGAATTTATGTCAAGTCTCTGCTGCTGATCACTCTGGGAGAAGGAAATCATGCATATACGCAGGGACATTACGCTGTGTTATCTGTTGGTTGAAAAAGGGAGTTAAAGGGTCAAATCTGAGCTCACATTCCATAAGATCATTAACCTCCTCAGCGGTATGATTCTTTCCGATTTTTTGTGCTGAAAGCGGTACCATTTTTTTGCATGGAAATATGTAGTTTTTTATTGTAGGCTGTAATTTTTAGGAATAACTCACTGAAATCTGTCCGAACAAGAGTCTATTAAACATCCCGGGTAGGATAAAATTTGAAACACGAAATCATAAATTATAATTTAATAAATAATCATAAAAAATAATATAATAATAATAAATTTAATTCAATAATATATTCAAACCAAAAACACTGAAATTTGAAATACAGAGGCAAATTCGCACATCGCTGAGCAAAGTCGCAAAATCGTTTTCAGTGTCTGATGACGAATTTCCCCACGAATCATTATCACTCAATTCTGCAAGTAGTTCTGATTTACTATCGCTGTTCTCTAGCTGGTCTAAAACCGCTTTTGACGTAAAGGGACGCTTTTTGGACGCCATGGACTTTTCTAAGTTTCCAGGCAGAAAGAACAGTCAAAATGCAGGCAGGGCACAGGACAAAGCAGTAGGGACAAAATGTATGTGAAATGCACTGAAACAGCAATGTTTTACTATGTAATAATCATTTTAAAAAAGACATTTTTAAAAAATTTCAAATTTCCCGCCGGTTCCGACGCCCGTACGTCCCGATGTCACAGGGACCGGAACACGGAAGCCGGATGCCAGCATCAGCCGGAGGAGATGGCCGGGGACGCTGCAGGGGACACATTGTGGGAGCGAAGGACAAGGTAAGTGCTGCAGGGACTCCATGAGCAACACCACATGGTAAGCCCGAGTGTAGCTCGGGGTTACCGCTCTTGGTACTCAAATTTTACCCCGAACTACACTCGGGAATACCACCAAGGAGGTTAAAGAAACTCTCAGAGAAAGTGCACTTTCTGGAAACAGCATCTTGTATTTGATTCTCTGTGCTGGGTCATGTAGGTTTATGGATTTCAAAGCAGAAGAATACTATGTGGAAAACCACACAAAATAGGAAATTCATGTGCTTGGTATTTTATCTTATATTGTATTCATGAACTGCTGGCCACCATGTCGCCTAAGCCCTTCTCTGCCTTTTTGTCACCTGCTAATGGGAAGGACTAAATGTAGAAAGAAGTGACAACACAAAGGGGAAGATCTACATCAATCTATGTGACACCAGGCTCTAGCCCCTTTTACAAATAGTTGAGGGTCTTGATGAACACAGAGGGAGGTGGAGGAACTTCCTTGACATTTGAGCTAGGACATTAGAAGGGAAACATCAGAGATTCCAGGGTCCTGCTGCTGCACACTAACAGGGACGAATTATAAAAAGTATACTGGTATCGCTGCTCCTAGCATGCCTAGGGGGTATTAAAGCAGAGCTCCACCTAAAAGGGGAAGTTCAGCTTTAAGCCCTTGTCCTCTGCTCCCCATTCAGGATTGGCACCTTTGGGGAGCGGATACCCGAATTTGACAGGTACCAGCTCCCACTTATGCTGCGATTGGAAGCAGAAGTCGTCCTCCCTCCCCGTAGTCTTCCGGGACAGGTCGTAGAAGACTACGGAAACATTCACAAAGCGCAGCACTACTCGCGCATGTGCAGTGGGCACCCAGCTGTGAAGCCGCAAGCTGTTGCAGCCGGGTGCGTGCCCACATTGAAGATGCCAGCTCTGGTGAGAGAAGTCGGCTGTTGAAATCAGCCGTGGTAAGGACACTGCTGGACTGAAGGACAGGTACGTGTCTGTATTTTAAAAGTCAGCTGCAGTTTTTGTAGTTGCTGACTTTTCTTTATTTTTAATTTTTTTTTAGATCAACTGGAACTCCGCTTTAAGAGGCTATATGGGGTGTCTGCTTAGTCTACTTTAATAAACCCATGCCAATACTAACCTGTCTCCCAGCATAACGGAGGGCAAGTTTTCCGCTCACCAAGGCCTGTACATCTTCTGGCCTGTTAAGAAAAGCAAAAACTGTATAAACAAACAGCACTTTTCAACACAGAAATAACATATACCAACCATCCTGTAAATAAATTTTTCTTGATAGAACTTGCATTTCAAATTAGACAATTACCCCAAGCTAATTACTAAATTACAGAAGATCTAGCTGTCTTTAGCTCTCATTACATCAGATCCTGGTGCTGGCTAATGTACAGGATTCTAGGCTTAGGTATACTGATGTCAAAATGAAGAATTACATAAACCACCACGCCATTCAAACCGGTATATGTACAGTATTCCTAGCAGTTTCATTACACTGCCAGTCCTTATGTGGATTTTGGATAATAACAAAAGGTGGAGAAATTTCAATAGATTAGAAAGGCAGAGAAAAGGTAACAGAAGGGAAGGTCACTAGGGAGAGACAAATGCTCAATTATCTAAGCTATAACAAGTGCTCTTTTCAGCTGTAGGAGTGGAATATAAGGCAAGTCATAGATGATGCCTTTCCAGCAAACAGGTTGCAGGAAAGAAAATTACTCAATTCCCCCCATCTTCAGTGTCAGTGTTCCCTCCTGCAGCCATTTTGTATTCTGCCGTCGGGGAGCCTTCCCTGTCAGAACACAATGATATAGCAGCTATAGGCACTGGCAGTAATTAGATGCAAAAATTCCAACAGGATCGACTTCAGTATAATCAGTCTACCCATAGATGGATCGAACCTCAGCCTGACTCTTCTGAACCGTCCGAGATTCTATCTATCTATGGCTGGCTTTAGTCACATGGATGAAAAAAATTATTATAGCAACTAACAAACAAATGCTTTACATCATAATGAATTGAGCCTAAGGTCTATACCAGATCTGGTACAGCTTAAAATGGTTTGAAAGGCTCAAGGTTTTTACCTTCATGCATTCTATGCATGTAGAAAAAAAAAAAAAAAAACAGTGTGCAGTGCCCCCCCCAATCCTTACCTGAGCCCCTTCCTATTCAGTGTTGTTCTCGACTGCCTCTGCTGTATGGGGACTCTTCCTTCTCATTAGCGGAGACAGCAGCGGGAGCATGGGGACAGGGCCTCGACTCTGTCTTATGGACACATAGGGCAGTGGCTCGGGGACGACAACATAGCGGTGCCCCAGGGCGAGCAGCTTTCCCTGGGGGCACTGCTTGAGGGGGAGGAGCTAGGAGCGCCAGTGGGGACTCAAAAGAAGAGGATTGGGGCTGCTCTGTGCAAAACTACTGCACAGAGCAGGTAAGTATAGACATGTTTGTTTTGTTTTTTTAAAACAAAGCTTTGGTGTCACTTTGAGAAGGCTGTACTGTGTATGTATGGTCAACTTTAGGGCCCTTAAAAAGTTAAAATGTTCCTAATTTGACAAACTGACGTCCAATATATTTTTTAAAAATGACTTGTGACATATTTGATTTTTCTAATCTCAAGTCACAGGCCAACCCCAATGAAGACACTGCAGAAACATAGGAAGAATGTAAGATTATGACACACTCAAGATGAGAACCCTTATAATAACCTTCACATGAGACAAAAAGCTAAGCAGAAACTGATCCCTGCCTAATTATGACCGAGAAACATGAAGGAAGGGAAAGCCTCAGGCAAGGTGATACATACGTGTTCAGCATTATCTTGCACAGCAGCATGTATTTCAGCGCTGTTATAGCTCTTGGACTGTCAATAGAGTCATTGCCCTCAAAAGCCTCATAGAAATAGGAGTATGCGGTTTTCCAGTCCTTCTCTTCTGCTGCATGGATTATACCTGAAAATAACAGCACAGTGCAGTCATATGTCTGCCACACATACCATCACCCCATAACAGTTATTGTACAACTCATGGGGAACCTGTGACCTCACTACCACACTGAGACTGACAGCATTCAGGTAGCGGATATCAGCAACAATACTGAAAGCACATACAGAAGGTCCTATACACAGCACCAGGAAAACAGATACGCTCTGAAACCAGTCAGTCATTCAGCTAATTTGGGAAAACACTTTCAGATTTATTTAAAGAATGAAAGAAATACCCTTGCAGTGGGGTTCTCTTCATACTGCAAGGGTTACATGCCAATTTTTAACCTAGGGTATACACATGAATTTTCTCTTACCTTACAACTTGCTCCCCCAGCAGCTGCCATTCACCTCTTCCCTCCAACACCCCGCCTTGTGAGCAGGCCCTTGGCATCCTCACCTACAATACAGGACTGATACTCCTGTGTTGCACATGATGACATCACAGCTGCTGGCCAAAGTACTGAAAAGGTCAGGCTACAGGGGGGACTGGTTGTAGGGAAGGAGTAGCCTACAGGAGTGAGGGATAAGGTAAAATGGGGGAACCTGCCACCACTGCTCAGGGACGACATGCAAACATCAAAAATGTGTAGTCAGTGGCAGCGCTGCCACTGACTACACACTATGTTTTCATCTCCCCCTGAATGGGTCATTCATACAGCAGCACATGTGTAGAATTACATTGGTCAAATCTGAATAAATCAAGGCTGAGGTCATTCTGTTAAAGTGTGCCACATGAATAACTCATTTAATGGGGAAACATAAATAGGGTATCACAGTGGCAGTGGTCCTGCTGGCTATACATGGTTGATACTTACATGTCAGCCCTGAGCAGCGGCGTCAGCCAATGAGATCCATTTATGCTGCATGCATGTAAACGCACCAACAATTACATGCGCACTGTTAAAGAACAGTCTATAAGCAGGACTGAGAATGAAAACGTAACCAGCGCTGGAGACCAAAACTTAGGAGCCTTCATGGGCACATAGCATACAATACTGCTTCATTCAAATTTGTATAAATAAAAAATTTATACAAAACAGATTGTAAACCAACCACAAGAATCCTTACTGACTGGCTTGGTCATATATATATATATATAATGTATTACACACAACATACTACAAGTGTACCTGTTGACTTATACCATCTGGTCTTGATCATATAAAAATATAAAAAGTTCCACATAATGCAGAACACAACACCCCAAGCATTTCAGTTTCTTTATCTCAGCCCAACACAGTGCTGCCCTGCATGGCGGTGGGCAGACAGGTGAAGTAAAACAATTTCTCTTCTAAATCCTCATTCACGGAGTTTAATAACAGAAACACATCAAGGATCAGTTTTTGCACACAAGCAATAAAGAAGTCAAAATGAGAATTATAGTATAAGCTGTAATAAAACAGGGAAAACATGCTGAGAAGACCATCATTTTTTTTTGCATGGGGAACTTGTGCTGGGACTATTGCTTGCTAAAAGACTAAAACCATTTTTGTTACCTTCTTCAGTCTTCCAGCAGATTATTTTCCCAGGGGGTATACCAGTTCTTGAGAGAGACACTAACCTGACTGCATGTCCAGGGCTGCCTGAAGCTTGGGTGGGCAATAGATGGCATTGGCCGTAGTACGTGCAGACGTTAACGCTGCTCTGGCTTTGGGTAAGTTACTAAGGGCATGGTAGGTCTTGCTCTCCAAGAGCTGAACTTCCACCAAAAGGGCTTTGTCGTCCATCTTTTTCAGCTCTCTTAAAAGCTGTGATCCTAGTAAGAGGTAAAAACAGAACACATGTTTAAGCTGGCACAAATTTATTTATTGTTTTTGTTTACACAAAAGAAAAATAGAGATATTTTACACATAGGTGTATAAAGGAATCAAACTACAATCTCCATCATACCTTATACCCCATTATTATGGTTTTCTGCACTTTTGACCTGATTGAACAAAGTAGGCAGATATTGTTCAAATAAAATAAAAATCCTGTACGTTCACCAAGTGCACAGTAATGCTGATTTAACCCACAAAAACTGTGAATTCAATAGAGAGTAATGCAAAACAACTCCTGTGACCTTCATCCTATCCTCCCAATTTGTGACAGGGTGGATAAACTTACATTGTAATCAACTATAGGAGTGTCCTGTTGTGCTTATCCACTGACATTCCTTCGGAGATCTTTTAACTATTCCAGCTCTCTCTTTTGTAGGTCAAAGTTTAACATTAGAATTTACTACTGCTTTAATAACATGCTTTTTCCAGGTCTGGAATTTAAAAGTATTGAACCCATATTTCTCTCATGGTGGGTGTAGTTTAAAGGATAGGTTCAGCTTTGAGGACATGTTACACATATATTTATGGCGTAACATGTTCAGCATCTGCCTCCTTCACCCCCGATTGACAGCATGCCTTTAACCCAAACCCACTGTCACAATTCAAGAAGAGCGTGGCTGTGTAGCGCTCCACTCACACAGCCCTGTCATTTATTCAGAGAGTTCTTTGAATAATTGACTACAAGTACTATCATCCATTGTGGCTGACAGTTTGTAGTTCTCAATGAACTACCACGGCACTGACAAGCGCTCTGGTAGCTCATTGATCTTCCTGTCATTCAGTAAACAGGCCTTGAAATTTCCAGTCGCCTGCTCGCCAATAGCGAGTGGAAATTTTAGTGAGGGCGAGTGTGTCCCCCAGGGCCGTCTTGCTGAGCAGGCTCGGAGCTCAGACCGGATCAGTCATTGGCACTGGGAGCTGTCAGACTGCTCAATAGCTGAGCGCAGTGAAAGCAAAGGAAGGAGTGTTTGCTGTGCTCTCTGCCTCCCCCTAGAGTGCAGTACCCGGCTCTGTGAGTGAACAACGAAGTACTGCAACTTTTTAAAGGTGTGTGCGCGTACCTATTTTCAGCTCACTCTGGTCACATGATCCTCTATGTCAGCCAGTGGTGGCTTCAGGGGAAAGGAGAGAGCACTTAGCGTGCATGCATGTACATGTGTGTGTCTGTGTACATGTGTGTATCTGTACATGTGTCTGCGTGTATGTACATGTAGGTGTGTGTGTACATGTGTCTGTGTGTGCATGTACATGTGTGTGTCTGTGTGTACGTACATGTGTCTGTGTGTGTGTATTTCTGTGTATGTATATGTATCTGTGTGTATGCATGTCTGTACGTGCCTGTGTGTGTACAGGTTTCTGTGTGTATGTACATGTCTGTTTGTGTGTGTACAGGTGTGTCTGTGTGTGTTTGTTGGTGGCGAGTAACTCTTAAGGCCTGGCTAGTAGCTCAGGACCTGAAATTTTAAGCCCTGCAGTAAAGGTCTACTTGTACAGGAGGTATGGGCAGACAGCTACACCGACAGTCTACACCCACAGTCTGATGATTGTGAGTGCAATGCTTTACATGTTTCCAAAAATTTTCATTTTTTTTTATCAGCAAAAAACACGCATTTATTTATTTTTTTTTAAAAGCAAACGTACGACTTTGCATGCACTAGCAATAAATCAACGTGCCAGGGTTCTCAAAGATCTCCAGAAACAGAAGTAAGTCGCTTAGGGCAGAGCAGGTCAGTTTCAAAAACAGAATGATGAAAACATGGTCTGTTAGCTTGATAAATTTAGATCACACACACATACACCTCAACCAATTCTGTAGTAAATAAACAAGAAAAAAAAAAATATGTTTAAATAAAAACACAGGGTACTCATTTTTCTAATTCTCATAATTTGTCTTGAAATCCTTTACTGCTCATAGAAACCCAATACTGGCTTTTAGAGCCACAATGCAGTGGAACACTAGAGGAAGAGCTGAGTTATATTCTGGAGACAGGCTACCATCTGCTGGACAACATACCTAATTGCAATGCCTCTTGGTAACGTTTAGTGTCAAAATACAGAGAAACAAGTCGAGCCTAGAAGGAAGCAAAGCTTTAAATTAGAATTCTAATACTTAAGTGGTTAATAAAACTTAGAAAAACTTAAAGTAGGTAAATCCTTAATAAATTATTTTGTATACTTGGCATCATTCCTCACCGTAGACATTTTTTTACTAAGCAAATGCTTCCTTTGTGAATTTGTTGCAAAATTTCTTACCTGGAGATCCTGCCAGCAACGGCACTTTCTTTTAAAGGCTAACCACGCTGAGCCACTGCCCCACAATTAGAAGGTCAACCTGCTGTGCACACTCCTTCAAGTGGCTGTTGGGCTGCTGATGAGGTCCAAGGCTAGGTTCACTCCTACGCAGTTTGCGTTTGAGCCGTTTCTGCATTGCGCTTTGCACCTGTGTTTTTGAAGCATTTTTGATGCGGCTTTTTTTTTTAAAATAATTTTTCTTGCTGCTAGGCAGATTTAAAATGCATAAAAAAAAACACAGCAAAAATGCACTACAAGCTTGTCTGCAGCATTTCCACTGAAGTATATAGACCCAAAAACGCATCTTTTAGCATTCAAAAAAGTCCCTGACCCTATCCAAAAAACGCACCGGGTGAAACTGCCGAGATGTGAACGTGTCCCATAGGAAATCATGTTAAATGGACTGTACTGCGTTTCTTCAAAACGCTGGGGAGAACCAAGGGTGAAGGAAGGGCAGCCCAACAGCCAACTAAAAACATTACACATGGCAGGATGACAACGTTGTTGCTACTTGTGTGGTAGTGGCAAAAGAAACGTATTACTGGCAGGATCCCCAGGTAAGAACATTTGCAAGGTATTCACAAATGATGCCAAACATTCTAAAAAAATACATTAAGTGCTTACATATACTTAGAAATTCAGTCGAATGACAAAGTCAGATATGATATAAAACTACTATAATGTACAGCGCTGAGCAAACCTTTTTGGCGCTATATAAATCCTGTATAATAATAATAATAATAACTATGTGTGTGCCATCAACCAGCAATAAACTTTACCAGCAGAATGTCACCCAAAAGAAGGTAATTTGTGGGTTGATTGACTTCAGCGGCTCCTCACTGACCGTTATATCCTGCTTTGCCATTAGACTGGAATTTTGACATTTTAAGCACTTATTGATCTTATGAATTTAATTGTCCCACTTGCCTCCAGTGCTTGGCGTAGAAAGGTCCTCTTCTCAGCCTTGGCCCATTCAATGCATTCCAGGCACAGTTCCACCTGAAAGAGAACGTTTTGCTTTACATATGTGATTCTCACAGCTCAAGCTGTACCCTGGGATAAGCAAATACGGTCATGGACTTTCTGTCTGCAGAAACACAACAGGAAGTGGAAACCTGCCAAGCATCAGAGGAAACCCTACCTCTGACACTTGTCAATGGAGTAGATGTCCTCACTGGGAGGTTCCCCTCTACCCTGATCCCAGTAACAACCACAGAATTTAAAATCCCCCGATATCTGACCCTTCCAAATAATTTTTATTGAGACATTACCAGCGAGTCATATCAAGTTGTTATAGAGTGCAGAAATTGGCAATAATGGGTACATAGGTGTGTAGCTAGATAGAGTGGTAGTTCTAAGCTTCTAGATGTGCAAAAAAAAAAAAAGATAAAGTAGACTTCACGGTTGTAAAAGTGTTATGGGGTGAGAGAAGGTCACACATTCCCTGTGGTTTCCTCATCTCCAGGTCCTCCAGAAAGAAACAAATTGACTACTTCATCCAAAAATCTAAAAAACGTTTTGTTTTTTTTTTACACATACCAAGCAACTCTAAGGGCAGGTGAATGTATATGGACATAATGTACATCTGTTTACATCAGATTACATCAAAGTCTGTTCATGTCCGCAGGAGGAAAAAAAAAAAAAAATGGAAAAGGTTTGCATCCTTTTTCCGAAATAAATGGATGTGGTCTACTTACAGGCAAGAAACGGTGCAAACTGATGTAAAAGGATTCAGATTTTATGACAAGCCATTTCATATGAACAGTCAGTCTGGATATGTCTTTCATTTTTATTTTAGATGGATCCAGACTGAAACAGAATGTTCGTGTACAGGCAGGTGGATATAATAGGACATAGGGATAAAAGGATATAATCAAAAGAATAAAAATGGAAGAGATTTGCATCCTTTTATATTTTTGCAGACACAAACAAATGAAAACTGAGGTTGCCCAATAACGTTCACTTTTGAGAATTTTGTTTTGTTCACCTATGATTAGTTTCTTCAACAATGGGAAAAAAAAAACCTACTTGTGAAAGATGGATGTACAACAGATATGATATGAACTGAAGATGGATGTACAAACTAATGTAAAAGGATTCGGTTTTCATGGGATTGTTTTAAAATCCGTTTTCATGACGGAATTATCCTCAAAAAAAAACTTGCACATGGGCACATTTGCACATCCCATAAATGGGCAAAGTTTAGTGACTGGGAGCCTGGCAGAGCTCACAGTGATTATTTCTACACGCTATAGCCACTGGCAATAATCACATGGAAAAGTTAACAGGCTGAATGTCCCCAAGTTGATTGATTGATCAACTTGGGTTCAATCAGCCTGCCCATACATGGTTCGAATCTTGGCCGGTCACTGCTGAACCGGCAGAAATTAGAATCGTCTATCACCAGCTTTAGGCTACGTTCACACTAGCCTTGTGTGCAGGCGGCAGAGAGGCGTTTGGGAAGCGTTTTTACCGCTTCCCAAACGCCTCTGCCAATTCTGCACATTACAGCACATGGTGCTGTTCTAACAGGAGCGTTTGCGTCGCGTTGCGTCGCGGCAAAACGGACGCCTCTGGTCGAGTCAGGAGGCTTTGAAGCCTCCTATTCTCGCCTATGGTGCCGCTCCGCAAACGCCCGGCCGGCGTTTGCGGTGCGGTTGCGACGCGGTTGCGGGGTGTTTGCGGAGCGGTAACACCACTCAAATGCATTATAGGCGTTTGTGGGGCGTTATTAACGCTCGGCAAACGCCTAGCAACCGCCGCTAAACCGCGCATGCGGCGTTTGCGGAGCGTTTGCCGAGCGTTAAAAACGCTCCGCAAACACCGGACCAACGCTTGCCAAACGCTATAGGGGCGTTTGGCAAGCGTTGGCAAAACAGCCTAGTGTGAACGAGCCCTTAGTTCACCTTTGGAAAAAAAAAAAATGCACGTTTTTGCAAGTAAACAAATGTGCATTTATATTATTTTTTTCCTCTCAGGGGCCTGCAAAGCATTACAAACATGAGTAGTGGATCATGGGTACAATGTCAGGCTCCTGCAAACACTTGCTACAGCTTTCTGCCCAGGCCTTCTGTATGAAAACTGGAAAAAGTGTCAATGATCTACAAGAGTGCTCACCAGTTTCCTTGCAGTTCAATGAGAATTACAAGCCATCCGCCGCAGTGGCAGATGATTCTTCTAATTTATTCATTCCTTCACAGATTCCTGTGAGAGATGTGGCTGTGTGGGCAAATGAACGCAAGTGAACTTAGATTTTAATGCTTTACCCAAGGCATTATGCATAAAAAAAAAATCTGAAGAGACCGATGCTTCTCTGACCTCACTTCACATACTAATGTTAACCAATGAACAGATTTTCACTTGTTGGCACTGTAGCAAACCATCCCAGTGCATTACTTTTGAGACACCAATATGGAGACCTCGCTCTCACCTCTTGTCCAGTTGCAGCCTCCATATCTAAGAAGAGGTCCAGCAGGGACCGAACCAGTCTGGCTGCTTTGGCCTTACTGATGGAGTTGAGGAAAGGACGCACATACTTCAGGAGACCACCGAGCTCTGTAAAGACAGGAAAGTGAAGTCAGGAGACTGCTGCTGACTAATGATTACACAAGAGAGAAATTGGGACAATGGTGAGGACATACAAGGAGTAAGGATGAAAATAACCAACAAATTAATTAAATCCATTTTCCTCTTGTTTTGGATAGAAAGTAGAAAGAGTAAAACGTCTACCAGGATGTATTGTCTGTGTCTCCATTGGGAAGACTTGTATTATTTGTCCTGGTGCCCACTATCATGAGGACTGAAAGTGATGTGAAATCTTAAAGACTGAGTCAAAACCAGAACAACAGAGTGGAAGTTTCCAATGAGGATTTCCTTTCCTAAGGAGAGATCTCCGTTTACTTCTGGTTGTGTCTTGAGGGTAAGTGAAAGAAAATCTCCCAAAGACAGCAGTGGTTTTAACTCCCCTTCACCAAAGTGAAAAGAAGTTTTCAGCTTTAGATATACCTTAAAGTGGAGATCCACTCACCTTGTCAAAAAATAAAAGTCAGCAGCTACAAAAACTGTAGCTGCTGACTTTTAAAAAGCAGTCACTTACTTGTCCCTCGGTCCCGCGGTGTGTCCCCTGCAGCCCGTTTCACCGGCCGTCCTGTATTCCAGGAGGCCGGCATCTTCATTGTGGGCACCCGGCTGTGACAGCTTGCAGCTTCACAGCCGGGTACCCGTAGCGCTGTGCTTTATGAATGGTCCTGTAGTCTTCTGGGACCTGTCACGTGTCCCAAAAAGACTACAGGGAGGGAGGACACCTTCCGCTTCTGATCGCCTAGGCGGAAGTGGGATCGGGTACCTGTCAATTCGGGTACCCGCTTCCTCCCCCGCAGCCCAAAGGTGACAATCCTTAATGGGTGGAGCTCCGCTTTAAGGATTCTGGAGCCAAATGTTATACAGTACGCTCCATTATCAAAGGGTCTAAAAAAGTTGAACTATTGAATGATTCAGAATTGCTAATTAGACGGAGACAGTCACGGTAGACTCTGAAAAAGCAATTCCAAACCAATTAGATTTTCATTGGAGACAAATCTAATTTCCGTCAGTCTTCTAGTTCCTGAAAGGAGAGATCTACACTCATACCTAATATGGTCGTGAAAAAATATATAACACACACATTGGGGTAGATTTACTAAGACCAGAGCCCTCAGTATCTGGTGCGGCTGTGCATGTTAGCCAATCAGCTTCTAACTTCAACTTGTTCAATAAGCTTTGGCAATAAAACCTGGACGCTGATTGGTTTCTATGCAGAGCTGCACCAAATTTTGCAGTTTTAGTACACAAACACCACACCATTGTGTTGCAGGTCTATGACATTTCCTTACATACATATTAAAGCTGATGTTTAGGAATGGATATTTTCACATAGTTACATTGGTCCAGCTTGGACAAAAAGTATGTAAGTATGGCAGTATGTGCCATACCTGGCTGATTCCAGTAGAAGCTGGAAGTCAGTGTAGCAGGCATCGCTACTGCAGTGATCACTGCTGGCTTCCGGGTTCTTTTCACACTGGCTGTCCTGCTGCATAGTAACTGCAGTAGCAGTGCCTACAACAGGGATTTCCAGCTTCCATGGGATCAGCCAGGTATAGCACATACTTGATCAAATACAGCAAATACTTTGTAAATGTTCTGAAATATGCACTGCTTGCTGCCCTCAATGGACAGGGGTAGTCCAAAGTCACTAAATGCAAAAGAAAAACAAAAAGAGAGCGTTTAAAATATTTATTGAAAGAATAAAAAAAAGTAGGTATTCTTACAATGGACATATAAAACATAGGCACATCACAATGAACAAAGGTGTTCAATCCATATAGAATCTGAGTCCACAATGATGGAACCCTGGATGACCAACTGGCTGACGCTTTTCGAGGACTCAGCCTCTTCCTCCGAGGAATGGTACTTTGAAAGTTAGTACTATGCCCCTTCTCCTCCCCAGCAGCTCTCCAGTAGCATTTATCTGGCTGTCATTTTGACAGACGGGACTTTATTTACACAGAAGCAGATCTTTGCGATCCTGTGTAAAACGGACACGCAACGTCAAGAAGAGATGCAATGTTACACACGCTAATCAGCCCAAATTAACTCCATCCTCTTGTCTCTGTAGCTATTATTTTGCACCAGATTTTTAAAAATTTCTATTCTTTCTATCATTAAAAGTTATGATGTATGTAAAGTACTAATTTTGCATAGAGTGGGGAAGTACTAGAACCTCTACCAGGTTTTTAATGCTATCTGTGGCTCCATTAAAAAGAGACTTACCTCCACTTCCTGTCCTGCTGACAAAATGTCACCTGAGAAGAATTCAACAGCAACACACAGATATACAAAAATCATTTTAATGCATCTTATGTATTACTTTTGAAGGCATAATGAGATTTAAAGAGGAACTTCATCCTTTCTGACAAGCTTCCTCCTGTACATCCAGCCGCCCCTCCACTGCACAACTATCTGGGGGTTTTTTTCCTCGTTCTTTTGATCGTTTACCTTTTTATCAAAATCTAATTCTTCACAGCCTGTCTCCTGTCATTCGCCCAGGTGAGTGACGTCAGCGCCTTCTAGTGCCTCTTGGGATATGTGATGTGGATATCCTGAGAGGTTCCAGGAGCATAGAGGGAGCGGGCCTAGCCACACATCAACAGTGCCTGTGCCTTCTGGTGACATCCCGGAAGAAGATGGCGGCACGGGACCCGAGTGCCAGCTACAGAAAAGGGGATCTCAGCGGGACAATGCTGGATCCACTAGGTAGGTGAATATCCTTCCTGAGCAGAACACTGCTACAGGTAGGCAAGGGAATTTTTTTTTGTTTGTTTTTTAAACGGAGAGTAGGGCACTGCGTTAACTGACAAATGCGTGGTCATGCAGCATTGCACCCAAATGAACTTTACGTCCCTTTTTTCCCCACAAATAGAGCTTTCTTTCGGTGGTATTTGATCGCCTGTGCGGTTTTAATTTTTTTACTATAAACAAAAAAGACCGGCCGAAAAAATAAAACAATATTTTTGACTTTTTGCAATTAAACATGTCCAGTAAAAAAAAAAAAAAAAAAGTATCGTTCACAAATGGCGGTAAAGGTACTGGAAATTTTTTTTTTTAAATAGTAATGGCAACGATCAGCAACTTTTAGCGGGACTGCGGCAGGCATTCTGACACTGGGAGGGGGTTTAAGAGCTGACTTGGTGTCACTGACATTCCCAGTGACACCAATACAGTAGTGCTTAGTGCTAATAAAAAGCACCGACACTGCACTAATGGAACTGGGCAGGAAGGAGTTAACATCTGAGGCGATCAAAGGGTTAACTGTGTGCAGTTTCACTATGTTGCCTGTGTGTGTGTTTCACTGTAAGCACACTGCTTTGTGTGGCTCTGCTATGTTTATACACAAGTCTCTCCCCTATCGGGTGATACTCGGCGATCACCGGGTGCCGGCAAGTAATCATGGCCAGGACCCGGTGATTGACAGCCGAGGCCACGAATGGCGGCGCGGGTAGGGCGCACGTGCCCCCTACCCAGAACTGCAAAATCACATATATATACACGTGATTTTGCACACCCATGCCGCCCTGTAGCAGTATTTCTGCTATAGGGTGGCGAGGAACCAGTTAACATATATCTTTTTTTCGGAAAAGACGAGGATTTTTTTTTTCCATTTTTGTTCAATTGTTTTTTTCCCTTTTTTTTTCCTCTTCCTCGTTTTTCTCCTGTTTACTTAAGAACGAGTGATATTGTGAGCAGTTTTGAATTTGTAAGCTTATATTGGAAAATTATTACTAAGATATTATAGTAAAATTGCTTTTAAAATGTAGGATTAGGAAAAGGCTACAGAAATACACATGGAGAAGGGCCGGTGCCACAATAGGATGGTGTGTGGAAAGGTGAGGAGAGTTCAACAACCACAAAACAAGGCGTGCCTAGTCCTGCAACAACTTAGGGGTGAATAAATACTTCACTCTGAAAGTCCAAGGAACGCCAGGCAATTTGCATAAAATGTCAACTTTATTATAGTTAAAAAAAAAAAAATGTATTGATAAGACTCACAAGCCCTCTGGGTGGAAGATGCCAAAGCCCAGTGGGACAGGGTGGAAGAATTGACCAGGAAGAATCAGTGACACCAGCCGCCAGAGACACCAAACCTCAGCCCGCCTTGGCTGGAAGGGATGTCAGCAGGAATAGATACAGGATGAGGGCGGAAGTAGATCTAGGAGGGTGCCGTAGTAAGGGCACCAATAGATGGTGTGTTACCGCTGTGCCTGGAATCACCTGGAGCCAATCTTGGAATCAATTTTCGACTGTAGATAGTTGGGATGTGGGCTTTACCCTAGGTTCACATCTGTGCGGGTGGTGCCGTTGCGGATCCGCATGAAAATCCATGCAGCCACACCACCCACACAGAGAAATGCGGACTCGCGGGTGCCATTAGTTCTCACCCCCCGGTTCACATATTTGCGGCCGTGCGGGCCACGTTTTGCACAGGCACAAGAGCCCATTCATTTGAATGGACTCCCGTGCCTGTGACATGCAGGGAAGAAGTCCCTGCACTTCGTTTGAAAACGCAGCCCGCACGGGAATCTCGGTTCCCAGTCCGGTTGCGTTTTCCAGTGCGAGCGGCGTGCCATTAGAACTAATGGCACCCGCCCACAGGTCCACATTTTTCTGTGCAGCTGCACGGATTTTCATGCGGATCCGCAGCGGTACCACCCGCACAGATGTGAACCTAGGGTAATGGCACATCTCCCACACTGGAAAATGCAACCAGACTGGGAACCGAGGTTCCCGTGCGGGCTGCGTTTTCCAAAGAAGTGCAGGGACTTTTTCCCTGTGTGTTATGGGCACTGGAGTCCATTAAAAAAAAATGGGCTGTCGTGCCCGTGCAAAACGCGGCCCGTACGGCCGCATGTATGTGAACCGGGGGTCAAGCTGCCTCCAGCATTGCTGTTCCCGATTACTTATTGATTATATATATCTATCTATCTATCTATATAGATATATATATATAGATATAGATATATATATATTTTCCCGTCAAGGGTTTAACTATCTTTCAATTCTACATTATGGCATTTTATACAAAAAAAGCCTGTCTAGGGCATTGCTCACATATGTAGCTACCTTACTGATGCCCTAAAAACAATGGTATACAAAAGTAGAAGCAATTCATCCAGGCTTCCTTGAGTGGTTTTGACACAGAGGGATGCAGCTATCTCACTATCACAACAATGGAAAAAAAAAAAAAGGCATCCCATCTCTCTTATGACGATGATTAATAGACTAAAAATACAGAACAAAATGCTGCGTCATAAAAGGCCACAAACCTGAAACCGATATGTACACAGTGTGCATACTACAAACTAAGAGATTGCAAGAATACAGCTTCCAAACTTCAAACTGACCCAAAGTAAGCTTGTGGGGGTCAATGTTGTAAAGTATATGTAAACCCTCAACCCATTCAGTTTAAAAAAAAAAAAAAAAGGTAAAAAAAATGTGTATAGATATTAAAACACAACAATTATAAAACACTTTTCCCCCTTTTTCATAAGTGATCACATACTTTGTTCTCAGCTGCATATGAGCTGGAGGAGGAGAAACACTGGTCTTCCCAGTGAATGGCTGTGGGGACGGTGGGGGGTTGTCAGGACAAGTCTCATCATTGGAGAACACACTGAGTTCCCAGCACAGTTAGAGAATGGACCATGCTGTGTTCTCATGCTTAGTGTGGTCAGTTTTTAATAGGAAAGCAGAGGGACTGGCAGGGTCACCAGGGATTTCACACAAAGGAAGCAATACAAAAGAGAACAGGATACTTTTTCATGCAAGTACATGGTACAGCAGGCACATATCAGGACTATGGAATGTTGGGATTACATACTCTTTAAAAAGACTATTCACGCTGTTTACATGCTGTACATGCTACGGGGGGCCCCAATCACTTATGCACTGGATAATCAGCTGGATTTTATTTACAAGTTTCAGCATGCATACATGTACAAAACAAATGCACCTGACCCTCACACATCTGTATTGCCTTAGATTAAAAATGTCAGGTACAATGTTAAAAGGAATGAACCCATAGAACACGAGTCAATGGACCCAAAAAATGCGCAAAGCAGTATATATGGGCCCTCTACAGCTGCAGGTTCCAGGCACTGTCATTCAGATTCTGACTACACCCTAATGCAGTGTTTCTCAACCTTTTTTCAGTCAAGGTACCCTTTAAAATGATGGACAGTCTTGAGGCACCCCATTCTAAAATGTGAAAAACTATTCTAATAGCTTTATATAAGGCAGCAACATCCACACATGTAGGGCAGCCAACATTAGAGGTGATTTACTCATCTAAAGCAAATACACTTTTGCACACTGGTACTGACTACTATTCCAGTGCTCCCCCTCTCCCTCAGTTTTTATCCATCACTGAACTAATGTAACACCAGAACTGATGGAGAGGGGCGGAGAAGGGTCAGAATAGGATTCTGTGCAGGCAGCGGACATCCTCCTTATCAACTGATGATGTCATTGGTTGTCAGGATGCCGGCGATAGAAGGTAGTAATGGTACACAATGAACACCTGTGGCTTTGTGTAACTAAAAGGCAGGCTTGTTCCACCCGCTGGCTTGTATAAAAGTTTTGGGCAATTTTTAGACATTTTGCCGAGGCACCCCTGAGGAAGCCTCAAGGCACCCCTGAGGAAGCCTCAAGGCACCCCTGAGGAAGCCTCAAGGCACCCCTGAGGAAGCCTCAAGGCACCCTGGTTGAGAAAGGCTGCCCTAAAGCATCACTAACCCTATGCATACATTCAGGACAGAGGTTCACACTTTGCTGCCTGCATGCTTATGCCATGTTACTGATTCTATAGGCAGTGAAGGTGGAATCAGCATGACAAGAGCAGACACCTCTTAAAATGGTTGTAAAGGCAGGATATTTTTACCTTAATGCATTTCCTGCAGCCCCAGCAGTTGTATCAATCCCCTTACCCCCCTTGTATTCACCCGAGTTCTATTGCCAACCAGCAATGTGCCCGTCTGCAGCAGCACTCTCCTTTCACTTTCCTCAAAGGAGGCAGCAGCAGGAGCCATTAACTCCTGCTGCTGTCAATCAAATCTTGTGAGGAGTGAACAAGGGGAGGAAGGATTGAGCCACACTGTGTGTCTATAGACTCACACAGCCCAGCTCAGGAGTGAGTCCACAGGTGTGTCACCGTAGGAAGAGGCTTGTATGGGGGTGCACAAAGAAGAGGAGGAGCCGAGAGGACTGGCAAGGGACCTAAAAAGAGGAGTTTGGGGGCCACTCTGTACAATGAGGTAAGTATACCATCTTTATTACAAAAAAAAAAATATATATATATATATATATATATATTTCCAACAGCCTTAAAGTGTATGTCCAGTCATTATCCACATTTATCACTAAACCTCCCTCTCACCCTCCCCCACCAAACCATTGAGTCTTTAAATCATAATATGACATCAAGCCATCAATGGGCGAACTGAGGAAGAAAAGATAGAAGAGTAGAACAAAGAAAAAAGGAGGAAGAGAAGGAAAACAAAGGAAGAGACATAATCCACCAATGTGACAGGCCCGCCCATTCCAGCAAAGAGAAAGGAAGTGTTATCAAAGTGTAGTCTGTACGTAAATAATCCATGGGTCCCAGACTCACTCAAACCTGGTAGAGGTATCACGTAGGATGCCGACCACTTTCTCATTGATCATGACCCACAAAAGTTCACGTTTGCCAAGTCCACCACCGGACTCTTCAAGGCAGTTGCGATTGCAATTTTGGCTGCCAGGAACATGAAATAGATTAGCGTCTTAGCAGATCTGGAAACTCCAGCTATGAGTTCGTTAAGCAGCGCGGTTCTGGGGTTTTAATGACATTAATCATGGTCACCGTAAAGATCAGGGAATGAACTTTTATCCAGTACCTTGTAACTTTAGGGCAGTTCCACCATACATGGAACATTGTTCCCACTTGCCCACTTCCACGGAAACAAAGCCGAGAGATGACCTTATAGCCTGCCTCTACGAGGAGGAGCCAGCGTACATTCTTGACAGTCGGTCTGGGACCAAATACCAACGAGAGATGACCTTATAGCCTGCCTGTACGAGGGAGACATTCATAATGCCTTTATGTATTCTAAGAGTCCAGTCTCTCCAGTCCTCCTCTCCTACCTCCTCGCCCATGTCCCTTTCCCAGGCAAGCATATATGGGAGTTTACTGGAAGTGGAAACAATTTAGACAGACTCGAGATGTCCCCTTCTGAACACTACTTAAGATTTCAATACAGAAAAGAAACTGTGTTGTCAGCCTGCGCATTAAGTTAGAAGCTCGCTGGGTTACTGGCAGATCAACAGGTATTTTCCTGTACTTGCAGAGTTTGTGAAGGGATAAATCAAGAGGAACTCTGCATACTCCTGTATTGCTGACCTCACAGGTTTCTTTCAAGAGCCTCCTAGGCTGGACAAAACAATTCATCTTACCAGGTGAGCATTTTATTAGTAGTTTAACCCCTTGCCTACCGGGCACTTATACCCCCTTCCTGCCCAGGCCAAGTTTCAGCTTTCAGCGATGTTGCAATTTGAATGACAATTGCACGGTCATTGCAACATTGTACCCATATGAATTTTTGTATCTCTTTTTTCACACAAATATAGCTTTCTTTTGGTGTTTTATTTTTTGCAATATAAACAAAAAAAAAAAAAAAAAAAAAAAAGAGCAAAAAAATTTGAAGAAAAAAAAAAAAAAGTGTTTCTTTGTTTCTATTATAAAATTTTGCAAACAGGTAATTTTTCTCCTTCACGGATGTGCATTGATGAGGCTGCACTGATGGGCAGGCACGGATAGGCAGCATTGATGGGCACTGATGATGCTGCACTGATAGGCGGCACTACTGAGCACAGGTGGGTGACACTGCTACTACTGGGCAGAACAGGTGGGTGGCACTGCTAGGCACTACTGGGCAGCACAGGTGGGGGGCACTGATCATCAGTGCCAATCTCTTCTCTGACAAATGCCGGTTATCGGCAGTACGTACCCCATTATGTGACAGCATGTGACGATAACCGGCAACTGTATTACCCGGTGATCTGTTGTGTCATTGGACACAGCTGATCACGTGGTAAAAGGCAGCTGTGATTGGCAGTTTACCACATCACGTGATCAGCTGTCTCCGTAGATCGCCAGGAGGGCGCGCTCTGGGAGGACGTCATTTGACGCCCTTCCAGAACTGGACAACCACGCTGTAGCCGTCATTTGGCTACAGCGCGCTTGGCAAGTGGTTAATGGTTTGCCAAGAGAAAGCAAGGGTTATTTTCTGTAATGTATTAACTTACAGTCTGCGTGCCTAGTGTATACTACATTCAAGTTACATGACCTCTAGGTGTCAATAGCCTCTGGACACAAAAGGCTTAAAGCAAACCGAAAACCTGCCATGGAAGCGCGTTGCGATTACTATACACTTCCCATGTTGTTCCCACAAGATAAACACCAAACATTATTAGTCCTCGTGCACACTGGACGTTTTCTCAGCGGCTGGTTTTGGCTTTTGATGTTTTTTTTCTACAGCCAGTAAACCCCCCAGCATGTTATCCTATGTGTCCATGCACACAGACTGTAAACAACATTTTTTGGCTGAAAAAAACCCCCCAGGACTAGTGGGTTTCTAGAGGAGTATTTTAGCTGTAAAAATGCTCCAACACTGAAAAAAATGGCAAAACGCAGTAAATCGTGGCAAACTGGCATTTTTTGGAAGGTTTTCTTAGCAAAAAAAAAAAAAAAACACGCAAAAAAATGCGGCAAACCACAAATGCAAAAACGCTAAAAAAACTTGCGTTTTTAATGTGACTTTACATAGAAAATGTTACCTGCGTTATTAAAACGCCCCATGTGCACGGAGCCTTATTGTGACAATGTTATTGTAAATAATACAGTTATTGGAATCGACACTGAAGTGTAACATGCTTTTGACTTTTTTTTCTTTCTACATTAGCGGATAAAAAAAAAAAAAAAAAAAAGGATTTTTAGTATAGCTAAAGGCAAACTTTCAGAGGTTTCAGATTTGGATAGTGCTGAGGTGTTACTGTACTGTTATCTGTGTCTCCATTAGGGACATTCACTCTAATTGTCCTGATCACCAGTGTCACCAGGAATGAAAGTGAGGGTAAGTGGAGTTGCCAATGAACAGGAATACAGAGGAACACTTCTAATAGGGACACCTATTTCCATGACAACTGCCTAACAATGGTCACAGGAATTGTGAGTTTCTCTCACATTGGAAAGATATCCTCTCACTACCTGTTTAGTCTACAGGTCAGGAAGTGAAGGGAAATCTCCCTAATCAGACACAGATGGCAAAGAAACAGCTGTTTATACCTTCTCCTAAGTTTTGTTTAACTATCTTTTGAGCATTGGAAAAAGTGTGTGTTCTAGAACCAAAAAAGTTGGCGCTATAACAAAGTATACTAAAGAAGTTTCTAGTGGGCTGTATATGCAGAACAAGGGTGAGGAGGAACTTATCAGGGGAGTGACAGCGGGTAGCATGTGTAAGATAGGAATACTGAGGGTCCATTCACACTAGTGTTTTTCAAATCGCAGGCGGAATGACCGCGGATCTGCCTGCGAGTTGAAAACGGCACCTGAAAACGCAGGATGTTTTTGCATTTTCCGCATGGCAATCGCACAAACAAAATCCCGGGATGCGTGACACCCAATACCATTTTCGGAACCTGAAGTGAATGGCACCTGAACAAGCGAATGTGCGGTTTCACATTTTCACAGTGCGTTTTCAATTTGCGGGCAGAATCGCAACAATTCCGTCCACGATTTGAAACGCCCTAGTGTGATTGGTGCTAGGACATCCAGGCTGTGCCTCAGCTTAGTGTCCAATGTCAATGGGGAAGACATGGACAGAATTCAATATGCAATTTTTACACAAACCCCACTAGCCGCAAGGATCTGGTCACAAAAAATCCAACTCAAGCCATAATGTAATTTCTCAGTTCTGTATACAATGTGAAAGGTATAGAACCTCTGCCAACTTTTTACTGTTATATCACATAGGTTCAAGAACACCTTCCTAATGCAGGCCATAGATTGTTCGTTTATCGGACGATTTTTCGTCCAAAAAACAAAACATCGATCATTCTGTTGCCACCAATGATTGTGAAAATCGGCCGTTTTTCACATATTTTCCAGCATGACCGATAAAAGAAATGAGAAGGAACCGCGAAAATTGGCCGATGCCATTGCCCCACTAACAGTGTGAAAATAAACCGATTATACTTTTTGGACGAAAAATCGGCCGATAAACAAACCGTCTATGGCCTGCATAATTTTATAGCCCCCTTGGGAAGATTTCACCTTACTTCCTGCCTTTTTGATAGGTGTCGGAGAGAACAAGAAATTAGGGGACATCCCCCAGCAGGGAAACAAGATACAGGTAGCTCTAAAACAATGTGCCAATTAGAGTAAAAAAGGTTTAGAAAACTCAGGGTTACTGACCTGCTTTAGGCCTTACCTCTGATTCATGTAAAAATGATGAGGCCCCCAAAATGGAAGCAATGTGTGGTCAGCAGAAGCATCCATTAAATAGGAAACTCTGCTGACCTCATATTGGTTGCATTCCAGGGCCTCATCCTTTTTACCATTTTTCACTGGATCTGATTGCAACCTAGCACAGTGCAAAAATTTCCAGAAATCCCCTGACAAGCCTTGAGTGCAACCGGCCCCGCTCTGCATGGAGACAGTCATATTCTCCATATGTGCTAAATTAGGTTGCTTGACTCTAACCCTAGGTTTTACATCTGTGCAGATGGTGCCGCTGCGGATCCACACGAATATCCATGCAGCTGCACCACCCGCACAGAAGAATGCAGACCCGCGGGCGGGTGCCATTAGTTCTAATGTGCACTTCTTCCCTGCATGTCACGGGCACGGGAGTCCATTCAAATGAATGGGCTCTCATGCCCGTGCGAAACTTGGCCCACAGAAATGCGGAGATGTGAACTGGGGGTAAAAGAGGTATCCAGCAACCTTCTGCATATAAATATATACATACCACATTTTATGCCATACTTCTCACATATGTACAACTGAATGCTACTACTTTTTGTAACTGATAAACAGAAAATTACTCTTAGAAGGATCTCTCGTGGCTTTTATCACTTTTTTTCTCCTTGTCTCTACTCATCTGCAGCAGCACAGATTCCTGTTCATGTGACAGATGTTATGTAAAATGGTAAAGAAGCTCAATCTCTTAAACTGGACGCAAAGAGAATTGAAATACTGACCATAGGTCTAACCCTGCTTCCAGTTTTAGCATGGTTGTGTCATTTATACCAATAAGTTATAGTGAACCACACTTAGCAAAGGAAGCAAAGTAACACCTATAGTGTAGCAAGTGGTTGATTGTAAATGTAAAAAAAATGAGATTCGGAGTTAGAAGGTTGCTCTGAACGTGATCTGTACTTGCCTGCAGCCTGTCCGGTCTTGGCTAGAAGCCCACCCAGCTCCAAAATGCTCTGCTCCTTGACGCGTACCGCTTCCTCGTCACTTTCCTGTATATCTCGCTTGACTGCAAAGAAAACAAAACGTTCAGATACAGTACTTTAAAAAAAAATGTGGTAGAGGAAAAGCTGTGCAGACTTAAATCCCTTTGTAGCCTGGCTGTTTTTAAATTTTGCCCGTACATCCTCTATGAGCATGCCGATACAATGTGGGAGGAAGAATCAATGGACTACCACAGCACTGTGGCAGTTCATTGAGAAATACAAGCTGAGAACCGCTAAGGCTGTCGGGACTTGTAGTTTTCTCATTCACAGAATACTATGGAGGAGTGATGTGGCTTGGCAGGTGGAGCCCCGCTTTTTTTTTTTTTTTAAGTGGGAGCAGATCTCCTGCTAGCTGTCAAAGCAGGGGCCAGTCCTTTCATAATATGTAACATGTTATGAAAGGTGAACACCGGCACCTTTTTTTTTTTTTATCGGCAAAATGCTGATAACTATTTTCGGCAACTGATATATTGGTGCATCACTAAAGTTTACACTTGCAAAGGCAGCCTGCCGGGGTTGTATTTGTATCCTTGCCACAAATGAACGGCATTTGGTGGCAAATACAATCCAATGACCATGATCAGTCAATGGGGCCACACTGCGATCACATGCAATGCACGTGGTTATGGTACATTCTTTCAGGCCTTAAACCAGGTGGTGAGCAGGTGACGTAACACCACCCAGCCACCATCGCAGATTGTTCTTCAACAATAATGTGAATAGCCCTTATGCAGTTTTGGATATAGTAGAGAATTGTTAAAACCTGTCAGTTTTTTGCCATCTTTGTCATATATGAGAGATTTCTCTCTACCTCCAGTCCTTTAGACACAGCAAGTGAGAGAATAAATCTCTTCAAAGTAAAAAAGAAATCTCTAAGCAGCTGTCACCACATAACAAGTGTCTGTCACTGGATGATTTCCTTTATAACCTAATCTGGACGACAACTGCTGTTACCAGGACTGAAAAGGTAACTCACATTCTCCCAAGGTGGTGACAGCGGACCAGTGGCTGAGGGCTGTTGGCGCTCTCCTAGCCACTCTGCCACTGTTGAGGTGTCACCGACAGTATTGCTAGAATAAAGCTGGCCATATATGGGTCGATTTCTGAAATTGTTTTCTTTGTAAAATCTTTTCTAATAATTTTAGTTCAAATTTCACACCATTAGTGGGCCACAGCAATGGCCGGTTTTCAAAAGACCATTAAATTTGACTGATCGAGTATGTTGGAAATTTTTTGAAAACCGAACAAATTTCTAATCAATGATGGGAGAATCGTACGAGAAATGTAATCGAAAAAGAAATGAGCATGAGCTGTGACCTGGAAAGAAAAGAATATTTTTGGCCACGAAAATTCTTTTCTGTAGCAACTTGAGGTGAAATTAAAGGCTTGGTTGGTCGAATTTCGAAATCAATTGTGGCACCATCAAATTACAAAACACACAAAATTTCTGATTTTCTAATGAAAATTCTTTTGGAAATTCGACCCATGTATGGCCTGCATAACACGGCTCTTAGGACAAGATGCCCTATTCAAATATTATCTGCTTTACATGTGATTATTAGATGTATGCATCAAGTAGAACTAAAGGCAAAAACCTGTTTAAATTCTGGATAAAGTATAACCTCTTTCAATTTTTTTGTTTTCATCTATGTCCCATTGGCGGGATTTCCCTTCACTTCCTCTGCTATTACCGAAACAGGTTGTGAGAGGAAAACCCTCCAAAATCCGGGAATCCCTGGATGTCTCTAATCTAACAGAGCTCTGGAAAGCAGTACAACCTGAAAGGGGTTCTAATGCTTCCCCCCTTCAGGCTTCGCTAGAAAATAGACATTTTTAGATATAGATTTACTAAACAATTTATTATAAAGTCACTACAAAGACCCGGCCACCAGACCATTTATTTCAATAATCTTCCCATGTGATTATATGTATAGTTAATGCATTCTATTTACCTGTAAAACCTCCCTTGTGTGGGCATCTAAAAGGCCTGAGACTGCTACTGGCCACCACAGAGCTGTCACTCAACTGATTCTCTATAGCAGGGGTAGGCAACCCTTGGCATCTAAGCTGTAGTAAAACTAAAAATCCCAAAATGCCCCTGGGAATCATGCTTATGGTTGTCAGTCTTGTAATGCCTCATGGGACTTGTACTTCCACAACAGCTAGAATGCTGAAGGTTGCCTACTCCTGCTCTATAGTATTCTTCTTTGTCCCTCCTCCACTTACCTGTGCTCTATAGTATCCTCCTTCACTCTTCCCTACTTACCCCTGCTCTACAGTATTCATCTTTGCCCCTTGCCTGCTTACCCCTGCTATACAGTCTTCCCCCTAGTTCCGCCCCTCCTCTGCTTACTCCTGTGCTACAGTATTCCCCTTAGCTCCTCCCCTGCTTACCACTACTCCACTGTATTGCCCCTTAGCCCCTCCTCTGCTTACTTGTGCTCTACAGTATTCCCCTTAGCTCCACCTCTGCTTATATCTGCTCTACAGTATTCCTCTTTGCCCCCTGCTGTCTTATACCTGCCTACAGTATTCCATTAAGCTCCATCCCTGCTCTACAGTAAGATTTTTTGCCCATCCACCTAGTCTCTGCACTACAGTATGTCTCCTAGCTCCTCCTATGCTTAACTGTGCTTTACAGTTTTCCCTTTAGCCCCTCCCCCACGCTCTCCAGCACTTGCTCTTTGCTACTCCCCCACTTATTCCAGCTCTACATTTTCCCCCTAAGCTGCACAGTATTCTTCTTAGCCCCTCCTTCGCTTACCCATTTTCTGCAGTACTGCCCCTTAGCCCTTCCTCCACTTACCCTTGTTCTGCAGTATTGCCCCTTAGCCCTTCCACCACTATGCTGTATTGCCCCTTAGCCCCTCCTCCGCTTACCCCTTTTCTGCAGTATTGCCCCTTAGCCCCTCCTCCGCTAACCCTTGCTTTGTAGTATTGCCCCTTAGCCCTTCTCCCACTCTGTCTCTGTTGTATTGCCCCTTAGCCCCTCCTCCGCTTACCCCTGCACTGCAGCATTGCCCCTTAGCCCCCCTCCGATTACCCTTGCCCCACTCTTCTGTATTGCCCTTTTTCCGCTTACCCCTGCTCTACAATATTCTCCGTAGCCCCTCCTTCGCTTACCCCTGCTGTGCCATATTGCCCCTTAGACCCTCCTCCGCTTACCCCTGCTGTGCCATATTGCCCCTTAGACCCTCCTCTGCTTACCCCTGCTGTGCCATATTGCCCCTTAGACCCTCCTTCACTTACCCCTGCTGTGCCATATTGCTCCTTAGACCCTCCTCTGCTTACCCCTGCTGTGCCATATTGCCCCTTAGACCCTCCTTCACTTACCCCTGCTGTGCCATATTGCCCCTTAGACCCTCCTTCACTTACCCCTGCTGTGCCATATTGCTCCTTAGACCCTCCTTCACTTACCCCTGCTCTGCCGTATTGCCACTTAGCCCCTCCTCCACTTACTACTGCTCCCCAGTATTCCCCTTAGCTCCTCCGCTGCTCTACAGTAATCCCTTTAACTCCTCCCCTGCTCTATAGTAATACCCTTAGCTCCTCCCCTGCTCTATAGTAATACCCTTAGTTCCTCCTCCAGCTGCTACAGAAAAGGTTATGTGAGGGAGGTGGAGCTGGGCCAGCACAGACCATCACCAGGCACCTAGTGCATTGGTTTCCTGTACTTTTCCCCTGCAGTGTATTCAGATGATGACAGGGCCTCTCCTCAGCCTATGAGAGGAGTATGGCCATGTGTAGTATACAGAACACACATACACTCCATCAGAGAGGGAGTCATTCATACACACCATGTACACACACTGTGCCCGGGGTATGGCTAGTAGTACAATGTATACACACAGCCCCTGTCTGTCTCCCCCTCATAGCACACAGCTACAACAATGGCACTCGTCCCCCCTCCCCATCCAGGTACAGTGGTACAGCCCGGCTCCCCGTGTCCCCCCTCCCAGAGCAAGCAATGGCCGGTTCCCCCGCCCCGAGGGCGCTCCGCTCTCACCGATAGACTGCAGGATGTCTATACTCGCCGCTCTGTCGGTCCCCACCATTTCCTGAGCTCTCTGGAACTCGACCACAGCTGCAGCCGCCATCTTGCCCTATGCCTGCACCCTGACACAGCTCTTCCGGGCCGGAAGCAGCGGCACCGGAAGTCCACCCCCTCACTCTCCGTCCGTGCGTGAGCCTGTTCCGGGGGGTGAGAGCCAGGCATGCCGGGAGTTGTAGTAGCAGTGAGAAGGGAGGAGCCGTGCGCTGCGTGTGACCGCTGAGGGGGCGGGGCTGTGGGATGTACAGAGAACTCAGGAGAGGACAATAGACAATGTTGTAGATGGGGGAGGACAGGACATGGCTGGCATTATACAGCGGGAGGAGTCACTCATACGGCACATGATTGGCATACCAAATACATCAGTTTCGGCTGCCATGTGTGCCCTGACATTGCTCTGGAGGTTCATCCATGGGATGCAATTCAGGGGAGAGTTGTAATCGCTGTCAGGTTATTTTGTTGCCACCCGTGACCCCGCTGGGGAGATCTCCCTTCACTTCCTGCCCTACAGCCAAAACAGGAATTAGGAGGAAATCTCTCCAAAGTGAGGGAATCCTGAGGTTCCAGGGGTCAGTAGTATGCAGGGCAGTGTCCAGGGGTCAGTAGTATGCAGGGCAGTGTCCAGGGCTCAGTGGTGTGCAGGGCAGTGTCCAGGGGTCAGTGGTGTGTAGGGCAGTGTCCAGGACTCAGTGGTGTGCAGGGCAGTGTCCAGGGCTCAGTGGTGTGCAGGGCAGTGTCCAGGGGTCGGTAGTGTGCAGGGCAGTGTCCGGTTGTCGGTGGTGTGCAGGGCAGTGTCCAGGGGTCGGTGGTGTGCAGGGCAGTGTCCAGGGGTCGGTAGTGTGCAGGGCAGTGTCCGGTTGTTGGTGGTGTGCAGGGCAGTGTCCAGGGGTCGGTAGTGTGCAGGGCAGTGTCCAGTTGTCGGTAGTGTGCAGGGCAGTGTCCAGGGCTCAGTGGTGTGCAGGGCAGTGTCCAGGGGTCGGTAGTGTGCAGGGCAATGTCCAGTTGTCGGTAGTGTGCAGGGCAGTGTCCAGGGCTCAGTGGTGTGCAGGGCAGTGTCCAGGGGTCAGTGGTGTGCAGGGCAGTGTCCAGGGGTCAGTAGTGTGCAAGGCAGTGTTCAGGGGTCAGTAGTGTGCAAGGCAGTGTCCAGGGGTCAGTAGTATGCAGGGCAGTACCCAGGGCTCAGTAGTATGCAGGGCAGTGTCCAAGGGTCAGTAGTATGCAGGGCAGTGTCCAGGGCTCAGTAGTATGCAGGGCAGTGTCCAGGGGTCAGTAGTATGTAGGGCAGTGTTCAGGGGTCAGTAGTATGTAGGGCAGTGTTCAGGGGTCAGTAGTATATGGGACAGTGTCCATGGATCAGTAGTATGTAGGGCAGTGTCCAGAGGCCAGTAGTATGTTGGACAGTGTCCAGGGGTCAGTAATATGTAGGACAATGTCCCGGGATCAGTAGTATGTAGGGCAGTGTCCCTGCATGATGCAGATGTTAGGAATGGAGGGGGACGTAATTCCCCAACCCCTTTCCATCCCACATCTAATTTTAATAACAGGAGAAATAATTTCTCAAATAATCGTTAATATTATGGAGATGAAAGAGGTGGTTACTTACCTCCTTATCAAAAACAGGAGAGTATGAGGCCCTATTATGGACCTTCTGGAGGTAACCATAGGGACAATTTTGGCCAACATGGAAATAGACCCCCACAGGGATAACATAACCATCAAGCCAGATCCCCTTATAATCAGGGAGGGACACAGGCTCCTTTTTTTAGGGGAGGGAACATCAAGAAAAAGAAATGTCCATATAGAGGAAGACGAGGGGGAAAGAGGATTCATGGATACCAAGAAAAGATGGATCTAGGCAACAATGGAATCTTTAATCTCAGTAAAACTGTTTTATCTCCTAATGAAATATCCCTGCTTAACAAGGGCTTGAAGTTTGCACCAAAAGTTAAACTTAATAAGTTTCAGACATAAATAGATATTCACAAGTTTATTAGGCAGATGTCTTTAAAAATACATTTTCTGATCAACCCCCACACAGAGAACATTATTAGTTATTATTAGTTATTAGTGATATCAAGAGTACCAATTTAAGGAATGCATCGTTGTTTAACCCTCCTTTGAGTAGTCATCCTCATATAAATATTTTTAGGGACATGGTCATAAAAGACCTTGAATCCCTGCATATCAGGAAGCCCAGGAATCAGCATAATATCGATGCAGGAATAAAACGACTTCTGGATAGAAAAGATCTGGTAATCCGTCTGGAGGATTATATGACAGAAGTGCATGAGATTTTAGAGGATAGTGAAACCTATCGACTGTTGCCCAAAGATCTAGTGGTTAGTTATAAACAAGAACTTAAGAATATCATCAAAAGGGGTTTTAAGGATAATATCATTAATAAAAAGAAAAATAATTTTTGTGTCCTACCAATTTTTTTACTGTCTTCCAAAAGTTCATAAGGATCTACAACATCCTCCTGGAAAACCGATAGTGGAATTGGCTCTTTATGCTCTAAAGTAGAATACATAGATTTTTTACTTCAGCCATTGGTGCTTTCCAATCCTTCTTTTCTGAGGGATAAGAAACAGGTCTTAAATGATGTTAAGAATGTTATTGTTGAACCATCTACATTTTTAGTTACAGCTGATGTAGCTTCCTTGTACAGCAATATAGGACATGCTGATGGGATGGAAGTGGTTGAGTATTACTTGAGGGAGTCTGAGGACGTTCCCTGCTGCCAAAAGAGGTTCATATTAGAACTTTTAGATTTTGCCATGAAACATAATTATTTTTGGTTTGATAAGTTTTTTTAACTCCAAACTAGAGGTGTTGCCATGGGGGCAAAATTTGCTCCAAGCTTGGCAAACTTTTTCATGCTGAAATGGGAGGAAGACATAATTTATTCTAGAGAATGGCCTGAATTGTGCTTCTAGCGGAGATATATTGATGATGTCTTTCTCCTTTGGCAAGGCAGTGAGGAATCTCTGCAAAAAAAGTTTTGTGACTTTAAATAATAATAATCTTAACATCAAATTTACATATGTGTATGACCAAAAGGTAATCAAATTTCTTGACCTTACCCTCATTAATGAAGGTACTAAGATTGTCACTAGGTCTTTCTTCAAACCTACGCATAGGAATAGTCATATTCCTATAGATAGTTGTCACCATCCTCTCTGGTTTTCTAATATTCCTAAAGGCCAGTTTTTTTAAATACGGAGAAATTGTGACAGCTTAGATTTTCATTCCCAGGTCAAGATTCTGAAAGACTGTTTTTTAGAAAGGGGACAAATTCCATCGTTGTTGGAGCCATTCAGGAGGCAGCCAACACAGACAGGTTTTCTTTTCTAAATCTTCCCTTTTATCACCAGTTTCTCGGTCCAACATAGAGGGATAGAATTTTTTAAATAAACTGGAGAATCCTTAAAGAGGATCCAGTACTGGCAAGTTTTTTACCCGATAGGCCGGAAGTCATCTTCCGAAGAGCACCCCCATTAAGATACAGGATAGCCCCCAATATAGTGGAACCACCTAAAGAGATTACATTTTTTTCTGGATTAAAAGGTTTTTTTCCTTGTAATAAATGCATGATCTGTACATGTAATAATGTGCAGAAAAAAACCACTATATTCATTTTTGTCCCACTCTACGGGTAAGGAGTATAAGACTGAATCCTTGATTACATGCAAAAGTAGATATGTGGTATATCTTTTAGAATGCTCTTGTACAAAGTAATATATAGGTAGAACCACTAGGAGGCTGAGAGATCGCTTAAGGGAACACCTTTATAATATCAGGAAGGGTTTCAAAGAGCATTCTCTTTCTAAACATTATAGAGATCATCATCATAAGGATCCTTCCTGTTTGAAGTTTATGGGGATAGATCTCATTCGTCCCCACTGGAGGGGAAATAATAAGCGTAGGGCAGTATCCATGCTTGAGACACAATGGATTTATGAAATGTGCACTTTGGTCCCTTTGGGACATAACATCGATAACATACATGCTTTTTATCCGGTTCAATAAGTATTCATTACTGTACTAGTTTTTCATTGCGTTCCTTTTGGATATTTGTAGCGTACTAGTTTTTAATTGCATTCCTTTTGGATATTTGTAGGGTTTCCTACCTTTATCATTTTGTATGAGACATACCCTTTGAGGATTCTTAGGCAATTCATTTATACTATTGGTTCATTCAGGTGTTTTTATTATGTTTAATAATTTTTTTTTTAATTTTTGCATTATATGTAATAACTTGATCTCATCCCAATCTTACTGGATTATAGCTGTAAATGGCTAGGTGAACCCCAGTTATTATATTGATATTTACAGTGTTCTGGAGATTCAGGCTTATTATCTCATATTGAGTAAGTTTGAGCACTTGCTACGAAGATCTGGCCATGGGCTTTTCAATTAAATTATGATAATCTAAAGTAATTAATGCTTATCTGATGATCATGTTCATGATAGTTTCTGTTCCGAGATATGGTTGTGATGTTTTGGTCCACAAGAAAATGGTGCCTGCTCGTCCGTGCGACTTCTAGAAAATGGCGCCGGTTCGGTCACACGCCTGAGGCCTATTTAAGTCATGTACTGTGATGGCGTCAGTATGAGGCGGTCCCTTTGAGAACGTGCGTGTGCATGAACCGCGTAAGCAAGGAGCCTACGTGCTAACATCACGCTGTCGGCAGCCATCTTTGCAAGTAATCTGATACCTGTAATTTTGTTTTTATGTTCCACGTGGCTGCAATATTTTTTAAATAAAATACTAAACTATATTTCACTGTCTCTGGGCTCTGTGTGTGAGCTCTTTCCCCAGGAGGCACCTCATCCTGGATGGATCATTGACTGGCAAAAGGAAGTGGATGGATGCATCCTTGAGAGTGATTTCCATTCAATGCTGTTTTGCTTATTGCTTCTGCTCTTTCCCCAGGAGGCACCTCACCCTGGATGGATCATTGACTTGCAAAACGGAGTGGATGGATGCATCTGTAGAAGGTATTTCCATTCAATGCTTCTTGCTTCTGGTGAGTGCATAGTGGGGGATTATTATCACAGAAGTAACTTTTTAATCATTGGTCACTATCGGTTCACACAATATGTTGGACATTCTCATTGCTGGTCATCATTGACACAGATTATTTTTGGGACACTGCAATACTGGACTCTATAAAAGTGAATAATATTCACATATTTGTTATTTGGTTTTTGTGTATTTATTAGCGCTGCACCTTTATTTATGGGACAGATCTAACCACTTGAGCTCCGTTTTTTGCTGTACTGCACTACTTTAACTGATAATTGTGCGGTCATGCAACGCTATACCCACACAAAATGTATATGTTTCCGACAAATAGCTTTCTTTTGGTGGTATTTGCTCACCACTGGGTTTTTCATTTTTTGCTATGTAAATAAAAAAAAGACTGAAAATTAAAAAAAAAACCAAAACAGTATTTTTTACTTTCTACTATGAAACAGATCAAATAAAAAAAAATCTAATTTCTTCATAAATTTTGTCCAAAATGTATTCTGATACATGTCTGATAAAAAAAATCCTAATAAGTGTATATTGATTGGTTTGCATGAAAGGTATAACACCTACAAACTATGGTATATATACTGGACTTTTTTTTTATACTAATGGCGGTGATCAGCAACTTATATTGGGACTGCAAGAATGCGGCGGGCAATCTGACTCTAACATCACCAGTGACATTAATACAGTGATCGAAACCAAAAATTACGTTAACTGAGGCATTCGTAAACCGAGGTACGCCTGTATTTTATGAATATTCACTCCATTACACTTAAACTACTTCTGTATTGCATTTATTGTTGGACAAAATATCTTCTCTCTTTCCTCTTTGGGGTTTTAATGCTGACTTTGCTGGAGCTGTCCTCACGCAGTATTTCTTTTCTACCAGAAGATGTCCTCGGTCTTCCTGTCTGAATGACAGCCAGCATCATTCAGCCCATTTCCTTTGAGCCCAGGTAGCACAGCGAGGAGCACACCTCTTTGTCATTATGCCTTCTCCTTTTATCAGCATACTCTATGGATATGGAGGCAATGCAGTGAACAGGTAAGGGCTCATTTTGCTACAACTTCAACACACATTAAAGCACCTACCGCTTCAGCATGCTTTTTGATGCTTCGGTGATGCTTGTTTGAAGCTTTATTAAAGCTTGGCAGATGCCCTGTGTGTTTGTGTTGATTTTCTATTTTTTGTAAAGGGGCCCAGTAGAACCCTGGTAGTACCCCTCACTCAGCAGATCCCCAAATCCTTAGTACCCCTGTTTAGCATTGGTACCCTCGCTTAGCAGATCCCCAGCTTATTAGTACCCTGGTTCCGCAGATCCCCTGCTCAGTAGTACCCCCAGCTCTGCTGATGCCCCACTCAGTAGAACCCCCACCTTTGCTGAGCTCTGGCTAATTCGTAACCCCCTACTCTGCTGATGCCCCGCTCAGTAGAAAGCCCCAGCTCTGCTGATCCTCCTCTCTCTCTGGTCCCTCCTCACCACCTGCTCATTGCTCCCATCCTGAGCACCACATGTGACAATACTAGTTTTTCCTGCTCTGGTTTGCCAGCTCTGTTGATCCTTCGCTGCTCAGTCCTCTCTCCAGTCACCACTCACCTTCCGCTATAGCATTCCTATGTTGCACACCATGTGTACCATCTGCTATTTGCTCCGATCCAGTCTGAAGGTTTTTTACCTTCCGGCATAGAATGCAGGAAAGTTAAAAAAAACCCTTCAGCCTTTACAATCACTTTAAAGCCAAAATTCAGGAATGGATGTTTTTGTATAGTTACAATGATCTAGGCTGGAGCAATGCAAGTATGTATGTGCCATACCTGGCCAATCCCTGAGGAATCTGGAAATCATTGTAGTAGGCACATTCACTACAGTGATTGTGGCTAGATGCTTGGTCCCATGCTGAGTGGCTGCTCTGCTGCTTAGTGAACACAGGAGGTCGCTTGCTCGGTGCAAGCATCATTCAAAGAACACTTTGCATTTTCTCAATGAATGCTAAGTGTTCTCTTATTGAATGAGGTGGAGATTGTGATGTCACCGTCGTTGCCTATCCACCTCATCCAATCAGAGAATGCTTTGCAATCATTGAGAACACGCAAAGTGTTCATTGAATGGCGCAAGCAATTGACCTCCCATATTCACCAAGCAGCAAGGCAGCTGCTTGGCACAGGACCCAGAAACTAGCGACGATCACTGTAGTATTAGTGCATACTGATTTCCAAGGATCGGTCAGGTATGGCACATTCATACTTGCTGTACATTGGACTAAGCTGGACCAATGCAACCATTTAAATATATCCATACCTAAACTCCAGCTTCAAGAAATAATGATTATAATTTCCATAAAACATGTGTCCAGAGGCAAACTTAGTATGGTATGGATATTACCATAGTATGTCTGCAGAGACAAAATCAGTCTGTGCACTCATTTCCCCAGAGCTTAGTAAATGTGGTAAAGCTCTGATGTCCATCATCCAATCATGTGTAAGCAAAACATTTATTTATTTAGTTTTTTCCTTGCACCTGATTTGGGGGTATTCTTTACAAAGTAAAGCTTTACAACATTTACTGAGGAGAATGAGTGCAACTGCACTTGCAAACTGTAATCTATTTGCCTTTAGTAAATCAACCCCATTGTGTCACACTAGGCCTGTCCTGGCCATTCAAGTGTATGTGTGGAAATGTAAGTTTCCATGTCATAGTTGAAGAGGCAGGAACAATGCTCAGTTTTCTGTATGCCATGGGACCTTTCTCTGGTTTCCTGCTGCATCATCCATTATGATATTTTGGAGAAGGTCAATAAGATCATATTTATAAAGATGCCAGAGTCTGGGTTAGTACTAGCTGCTCTTCCATTGCAAAGATAGCAAATTATAAATTGGTTGTACCAAGTGATTTTCTTTTGATCTTATATTATATAAAATATAGCTTTTATATCAAAGATCTTATGTTTATTTTGCTTATTGGCTGTTATCTTACGGGGTATTTGATAATATTATTCATTCCCCTCTTGGACTCAGATGCAGGAATAAGTCCAGACACAGTAATCTTGCACTTCCACTCATTGCTCTCTGCACACCTACTTAGCTTTGTGGGTGGCTGCAACTTTTCTGGCTGTCTACACATTTAAGTTTATTATATTTCTATATTCCATACAACTATTTGCTGTCTCTGCAGCTTCTCACTGCACTCCTCTCCCGTCTGATTGTGTTTCTATGGCCTCTCACTGCACCCCTCTCCTGTGTGACTGTATCCCGTTTTTCACTGCACCCCTCTCATGTGCGACTGTATCCTCAGTTTTTCACTGCACTCCTCTCCTGTGTGGCTGTTTCTGAAGCTTCTAACTGCACCTCTCTCTCATGTGACCGTTTCTTCAACCTCTCACTGCACAATCTCCTGTGTGGCTCTCTCAATAGCCTGTCACTGCACTCCTATCTTGGGTATCTCTAAAACTTCTCTCTGCTCTATAAAAACGTATAGCTAAAATAATGCAACGCATGGAAACATGCACTTAAGAAACCACTAAGATTTTCAGCTCAGAAGTGTAAATGAGTGTTTACATAGGGTGGGGGTAATACAGGGCTGTAAAGAACAGAAAGTTTCCAGTTTTTTGGAGCCCTGCTTCTCGATCGAATTAACTTACATTAATTAACTCGGTGTAGAGCTATACACCCTGAGGTCATCACAGAGGACAAGGGGGCGCTCTTTACATCTGGAGGAAAAGAAATTTAATCTCCAAACACAGAAAGGTTTCTTCACAGTGAGAGCTGTGAAAATGTGGAATAGACTCCCTCAAGAGTTGGTTCTGGCCAGCTCAGTGGATTGCTTAAAAAAAAGTCCTGGATTCTTTCCTAGATACACAGAATATAACTAGATACTAACATTTATAGGTAAAGTTGATCCAGGGAATATCTGCCTCTCGGGGGATCAGGAAGGAATTTTTTTTCCAGCAGAAACAAATTGGATCATGCTTTGCTGGGTTTTTTGCCTTCCTCTGAATCAACTGTGGGTGTAGGATTCTAACTTTTTTTTTTTTTTTTTTTTAATGGTTAAATTGGATGGACTTTTGTCTTTTTTAAGCCAGACTAACTATGTAACTACATTCACCATATGCATTTAAGAAATATCGCTCAAAAGCTAATAAAATGCTGCTTGATCAAAAGTAACTAGCCAGTGGATTTTTAGCTGGTGTGGTATGCAAGTTCCATCACTCACCTTACATTTGCCACACGCTGGTGACAGGATTGTTAAAAAGTGCTGTTAACAATACTTTCCTTTTCCCACAGGTCACTGTATTGCTCCCGCTCTGTGGGAAACACAGCTGAATGTAATCTGCCAGTGAGAGAATGACACCTAATTCAGCAAGCGAGGAATTAACCTGTGCAAACAAGTAAGGTTTATCTGTGTCCTGCATTGAGATCTTGTTATTGTCCAAGACATCGCCATTGGCATAACCCCAAGACACCAGCTTTACACTTTTATTAGGTGCTCGGTCCTCTTCCACTTAACATAGAGCTACATATCCCTGTCTTCCCCCCAAACCAGCTCAGATAAAGAACATGGTTTGCAAAAAATGGGCCTTATTTATTAAAAAGAAAAGTAAAAGCAAAAAAGTGTCAGTGGTGTACACAGGTGTTTTCCTTCACTTCCATTTCAGAAATAAAACAGGCAACTCATTAGGTTATTGTAAATCAGCAGACATCTATCTTCCTTTCATTATAAGCTAGCTCCCATATTTAGTGACTTTTGTACTTATTGTGGTATGGTCTCATGGTTGAATTCATTTTTCCTGGCACCGACATGGTGGCATACTTGTGTTGGTATACTGCCATGGATTGGCACAGAAAAGGAAAATTACAGTAAGTATTTGACCCAATTTTCCATATTCCTGGTGTCAACATGGCAGCATAGTAAACACATGTATGCTGCCATGGTTTGGCACCAGTAAAGGAAAACTACAGTAAGTATTTAACACAATTTTCCATTTTTTTTTTTTTTTGGTCACTAAAGAAAGCAAAATACCTTTTGCTAAAAGGCACAGTAAATGACTGCACGATGCACTGGAAAGAGAAAGAAGGGACCACAGACATTATTGGTATACAAACACAAGGATATTAAATGCATACATAGGCATCATTGCAGGCAAAAAAGGTTGCAAAAATGTCCTTCATTGAAATGTTACCATTAAAACACACAAGATACAGTATGTCTAATGTATCATCTACACAGGCGAGTAAAGTAAAATACAGACTCAAAAGGGATAATGTATTAATATCCATCTCTGCTTACTCATACAATATTTAGGACAAGTCAGATGGTGTCTGTAGATATAGAAAGTACCTAGATGACCTCTCACACTGGCACTTGCACCTTAGCATAGCTTACTGAACAAAGTCCCAAAGCCAACAAGGGGATACATTTTCTCTTTCTTTAAGGGGACAAAGGGCACATTAAAGATGTATAAAAATCCTGGATTCTGGGATGGAACCGATGGGGACTGGAGTATATTAGGGTGGAATAAATAAAGTCAGACTCGGAGGATCTCTAAGCAGTTGTTGTAACAGATGGCGATCCAATCAGGCTGGGTACTTGCCCACTGGACGTTGTTGATTTCACCCTCTGCTGTGTATGCTAGGATGGGATCCTCAATAGCCCGTGGCATTTGCTGAATATCCCAGATCAGAGCTTGGTGATCGTCGGCTACAAGTTTTGAAGAAATACAGAATTACGCAAATACATAATAAAAACAACACAAAAGACATGTTAGTAGTGCAGTTGAATGCCAAAACATAGCACTCATAAACAAATCCCATTGAGCATTAGTGGGAACTAGCTTTCCCGCTTGCGATTTTTAAAGTGCGATTTACACACGAAAACACGTGTTGCACATATCCTTTTTGGGAGACAAAACTTTGTGCGATATTTAAAACACACTGCAAAATTGTACAGGGTTTGGGGCGCCACTAAGAATAATGGCAACTAAACATGCATTGCGCGATTTGAAATTGCAACGATTCTGCTTGTAATTCCAAATTGCTTTAGGTGAACAGGGCCTAAAAGTGCCCCAAGGGCCAGTAAACAAGCAAATGCAAGCCATTAAGAGACAAACTAATACAGCCAAATAAATGTTTAAGCTTTTATGTAGTCACTTAAATCTAGTTATAAAGCAAACTACTTTTACAGTGACTTTGTGAGGATTAATTCTGCTCTCAAATTCTGAAAAAGGAAGGATCAAAACAAAAGCTAAAAAAAAAAAAAAAACCCCAAAAAACATCAGTTTATAAATTTACCTGCTGTACAGATGTGACATGAGGAGTGTGGTGCCCAGGCAATGCCGTTCACACAAGCACGATGGTTATTCAGCCTGGCCACAGGTGTACAGGGCACTCGTACATCCAGAATCACTACCTGTACACAGAATGTCAGAAAATCCTCTCAAAAGTGGTGCCAACAAAAGTTAACATATTATTACATATATTGCAGTGGCTAAATATACAGCTAGCAGGCCATTTAATAACAACCCCCATCTATACCATAACACGTGTGCCAATGTTCCCTTTCCAAATTATAAGCAAAATCACCTTCATACAAATCATGAGATTTTACTAAACCCAGTACCCTGCAATCACTATATCTGGTCTCCCCCATAGTACACAGAATATGTAATTATATTAGTAAATATAAACTGCTAAATACCTTTTCTCATCAGCAGTTGGAGCAGTCTTGTGACTTCTATCAGTGTCCAGCAGAGCACTGGTTAATGCTTGTAAAAGGAGTTTTTATTCTCCTCTAGAAGGATGCAGGATCCCTGACCTCTGTCTGGAAAGTGTTGAATGGCCCTGTACTTATCACATGCACTCTCCCAAGAAAAAAAAAAAAAACCTCTCTAGCAATACTGAGCATGTGCAGAATGACTCCACACGATGTGTCTTAGGAGATAAGGGGGGGGGGGGGTTGAGACACTGGAATAAGGGGAGGATTAGAGAAGTCAGGATCAAACAGCCTTTTTACACAATGCAGAGGATTAACCCCTTAGGTTCCACAGTGAGCATAACAAGCATCCTTAACTGCATATACAGACTGATTTTACTGTTGTGGGTTTTTGAAAAACTTTAAAGTAACAAAAAGGACCCTATTACCTCCATCCCATCCATGGCCATGGTTGCAAGGTAGTTGGGGTCTTGCTTGTTCCAGCACAGTCTGAGCAGAGGGTGGTGTTGGGGGTCTTCATAAATAATGGTGCTGTGCTCCAGGTGACGCAAATCAAACATTCTTACAGAGCCATCGGCTCCTACAGAAGCAAACATATCTCGGCCCCCTCCGGCTCGGCTAAACGCAATATCGTACACCTGTAATGAGGAGACAAAAGTAGTCTACTTTATCTACATAACTGGGCACAAAGGCAAGTCCATACAAGCCAGTAGCAAGCAACTGCACATAACTCTTCCTACGTACTGGCAGTTCAGCAAATCATAGGTGTTCTTTTATTGGGCTATTAAATCAAGGCTAACAGAGTGAGCAATGACTGATTCAGAGGACGTGTTTAAATGGCCTGGATACTTACAAGAAACAGCATTAATCTGGGTGGTGGCAATAATCGATCTAGAAATTTAGCTGCACGAAGCTATAAAACAATATGCTGATCTCCGGTGAACTGGCCAATTACTATGCAGGGGCCACCAAAGAACTTTTTTCATCTAAGGCTCCATACACACTAGCTCTTTTTTTTTTTGTAAAGATTAAAAATAGCATTTTTTTTTAGTAGCATTTAGGAGCATTAGCGTTTTATCAGTGTTTTTACAGTACATATAGGAAAAAAAAAAAAGCTGTTAGGTGCGTTTCTACAAAAACTATTTTTTTTCTGCTCCTAAACGCTGAAGCTTGAAAAACGCTATTAGCCTAAAATAGTGTGCATGGACACACAGCATAACACAATTTAGCTTCTAGGAGCAGAAAATATGCTGATAACAGCTTCTGGGGGCTTAAAAAAAATGCTACTGTGCATGGAGCCTTATAAAAGTACATTTTTTAACCTTTTTTCTTCATGTAAATGCTGCTATCTGGTGCTTCGTGCTAAGATCCTTCAACAAAAGTGTGATCTCACAGACGCGAATTGCAGAAAAAGCAAGGGAGAGTGTCGAAGCAGTTCTTTTACTGAATGCTGATTACTGAGTGCACTGGCTTTAACCTATTAGACTGTACTGTGTCATTTAGACAGCCTGCATTGCTGCTGTAACAGTAAAGTGGAGACATCACTATGAAAATGAAGGTTGTTGTCCAAACAATGGTAAATCTATCTCTGCAACTTCAGTTGGACTTTAAAGTGTAACTTTGTGCAAAATGACTATAAGTACCCAGCCCATCACATCTGTGCATATAACCAGGCACCTCAGATGCACTCCATTGGTGTTTCATACTGCCCTGACCTGGCCAGTGGCTGTGCTGTAATTTGTCTGTTCTAGCAGTCTCTACCAAGTCACAATCACTGAGCATGGCTGTGGAGTAGAACAGCCATAACTTTACATATGAGTGCACAGGGAAGACCATTATCCTCCATGCCTATTGTTGGCCTATGTGGCCTAATGTGTGCAAACAAAACCCCATTTTTAATGCAATCTTTTAGGCAGGGCCAAATCGGTTTTGCAGGCTGGCTGGTAAGTGTTGCTGGGAAATCCTGTGTTTGCGATGTGCATTGCCCTTCTCTGTGCACCTTACTGGTTATAGGTTTGGACGGTTGCCATTTTTTGTGTAGTTGGCTAATTTGGAGGCAACGATGCACTTGCTGTCATTTTGGTATAGCTGGGAGTCACGTGTGTCCCTGTACCTTTAAGGAGTGATGGGCTCCTCCAGGCACACCTGCCCTCAACCTATACATTGATATATGTGCTCCTACTATGGAGGCTCTGGTAATTTTAGAGTTAGGTCCATAATATACAGAGGACCCTTGATGCGGGACTGCGGGAAATGTGAGCAAACAAAACCCTCTGTTTTTAACGCAAACTGTTAGACAGGGTCAAATTGGTTGTTTTGCAGCTGGCTGGTAAGTGTAGCTGGGAAATCCTTTGTTTGCGATGTGCATTGCCCTTCCATATACACCTTACTGTTAAGGCTGGTTATAGGTTGGGGTGGTTGCCATTTTTTGTGTTATTGTTGGCCTATGTAAGACACTACGTAGAATGCTGCTTGCAGGACCAAAATCAGTAAATAGCATTTAATACCTCCTACTGCCCATAGTAGGTGTCAAAAATTGCCCCTTTACCACAGGTGATGCTGGTAATTTGGAGCAGTGCAAAGCTAACCTGACTACATCTTCATTCTCTGTCACAAAAAACACTATCAAGTCTGCGATATACTTACAAATGACTGACCCGCAAGGTACGTGCTATACCTCAGCTTACAACCCTCTTGTACAGCCAGAGGTGCAACACACCTTCACACACTAAACCTCCATCTGTCCCAGTGAACCTGAGATAGTAAAAATGTAGGAGATGCCAATTCTAAATTGCTGTGTAGGGATGTAAACTCCAGAACCATTTTCTGATCTTGCCTACTGAGTTGCTGACCAACCATGCTTAAGAGCTATGCGAACTTCAATTGCTGCATGCTTTCCCAGGTCAACAACTCATTTAGGTAGCAAAGCCAGAGCAGGACAGACACTCCAGAGAATACACATTTTAAAACCAAAGATCAAGCTGCTCTAATATTTCTGTCCCAAGAGACTCACTTTCATTTACTGATACTTGTGCACTAATTTTGTACAAATGCTTAGAGTTAATCAGAAACCACAAACTGAAGAACTCTGAATGGATTAAACCAGAACAAACCAGTTATCTCATATAGTCATGCAGAAAAGCTATACACATAAAATACTTTATAAACAACCCCAACAGACGAGACCACTCATACATATCATTGTACGGGGCGTAGAGTGAGGACGACTCACCTCTTTGTCATGAGCAATTAACTGTGTTTTCACGTGACCAGACACCAAGTTCACCCTTCCCAGGACCTGACCTGTCTCCAGACCCCAGATGGTGCAAGTTGTGTCAATGCTGGAAGTTCCTGATAGAAGCAAAGGGGAAGGATTACTCTTTTAGACAAACTACCAAGCAATTGCCCTTCTACATAATAAAAGTCAGAAGCAAAACTGAAAGTGATTGCAGTTGAAGAAAAATGTGTGTTTCCAGGCCATCCCATGACAGAGTTTGTTTACATACCTACTGCAACGGGAAGCAGGCACAGCAGTCCCTGCTTTACCAAGCTTCATCAATCTCTTCTTGTCCGGAGGCCCTAGGTTATGGAGCAAATTCTGCATAGCCCAAGTCTTTCCCCCATTTTCTTTATGCCCCTAGGTTAGGTCCCATGACGATAGACTGTTCTGTTAAGCCACCTGTAAACTTTAGATTTAGGGCATATGGTGCGAATAAATGGAGACAAAGACCCTGAACACCAGAACTCAAGCATGTACATTAAAAACAATGCATGATGCAGGACTTAAGACCTGTCAGGAGCCATGATGGAAAACCCACCAAAACAATGGAGTTAAAAATTAAATAAAATGGGCAAGAGTGAAAATTTTTTTGGGGTGCCTATTCCAGAACTATGGTCTCCAGAGGATTGTTACCTATGCCACTGTAAATCGGGAGATCATGGTTCTCAAGATCCTGGGAAACTTTAGTTGTAATTTCAGTATCACTGTAGCAGGATAATTTCATGAATCTACTACACAATAAATCCTTTTGTTTGAATGTCACTGACACTTCAACGACACATACCCAGTAAGTTAGGATCTACTTCATTCCAATCAAAGGAGGTGAGGGGAGCACAGAAGTCAGAGTTTTTGTTATTATTCAGAAGACACTCCAGACGGGTCTCTGTCTCTCCAACCTGTACAGAATGGAACAAAAAAGGTCAATTTTGTTTAAAAGTGTGAACTATTAGCTGATAACTAACAAAATGTGTCTTACGTATTTTTTGACATCTACTCACCCTCCAGACACGAAGATAGTCCCCGCTTGTTGCCAGCAAGTCTGGGTACACCCCTTTGGTGTCAGGAATCCACATGAGCTTTGTGGTGGGATATGGGTGATCAAAAGTGTTCCTGCAGATAAACTCAGAGCTTTCCTCATCCAGGCCAACCAGCTGAACCTAAACAAGATCAATGGTCATTGGTAAGAATGTCTCTAACATCGGCGGTCAGCAGGAAGAATGTCCTTCACATTGGTGGTCATCGGGAAGAACGCTCCTTCCATTGGCGGGAAGAACGCCCCCCTTCCATTGGCGGTCAGCGGGAAGAACGCCCCCTCTTCCATTGGCGGTCAGCGGGAAGAACGCCCCCCTTCCATTGGCGGTCAGCGGGAAGAACGCCCCCCTTCCATTGGCGGTCAGCGGGAAGAACGCCCCCCTTCCATTGGCGGTCAGCGGGAAGAACGCCCCCCTTCCATTGGCGGCCAGAACGCCCCTTCCATTGGCGGCCAGAACGCCCCTTCCATTGGCGGCCAGCGGGAAGAACGCCCCTTCCATTGGCGGTCAGCGGGAAGAACGCCCCCCTTCCATTGGCGGCCAGCGGGAAGAACGCCCCCCTTCCATTGGCGGCCAGCGGGAAGAACGCCCCCCTTCCATTGGCGGCCAGCGGGAAGAACGCCCCCCTTCCATTGGCGGCCAGCGGGAAGAACGCCCCCCTTTCATTGGCGGGAAGAACGCCCCTTCCATTGGCGGCCAGCGGGAAGAACGCCCCTTCCATTGGCGGCCAGCGGGAAGAACGCCCCTTCCATTGGCGGCCAGCGGGAAGAACGCCCCTTCCATTGGCGGCCAGCGGGAAGAACGCCCCTTCCATTGGCGGCCAGCGGGAAGAACGCCCCTTCCATTGGCGGCCAGCGGGAAGAACGCCCCTTCCATTGGCGGCCAGCGGGAAGAACGCCCCTTCCATTGGCGGCCAGCGGGAAGAACGCCCCTTCCATTGGCGGCCAGCGGGAAGAACGCCCCTTCCATTGGCGGCCAGCGGGAAGAACGCCCCTTTCATTGGCGGTCAGTGATAGGAATGCCCCTTTCATTGGCGATCAGTGGGAAGAATGCCCCTTTCATTGGCGATCAGTGGGAAGAATGCCCCTTTCATTGGCGATCAGTGGGAAGAATGCCCCTTTCATTGGCGATCAGTGGGAAGAATGCCCCTTTCATTGGCGATCAGTGGGAAGAATGCCCCTTTCATTGGCGATCAGTGGGAAGAATGCCCCTTTCATTGGCGATCAGTGGGAAGAATGCCCCTTTCATTGGCGATCAGTGGGAAGAATGCCCCTTTCATTGGCGGTCAGTGGGAAGAATGCCCCTTTCATTGGCGGTCAGTGATAGGAATGCCCCTTTCATTGGCGATCAGTGGGAAGAATGCCCCTTTCATTGGCGCTCAGTGGGAAGAATGCCCCTTTCATTGGCGCTCAGTGGGAAGAACGCCCCTTTCATTGGCGCTCAGTGGGAAGAACGCCCCTTTCATTGGCGCTCAGTGGGAAGAACGCCCCTTCCATTGGCGGTCAGTGGGAAGAACGCCCCTTCCATTGGCGGTCAGTGGGAAGAATGCCCCTTTCATTAGTGTTCTGTGAAAAGAAGGCACCTTACATTGGTGGTCAGTTGGAAGAATGTCCCATTGACATTCTAAAAAGGGCATTCTTTCCACTGAGGGGAAAAATGCTCCTTACATTGGTGGTCAGAATGCCACCTCTGCAGACAGCTAAATAAGTTGGCCAAGTGGCATTGGATATTAAAATTTTTTAGGCATCATCAGATGGGAGGTCAATCAGTCACAGCTCATGGAACCACTCTGAAAAAAACTTTCTGATCTTGGGGAACCCCTGCTAAAAATTACTGTATGTACAACATATATTTGTGTGATGGTCAGTGAGAAGAATACTCCTTGCACTTCTGGTCATTGGGAAGAATTATACCTTTACAGGTAGCTAAAAATATGAATTGTGTCAGTGGGAACTTATCTGAGAAGAAGAAATTGATCAGTGCTCAAGGAACCCCTAGCAACCTCTGCAAGACCCTCGGCTGACAAGCCCCGGTCTGCAGGTGCCCCCGGCTGACAAGCCCCGGTCTGCAGGTGCCCCCGGCTGACAAGCCCCGGTCTGCAGGTGCCCCCGGCTGACAAGCCCCGGTCTGCAGGTGCCCCCGGCTGACAAGCCCCGGTCTGCAGGAGCCCCCGGCTGACCAGCCCCGATCTGGAGGAGCCCCCGGCTGACCAGCCCCGATCTGCAGGAGCCCCCGGCTGACCAGCCCCGATCTGGAGGAGCCCCCGGCTGACCAGCCCCGATCTGGAGGAGCCCCCGGCTGACCAGCCCCGATCTGGAGGAGCCCCCGGCTGACCAGCCCCGATCTGGAGGAGCCCCCGGCTGACCAGCCCCGATCTGGAGGAGCCCCCGGCTGACCAGCCCCGATCTGGAGGAGCCCCCGGCTGACCAGCCCCGATCTGGAGGAGCCCCCGGCTGACCAGCCCCGATCTGGAGGAGCCCCCGGCTGACCAGCCCCGATCTGGAGGAGCCCCGGTTGGCCAACCCCGATCTGGAGCAACCCCGGTTGGCCAACCCCGATCTGGAGCAACCCCGATCTGGAGCAACCCCGGTTGGCCAACCCTGATCTGGAGCAACCCCGGTTGACCAACCCTGATCTGGAAGAGCCCCGATTGACACACCCCGATTTGGAGGAACCCTGGTTGAGAATGTTTGGCTCAGACCGATGATATCAAGCAAACGCTCACTTAGACTGTACATTGTAATTCTGTAACAAATCACAAAGCGTGAGGCTGCAGCAGGGGGCTGATTTGCGTACAACATGTAAACAAAATGATTCCCTGCTGGAGCACTGGGCTGACATTGCTATGGCACCTAATCCCTCTGCCATAGTGGTACATGCACACTCAGTGCTCCAGCAGGGAACATTATTTTGTGGTTTTTGGCAATACAGATAACGTTAGGGCGCAGCGGGACTGTCGGACGTTCTAGTGTCCTGAGTGCGCATGCGTGGGGTCAGCACAGCTGGCTCAGGATGATGGTGCAGAGCAGGCGAGGGATTGGAAGAATCCACTGGAATGGCACAGAAGGTAGACACAGATGGAAAGGTAAGTGCCTATTGTACATTAGATGGCCATTTTATACATTGAATGAGCTGGGCCTTCCCTCTTTGGGGCTCCTGTTCGGTGTATGGGTGATTCAGGTCAGCATCAGGACCCCTCCCCATCTGTAGGGAGCCCCATACACAGATCATAACATGAAGGCCCCATCACCATGGTTACCTTATTATTGTATTCCTCCACAAAGCTGCCCAGAGCTAGGCGGAACCTCTTGTCCGGCCTCACACTCCAGTTCATGGCGTACACGGTCCATGGCGCCTCATACTTGTATATCTCCTTCCTTTTCCCGTGCAGGGACATGGCGGACAGCACACAACCCGACACCGCAACACAAACACCGAGCAGTCCTGGGGATACAGCCACGCATGCGCAAACACGCCGACGGCCACTGCTTGTACGGCTTCGGGCTTGGCCAATCACCGGGCAAGGGGGGCGGACCACTAGCCGACAGGGTTGGATACAACGTGGATTGGTTACATGGTTTACGTAGCCACGTTCTCTTTCGTCGTGCCGTCTAGTGAGAGAGGGCGGGCTTTGCGCACGTGCATTTCAAGCCTCGTTTTGGAGTGAGGGGGAAAAAGGCGGGAACAGCGCCTCCCAGGACAGTCTGGGCGGAGAGTGCGAACACAGCTAGGGACTAATTATTTTTCCTCACAGAGGGGTCTACTGAGGTATTATTATGTCATTCAAGATTCCTATAGTGTGGGGAGAATTTATAACATGTAAGGAACTTATTTTGCGTGTTTCTTTTGACTGGAACATCCAGTTGACATTAATGAGACTCGTATTGTGAGAAAGGAGCCAAAATGTGGATGTAGAAGGGGGTAATATCATTTGGGCCCCCTCATACCAGCAATGGTGGCCTTCACTGACCCATAGAAGAACAAGGCGCGGCCCTATTCACTTAAATGAATTGCGGCGGTGGAACTGCCTGCGGAGCGTGATAGGACATCATTGTACACCCATACATGGCCGCCTTTGCAGATTAATGCCTCATGCACACCGAGTGTTGTCTGGGGCGTTTGTTTACTGCCTCTAAACGCCTCTCCATGTTACTGTCCATGCATACAACGCCTCTCCATGTTACTGTCCATGCATACAACGCCTCTCCATGTTACTGTCCATGCATACAACGCCTCTCCATGTTACTGTCCATGCATACAACGCCTCTCCATGTTACTGTCCATGCATACAACGCCTCTCCATGTTACTGTCCATGCATACAACGCCTCTCCATGTTACTGTCCATGCATACAACGCCTCTCCATGTTACTGTCCATGCATACATAGGCGATTAGAGGCAGAAAAAAAAACACGCCCAGGAGCCACAGCGTTTTGGAAGAAAAAACACGACCTGGGTAAACGCACATCAACACTAGGTGCACCTTTCGCTCGAGCGTTAATTCATTTCAATGGCCAGAATATGTTAATTGACATTTAAAAGTATAGCGGTTGCAACATTGTGTCTATTTGTGTCCGAATAGAACCATCTGTGTCTGAAATGGATACAAATAGATACAATGTTGCAACTTTGCTATACTTTTAAATGTCAAATATAATAGCGGAGCTCTCTGCAGGGACACCGCTATTATATTTGCCGGCTGTAGACGGGACAAAAATCAGCCGATTTTTTTAACAATGGTGGTAACTTCGACTGACTGAACGACCAATTTTTGTTTTTTTTAAAAAAAAAAACCATCCAGTTTTCTCCCCATCCATGGCCTGCCTTATAGTCTATTAATTCACAGAACTCTGAATATATGACCATATGATACATTTTGGTCTAAATGTATGATGAAATTAGATTTTTTAAATTTTTGTTACTGGACATGCTTAATAGCAAAAAGCAAAATTGTTGGTCTTTTTTTTATAACACAAAAAATAAAAACCGCACAGATCAAATACCACTGAAAGAAAGCTCTATTTGTGGGGGAAAAAAGGACATAAATTTCATTTGGGTGCAGTGTTTCAATTGTTAAAGTATCACAGCACAGTAACGCAAAAAATCACCTGGTCTGGAAGGGGGTAAATCCTCTGGAGGGCAAGTGGCTAAATATGGGTGTAACATGTTGGTGAGAGCCAGAACGCAGTGTGGGAAACCCACGTTACTTGCGTATTTCCCACACTGCATTCCAAATACACTGCACTTGTGATCTGCAGTGTCACATGGGAGAAGTCAAAGATCGCCGGATACACTGTCGCCTGCGCACACCTGATTTAAACCTCTGATTACCATACTGCTGTTTCACAATCACGTGCATTGCACAGCAATCATAGGTTTAAATCAGGTGGTGAGTAGGCAACATATCGCCTCCTCACCACCTGTCAAACACACTTGGATCGCTTTGTGACTGCTGCACTTATGAATGAGCCCTTAGTTGAATCCAGTAGTGGCACCCTTAGGGCTTGTTCACACATAAAGTTGGGTGGTGGTAAAACCCTGTTGTTGAGTCGCAGTTTTACCACCCCCAATCCCTACCCTCTTTAGCTGCTGAGGCAGTAGCCAAAGGTGTTCAGATGTAACAGCATCAATTAAATCCCCTGTTGTTATTGGTGGGTACTGCCAGTGACAACCTATTCAAGTAAATGGGGCCATTCTGCAAGCACCCCATAACTGCATGCTTCTGCGGGGTCCAAGGGGTTAACCACTTCCTGTCCGGACACTTTTTCCCCCTTCCTGCCCAGGCCAATTTTCGGCTTTCAGCGCTATCACACTTTAAGTGACAATTGTGCGGTCATGCAACACTGGTCCCATTCTTTTCTCTGTGGCTGGTCCCATTCTTGCTTTTGAGGCTGGTCCCATTCTTTCCTATGTGGCTGGCCCCATTCTTTACTATATAACTGGTCTCATTCTTACCTATGTGACTGGTCCCATTCTTTCCTATGTGGCTGGTCGCATTCTTACCTATGTGGCTGGTCCCATTCTTTCCTATGTGGCTGGTCCCATTCTTTCCTATATAACTGGTCCCATTCTTTCCTATGTGGCTGGTCCCGTTCTTTCCTATGTGGCTGCTCCCATTCTTACCTATGTGGCTGGTCCCATTCTTTCCTATGTGGCTGGTCCCATTCTTCCTATGTGGCTGGTCTCATTTTTTCTTATGTGGCTGGTCCCATTCTTTCTTATGTTGCTGGTCCCATTCTTACCTATGTGGCTGGTCTCATTCTTTCATATGTGGCTGGTCCCATTCTTACCTATGTGGCTGATCCCATTCTTCTTATGTGGCTGATCCCATTCTTCTTATGTGGCTGATCCCATTCTTTCTTATGTGGCTGATCCCATTCTTCTTATGTGGCTGATCCCATTCTTCTTATGTGGCTGGTCCCATTCTTTCCTATGTGACTGGTCTCATTCTTACTTATGTGGCTGGTCCCATTCTTTCCTATGTGTCTGGTCCCATTCTTACCTGTGTGGCTGGTACCATTCTTATCTATGTGGCTGGTCCCATTCTTACCTGTGTGGCTGGTACCATTCTTATCTATGTGGCTGGTCCCATTCTTTCCCATGTGGCTGGTCCCATTCTTTCCCATGTGGCTGGTCTCATTCTTCCCTGTGTGGCTGGTCCCATTCTTTTCTCTGTGGCTGGTCCCATTCTTTTCTCTGTTGCTGGCCCAATTCTTTCCAATGCAAATGGTCCGATTATTTCTTATGTGGCTGGTCCCATTCTTTCCTATGTGGCTGGTCCCATTCTTTCCTATGTGGCTGGTCCCATTCTTTCCTATGTGGATGTCATATTATTTCCTATGTGGCTGGTCCCATTCTTACCTATGTAGCTGGTCCCATTCTTTCCTATGTGGCTGGTCCCATTCTTTCTTTTGTGTCTGGTCCCATTCTTTACCCTTGTGTCTGGTCCCATTCTTTCTTATGTGGCTGGTCCAATTCTTTCCTATGTAACTGGTCCCATTCTTAACTTGTGGCTGGTCCCATTCTTTCTTATGTTCCTGGTAACAGTCTTTCCCATGTGGCTGATCCTATTCTTTCCCATGAGGCTGGTCTCATTGTTCCCTGTGTGGCTGGTCCCATTCTTACTTATGAGGCTGGTCCCATTCTTTCCTATGTGGCTGGTCCCATTGTTTCCTATGTGTCTGGTTCCATTCTTTCCTATGTGGCTGGTCCCATTTTTTCTTATGTGGCTGGTCCCATTCTTACCTATGTGGCTGGTCCCATTTTTACCTATGTGGCTGGTCCCATTCCTTCTTATGTGGCTGGTCCCATTCTTACCTATGTGGCTGGTCCCATTTTTACCTATGTGGCTGGTCCCATTCTTACCTATGTGACTGGTCCCATTCTTATCTATGTGGCTGGTCCCATTCTTTCCTATATGGCTGGTTCTATTCTTTCCTATGTGGCTGGTCCCATTCTTACCTATGTGGCTGGACCCATTCTTACCTATGTGGCTGGACCCATTCTTACCTATGTGGCTGATCCCATTCTTTGTTATGTGGCTGGTCCCATTCTTACTTATGTGGCTGGTCCCATTCTTTCTTATGTGGCTGGTCCCATTCTTACTTATGTGGCTGGTCCCATTCTTTCTTATGTGGCTGGTCCCATTCTTTCCTATGTGGCTGGTCCCATTCTTCCTATGTGGCTGGTCTCATTTTTTCTTATGTGGCTGGTCCCATTCTTTCTTATGTTGCTGGTCCCATTCTTACCTATGTGGCTGGTCTCATTCTTTCATATGTGGCTGGTCCCATTCTTACCTATGTGGCTGATCCCATTCTTCTTATGTGGCTGATCCCATTCTTCTTATGTGGCTGATCCCATTCTTTCTTATGTGGCTGATCCCATTCTTCTTATGTGGCTGATCCCATTCTTCTTATGTGGCTGGTCCCATTCTTTCCTATGTGACTGGTCTCATTCTTACTTATGTGGCTGGTCCCATTCTTTCCTATGTGTCTGGTCCCATTCTTACCTGTGTGGCTGGTACCATTCTTATCTATGTGGCTGGTCCCATTCTTTCCCATGTGGCTGGTCCCATTCTTTCCCATGTGGCTGGTCCCATTCTTTCCCATGTGGCTGGTCTCATTCTTCCCTGTGTGGCTGGTCCCATTCTTTTCTCTGTTGCTGGCCCAATTCTTTCCAATGCAAATGGTCCGATTATTTCTTATGTGGCTGGTCCCATTCTTTCCTATGTGGCTGGTCCCATTCTTTCCTATGTGGATGTCATATTATTTCCTATGTGGCTGGTCCCATTCTTACCTATGTAGCTGGTCCCATTCTTTCCTATGTGGCTGGTCCCATTCTTTCTTTTGTGTCTGGTCCCATTCTTTACCCTTGTGTCTGGTCCCATTCTTTCTTATGTGGCTGGTCCAATTCTTTCCTATGTAACTGGTCCCATTCTTAACTTGTGGCTGGTCCCATTCTTTCTTATGTTCCTGGTAACAGTCTTTCCCATGTGGCTGATCCTATTCTTTCCCATGAGGCTGGTCTCATTGTTCCCTGTGTGGCTGGTCCCATTCTTTTCTCTGTGGCTGGTCCCATTCTTACTTATGAGGCTGGTCCCATTCTTTCCTATGTGGCTGGTCCCATTGTTTCCTATGTGTCTGGTTCCATTCTTTCCTATGTGGCTGGTCCCATTTTTTCTTATGTGGCTGGTCCCATTCTTACCTATGTGGCTGGTCCCATTTTTACCTATGTGGCTGGTCCCATTCCTTCTTATGTGGCTGGTCCCATTCTTACCTATGTGGCTGGTCCCATTTTTACCTATGTGGCTGGTCCCATTCTTACCTATGTGACTGGTCCCATTCTTATCTATGTGGCTGGTCCCATTCTTTCCTATATGGCTGGTTCTATTCTTTCCTATATGGCTGGTCCCATTCTTACCTATGTGGCTGGACCCATTCTTACCTATGTGGCTGGACCCATTCTTACCTATGTGGCTGATCCCATTCTTTGTTATGTGGCTGGTCCCATTCTTACTTATGTGGCTGGTCCCATTCTTTCTTATGTGGCTGGTCCCATTCTTACTTATGTGGCTGGTCCCATTCTTTCCTATGTGACTGGTCCCATTCTTACTTATGTGGCTGGTCCCATTCTTTCCTATGTGACTGGTCCCATTCTTACTTATGTGGCTGGTCCCATTCCTACCTATGTGGCTGGTCCTATTCTTTCCTATGTGTCTGGTCCTATTCTTACCTGTGTGGCTGGTCCCATTCTTATGTATGTGGCTGGTCCAATTCTTATGTATGTGGCTGATCCCATTCTTTCCTATGTGGCTGGCTCCATTCTTTCTTATGTGGCTGGTCCCATTCTTTTCTATGTGGCAGATCTCATTCCTACCTATGTGGCTGATCCCATTCTTTCTTATGTGGCTTGTCCCATTATTTCCTGTCTGGCTGTCCCATTCTTACCTATGTGGCTGCTCTTAATCTTTCTTATGTGGCTTCTCCCATTCTTTCTTATGTGGCCGGTCCAATTCTTCCCTATGTAGCTGGTCCCATTCTTTCCTATGTGGCGGATCTCATTCCTACTTATGTGGCTGCACCAATTCTTTCTTATGTGGCTGCTCGCATTCTTTCTAATGTGGCTGGTCCCATTCTTTCCTATGCGGCTGGTCTCATTCTTTCCTGTGTGGCTGGTCCCATTTTTTCCTGTGTGGCTGGTCCCATTCTTTCCTATGTGGCTAGTTCCATTATTTCTCATGTGAGTGGCCCCATTCTTTCATATGTGGCTGGTCCCATTTTTACCTATGTGGCTGGTCCCATTCTTACCTATGTGACTGGTCCCATTCTTATCTATGTGACTGGTCCCATTCTTATCTATGTGGCTGGTCCCATTCTTTCCTATATGGCTGGTTCTATTCTTTCCTATGTGGCTGGACCCATTCTTACCTATGTGGCTGATCCCATTCTTTCTTATGTGGCTGGTCCCATTTTTTCCTATGTGATTGGTCCCATTCTTACTTATGTGATTGGTCCCATTCTTACTTATGTGACTGGTCCCATTCTTACTTATGTAGCTGGTCCCATTCTTACTTATGTGGCTGGTGCCATTCCTACCTATGTGGCTGGTCCTATTCTTTCCTATGTGTCTGGTCCCATTCTTACCTGTGTGGCTGGTCCCATTCTTATGTATGTGGCTGGTCCCATTCTTATGTATGTGGCTGGTCCCATTCTTATGTATGTGGCTGGTCCCATTCTTATGTATGTGGCTGATCCCATTCTTATGTATGTGGCTGGTCCCATTCTTTCCTGTGTGGCTGGTCCCATTCTTTCTTATGTGGCTGGTCCCATTCTTTCCTGTGTGGCTGGTCCCATTCTTTCCTGTGTGGTGGCTGGTCCCATTCTTTCCTGTGTGGCTGGTCCTATTCTTTCCTGTGTGGTGGCTGGTTCCATTCTTTCCTATGTGGCTATTTCCATTATTTCTCATGTGAGTGGCCCCATTCTTTCATATGTGGCTGGTCCCATTCTATCCTAACGTGAGTGGTCCTATTCTTTCCTGTGGGCTGGTCCCATTCTTTCCTGTGTGGCTCATCCAATTCTTTCCTATATGGCTGCTTCACATCTACACATTGCTGTTTATTGTGTTTTTTTAAGACTATATGGACTCATACACACACCCACACATGTGCATTACCACATGTGTGCATAGGTATAAATAGGCCCTAAAGGTACATCCGCACAGGCGTTTAGCAATGCTGCAAATCTTAGCGTTGCGTGCAGCCACTATCACCACAGGTAATTGCTGGCTGTGTGAAAAGTTAGCTGCGGCCACCAACAGCTTGTCTTCGTGGCTCAGCAGCCCTAGCTGTCAGTTCCAGCTGCAGGCATTGGTAGATTCTTTCTGCTGGCATATGCAGCACAGCTACAGTAAACGCCCGCACTAAAGTAGTATAAGTTATTTACAGTAGGCAGCATAGAGTGCAGTAAGACCCAAACACAGTTTCTGATTTTAAAGGCGACCCAAACTCTGATTTGTATTGTTAAAAAAGTTGTAGCAGAAAATAAAAACTCTGAGGCCAATAGCTGGCAAAAAATGCATATTTATTAAAGTTTTATAATAATCTCTAAAACGCAAGAATAAAAATGTTCACAGTTTTCTGTTGTCTGGATTCCTGTTGGTGCCAAAACCCAGACTTGTCGCCACAGTTTACCTAACACGGCACACACCAGATGGCGAGAGCCTCAGTCCAGTCCAACTCATAAACTCCCCAAACCCTTATAAAGGAGGTTACAGGAATATTACAAGTATTTCTGCCACCGGAAGGTTCTTCATCAAACCTAATAACAGAATGGCTTGTACTTCTGTAATGGCGAATGAAACTTTTTTAGAACACATTAAATGTAAATAAATGCAACAGTTCCATTTTAATGTAATATTTATGAATAATGCATTCTACAGGGTTTACAGCATATCTTTAATACGGGCCTTAAATTGTTTGCAATTACACTATTGGGTTGTTACAGGGTCAGGTCACCCACAGCTGATATTTCAGTTATGAGTGGACATCATTGGGCTAAATTACTTTCTGGCTTTTACACAGTACCTCTTTAAAACATTGTTGGTCAGCTTTCCCATTTTGCTTTTGCGACTCTGACCCATACTTCCATGGAGTTGTACCCCTTCTACTATAGCTGTGGGAGGCTCACTTTGGCTGGTGTATTCTCCATACAATAAAAGAAAAATGCAACTTTTCCTATTGAACTGGCTGCAGTAGAAAGGAAAGTGGACTCAAATGTCGAATTCTTATCACTGGTGTGCCATAGAGATAGAAGCTGTTTGGGCGATACTGCCAACATCTACCCAAAGGTGAACATCGCGTTGTGCTGAAGTATATACAGATCTACAGAAAAATAACTGCCACATTCACATTTTGTTGCATGCTTTCAAACATTCGGGAACATAAAAGATGGGTCATGGAAGAAATGCCCAGTCTGACTAACCCAGCCTGCTTTTAGGTCAGCTTTTTGGAAGACATTAGTTGAAGGCAGCCTCTAATATACAGTATATATTCATCCTTTGCATTAAAACACAGCTGTCTTTTTTGGACCGTCCAACATGATCACTCCACAATGTAAAAAATAATCTGCTCCTGAACTTCTCTCTCTCTGTTAAAAATCACATTGGGGTTGAGTTACTAAAACTGGAGAGTGCAAAATCTGGTGCAGCTGTGTATAAGAGCCAATCAGCTTCTAACATCAGCTTGTTCAATTAAGCTTTGACAATAAAACCTGGAAGCTGATTGGTTTCTATGCAGAGCTGCACCAGAATTTGCACTCTCCAGTTTTAGTAAATTAACACCAATGCCTTTAGGAATTTCTGTTGAGGGTTTAGTTGTTCAGTGAATTTAAATTCAAAGATACAAAGAAGTTCAGGGCAGCGTATTTTGTACCTTATGAACTGGGTCATTTTGCAGCGTCTGTATACCTAAGTAATTGTTTTGCTTCAAAAGGGCCCTTTTTCTAAATCTTAAAGCAAAGTAGTGCCTGGATGTGTCCATAGTTGTCTAAGGGCAGATACACTTGATAACCTCCACATTAAAGTGGTTCTAAAGCCTAAACATTTTTTTTCTCCTTCCAGTCGATGTGGCGCATATATGCGGCCTCTCAGTGGGTGGTCTTTAAGTCTTTAATGCCGAGAAGCCGCAAGTATGCAACCCTATGTAAACAACTCTCTGTGCTGAGAGCGAGCGCCCTGCGTGCTCCCAGCATAGACACTGGCGGGGACCGGAAATCTCCCGATACTAGTAATTGGAAGCTGTCCAATTATGTGACCGCTGTGACAGCCAATCACAGCGGTTACATGACCCAAATGCCCGCCTCCATCTCCTAGCATTTAAAAGCTCTTAAAGGGCCAGGAAGCGTCGACAGGAAGGAGTTAATGCATTCCTTCCATTAAGGTAAAAAATGTTGAGGTAGCAGTATGCCCCATCCCCCCTCCTCTTTATATTTATCTTCAGTCGATCCAATGCTGTCCCTATCTGTAGCGGCTCTCTTCCTTCTACCCACTTTCACAGGCTTGGCTGAGAACAGCAGGTGCCATTGGCTCCTGATGCTGTCAGTCAAATCCTGTGACGAAGGAGTGGTGGGCGGGGCAAGGCTGAGCGATCTCTGTGTCTATAGATGCAGGCAGTGTGGATCGTGGCCACACTGTGCAATTCCATTGCACAGAGCAGGTAAGTACAAACCTTTTTGTTATTTTAAAAAATAGAATTTACTATAACTTTAATTTGTGTTGGCCTGGGCAATCCATGGTTCCCAGGTATACAGTATGCTCAGGGCCTAAAAGCAAACTTTCCCATGCAAGACAAAACTATAGGATACTTTTAATATCCCTTTCCTCAGCAGAACATGATGCTCCATTCAGTCTTCGGAAGCAAGGCAAAATAACCTGTACTTCCAAGTGTCAAATAATTTGCTCGCTATCCTATTTGCTCTCTATATGAACAAAATACAAAACGTAAAAAAAAAAAATGGGCAGACTCGATGGACCACTCAATCTGTTTCCTGCCGTCACTTTTCTATGTTTCTCTTTCCTCTTATGTGACAACAACGGTGTTTAAAGATTGGCCTGGCACTCTTTGCATGGGGACAGGGAGGTAATTCTTTTTTTTTTTTCTTGCTCCTAACATCTCAATAGAGTGGCAGAAAAATGACAGAAAGGTAAGTATGTGCTGCTGGTGAGTGTACATGTTCACTTTAATGGCTCAGCTCTACCACTTTCCAAAGTTAAGCCCAGCCCTTACTGATTTAATGTCCAACTGTCAGGCTGTAAAAGGATATTAAAGTGGAACTTTAGTCAGAAAATGAAGTCCTGCTAGATCACTTCAGGCTGGCCCCTCTTGCAGGTATAGCTATGTAAAACATTAAAAATAAGTGCCTATACCACGGGTGTCAAACTGGCGGCCCTCCAGCTGTTGCCAAACTACAAGTCCCATGAGCCATTGCAAGATTGACAGTTACAAGCATGACTCCCAAAGGCAGAGGCATGATGGGACTTGTAGTTTCACAGCTTGAGGGCCGCCAGTTTGACACCCCTAGCCTATACTGTTTAACCTCTTCGCGTCGGCCAGGCGTCTGGGCCTAGACGCCGAGCGGCCGCACATTTGCATTCCATTAAAAAAACATATGTGCTGAGAGCGCACGCCCTGTGCGGTCCCTGCACACATGTCCGGTACTCACGGAAAGGTCCCGATCTCCTCTTTCGATCAGGACCTTTCCTGATCATGTGACCGCCGTGACGGCGTTGACATGACTCCAAACCCCGCCCCGCCTCCCAGCTTCTGAAACTCTTAAAGGCCCGGGAGGCGCCGGCGTGAAGGGGTTGAAATCCATTAATACTTTGTCTCACCCTGCTTTGCACATGCTCAGTTGCTCTTTATTTTTAGGCACTGCCAAATTTGTAGAGGCCGATCTGCTGACAGTCTAACAATTAAAGCAGAACTAAACCTATGGATTTAACAAATTCAAAACACAGTTACATTTCTGGCATAACCCCCAGTGTGTCTTTGTTGTCTTGTGAATGCTGTGATTGGCTCTAACAGTGGTCACATGATGGACAACCTGTCCGGCTGGTTCCTGATCAGAAGCCATGATCGAGAGCTGTCGTTGATTGCTTGGTCAGTGTGCTGCGAGCTTGCAGTGAGTGCGCTTTCAGAACACAACCTCAGGCTGCTGTGGATGTATATTGCAGCTGCTGGTTGTTAAAGCCTACCTTTCCTGCCACTTCATATATACGTTACACAATTGTAAAGAGGTTAATGATAATGGAATTATAATCTGGTTCACAGGACATGTAATGATGTTTGGTGTTTAGTGCATTTAAGTCTGACAAGGGATCGATTTGTAACTGTGTAATAAACATACAGTAGGTTCACTGGAAAATAGAGCACGGCTCCGTACTGACATGTAACCTCAGAATCATTGCTACAAGGAGTGTATCCTTCTCTTTTTTGAGTAACCATTAGAACTTGTCAGGAAAATGTACAATGGACAGACACTAGGGCATATTTATCAAAGCTGAATTCCAGGCAGGTATAAAAACGCACACTGTTATTTTATCACTAAAATAAAATTTTATATATTCTATTCTAAAAGCAGCCAGTGTAAGTACCTGAATTTGTCTTAATATATGTCTCCTGTGATCCCTTGCATAGCAGCAATCAGAATGGGACATTAGGCCTTTCACATATTTCTGTGTTGCAGAATGCTGCACATCAAACAATGGAAGCTCCCTAAGTGGAGGAGAGAGCAGAGTGATGACGACAACAGTTTGCTGCTGCTCCTTCATTGTCCAGTCACAGGCTGGGGCAGGTCCTGGACCAGGCTGTATGATCCAAAAAAATAGAGTATGAAGGGAAGTCACGGGGAATGCCAGGGATGCAGGATCACTAAGCTGGCTAAACAGTGTTACAAACCCTTTGGACAGTAAGACTGTTCTTATATATGTATTTCAATTATGTATTTAGCAGTTTGCCTGGAGTTCATCTTTAACACAATGGTATACAGTAATACAAAGCAACCTGTACATTTAAGCTTTCTTTTTTTCAAAGTACGGTAATTGCGTTTGATATCTTGCTGTCAGTAACTACACCTTTCATGGCTTATTCCGTACAGTAGATTTATGAAATATGCCCAAATCAGAGTTCTAAAATGTTTTAAGTAACTAGATTGGTGTACTGTATTAGCATATGATCATTCTGCTACCTAAGATTGTACACCCCTTGAGGGTTAGGGACTGATGTGAATGTACAATATATATGTAAAGCGCTGCGTAAATTGATGGCGCTTTATAAGTACCTGTAATAAATAAATAAATAAATTCTGCAGTTCAGTTTTGGGCAACTTATACTGCTAATACTGCCGAGAAGCTACATGTTCCCCTATGACCCACTGACCTTCATGATGGTAAGGGCAATTTCTCAACAGCTGAAGCAACACATTACTTCTATACAGGGGCGGACTGACCATTGTGGAACACGAGCACTGCCCGAGGGCCCGGGGTCAGTAGGGGGCCCCATGAGATGTCCCTGGTACCTTTCATAGGCTTTTTTGGGTGTGGTTTGAGTGTGGGCAAGGACACAGGGGCCCCATGATCCCCTATTGCCCGGGGGGCCCCATGAGTTGTCAGTCCGCCCCTGCTTCTATATAAACCGTGTGATCACTGTGCAGTGAATTAACCCCAGCTAGTAAGCATTGGAAGTCCTATATGGCTCTCAGTTACGTTTAATTCATATTGTGAAAACCTGCATGCCTGAACACCTTATTGTGTACTTGTGCTGAGCATAAACCCAAGCAGATGATGCCTAGTAATATCCCTTGATCATATTATGTAACTAAGTAATTTGAAATTATATTTTATTGTCTCCTCTGTTGCTGATAAAATTTCAATGTTGCTGGAGAAATGTTTCCCGTTCCTTATATTCTATTTTATTGTTTCAGGGTGATTGTATGAAAAATTGACTCTTGCACTTACACCAGCATCAACTATATGCCTTGAGTATCTGCACAGTGCACGTTTGCTAAGGTATGTCTAGCATCAGCTATATACTTTATTCTTTTTCGCCTTCTCTGTAAAAACAAAATAAACGTAACAGTGTTATAGAACAGAATTTGACCAATAAGCCTCATTTGTTGAAGTTTCTAAAAGAAGAATTGTCTAAAGCTGGCCATAGATTGGTATAATTTTGAACAAAGATTCTTAACCACTTCCAGTCCGGACACTTTCACCCCCTTCCTGTCCAGGCCAATTTTCAGCTTTCAGCGCTTTGAATGACAGTTGTGCGGTCATGCAACACTGTAACCATATGAATTTTTAAGCATTTTTTTGAGACAAATAAAGCTTTATTTGGTGGTATTTATTCTCCACTGGGATTTTTATTTTTTTTGCTATATAAATGAAAAAGTCCAAAAATGTTGAAAAAGTGTTTTTCTTATAAAATTTTGCAAATAAATAATATGTCATCATAAATCTTGGCCAAAATTTATTCAGTTATCTTTTTAGTAAAAAAAAAAATTAACCAAATTAGTTTATAACCAAAAATTATAATTTAAAATTTTTTTTTTTAAATTTTTATTTTATTTTTTTATATTATTATTTATGTTTTTTTTTCTACATACTGTCACCCTAGCAGTACAGTGTCACTATGGTAACACTGTACTACTTGTGGGGGGTGATGATTTTTTTTTTACACTTTTACACCCATAAAGTCTGTAAAAGCAATCATTTTTTTTTACACTTTTACACCCATAAAGTCTGTAAAAGCAATCATTTCTCCCTCTCTCTGGCTGCATTCTTGCAGCCATTGAGAACTACTGTGTGAGCTGTGATTGGTCACAGCTTGTCACATGGTACAAGGCTGTTGTGAATAGCCTTCTACCATGTGACCTTGTGATCATTCACAGATTTCGCACGTAGTAAGCAATGGTGTCAGAAGTGACATCTTGCTTACTACTCTGCATGTGATCACTGATTGGCCAATCAGTCCCGTATGACGATCGGGAAACGGATCGCGGTGCTGCGCACTCCCAGGGAGCGCGCACAGTCCATAATGGCGGGCGCCGTTTATGAACGGCAACCCGCCCCTGGACTGCCACTGTACGGCCGTTTATATACAGCAGCCGGACAGCAAGTGGTTAAGAAAAGAATGTTCTAAGAAAGTTTCCTCAATTTTCCAATCATTAGTGGATCAAACTGACAAACTTTGTCAAAGTGAAGAGAAAATTTGAAGGAGTGAGATAGTATTTTTTTCTTGAAAGAACAAATTTCTAACAGTGTATGTGGTTGTTTGGTAAAGTTCATTTATTCCAAAATCAACTTTTAAAGTAAACAAAATCTTTCGAAAAACGTTTAAGTGCTTTGAGAATGATCAGAGCATTTAAATTCAAATTTTCCTAAGACTTTTCCTAAGATTTTTCATTTGAAATTCTTTCCATCTATGACCAGCTTTAGTCTATGTTGCTCTACCTAAACGAATTACATTTGGCTTTTGCACTTATTGTTTGAGACAGAATTGGAGTAGTTCTAAAACTAGAGCACTCAGAACCTGGTGCAGCTGTGCATGGTAGCCAATCAGCTTCTAACTTCAACTTCCTCAATTAAGCTTTGACAGTAAAACCTGGAAGCTGATTGGTTTCTATACAGAGCTGCACCAGATTTTGCACTCTCCAGTTTTAAATCCCCCCAAATCTTCTCTCAGATGCTTCCATAAATGTGAATTGTTGTCATAATAACACATGAACCTAAAAAGTAACCCTTTCCATATCAACATTGAGGAGCTTCACTTATAATGACACTGCTTTGAAGCTGAATTCCTTTATTGCAGCCAGAAGGTGCCTACAGCCATTCCCGTTCTGGCTGCCATATCTCACACTATGTGGCAGATGAACCATGTAACAAAAGAATGTGGTACAAAAACATTATGCACACGTGCATAGTTAAAGTGTTACTAAACTCACAACAGTAAAATCGGTCTGTATATGCAGTAAAGCATGCTTGTTATACTCACTGTGGAACCTAAGGGGTTAATCCTCTGCATTGTGTAAAAAGGCTGTTTGATCCTGATTTCTCTGATCCTCCCCTTCTATTACTGTCCCCAATTCATCTGCCATAATACATAATTCTTTGGAGGATGGGGGTCTGAGGTTAACATCCGAGCCCTCTAATTGACTTTGGCCATGGAGATGTGATAGTAGCATGCCTGCTGTGGTGTTGGGATGGCCTAAAGGTATCTTAACATTTCCTGTGTGGCCATAAACAGTACAATTGGGCGAACATTACTTTCATGTCTGTGGGCACATTTAAATTTTTTTCTTTTCATTTAAAAAAATAAAACTGTTGATTTCTGTTTGAAAAGCCAACATTTTTAAACACAATCATGGTCATGAAACTATTAAATTTAACAAACGTTGGTAAACATTAGGGTTGCACTGATACCTTTTTTTTTATTAGCGAGTATGAGTACCAATACTTGTACTCAAGTACTTGCCGATACCAATTACCAATTTGCGGTGCGATTTGAGCCCATACAAAATGAATGGCCTCAATTCACAATGCAAAGAATCACATGCGATTTGAACAGGAAAGTGGTGCGATTACTGTCTGAATTCCATGTGGTTTCCGTGCGGGTGCGATGCAATGTGATGTGCAGTGAGATTTGAGCCATTCATTTTGTATGGCACAAATCGCACCAAACCCACAGGAAAACTGTATGTGCTTCAGACAGGAACTGCATTGTATTCCCGTTCAATTCACATGTGATTCTTTGCAGTGCAATGTGAGCTCATTCATTTTGTATGGCTCAAATCGCAAAGCAAGGGTATTGCTTTTAGGTATTGGAGCATTTGCATGAGAACAAGTACTCATGCAAATGCTTAGTATCAGCACCGATTCCGATATCGGTGCAACCCTAGTAAATATAGTGAGCAGAGTTTTAAGTTCCTTTTGACTTCAGAAGTTTGCAGCACACATTTGTTATTACACCCTTATTTAGAAATTCAGTGCTGTGCATTGTGGAATTGTAACCAGTAACAATGACTTATTTTTAGCACTGTTTTGAACTCCGGTCCATATTTCAGCAGTGGAAGACTGGGATGATACATTACAGTTCACAAAGCTAGAGACAAGAATGTATTTTCCCCACACACACAGATCTCATGCTCCCTGCTACCGGAATCTCAGTCACTTCATCATTACACTAGTTTTGGTTTAGTAGCAGTTATGAATCAGATCCAGCTAGGCGGAAGATTTCAGTTAGTTGGTGTATATCTGAACTGGCTAAGCATTCTCTGTGCTAACCATGTTTTATGTTTGTTTACACCCCCAGCAATTCTGTGCAAAGTGCCTAATCAGGAATAACAAACATACTACAAAATGTTTTAGATATTTCTTTTCTCAATGACTCTGTCCTGCATCCAGACAATGCCCTTTTTTATTTTATCTTTTATTTTATCTTGACCATGCACTTTTTTTTTTTTAATGGTGTTTATACTGTATATGTGCTTTAGGTTCCTGTTAAATATTCCATCTATAATTCATATGTTATGATATAGTCTAGAAACGTATGCATAATGATGTTGGTTGTCAGGTAAAATATTCTTTTATATGACAGTATAATATTTAGTAAAAGAGATGCCCTACAAGTCTATAGTTGAGTTATACATTGATTCATCATACCACGTACTTCCAGTTCTTTTTCCCCTTCCATTGGTAGAGGCTCTAACTTACTGACTGCATCATTTAAGAACCTCCTTGCGGAATTTTTGCCTATATTATTTTACCTAAAGCCTGAAAATTGCATGCTTACTGTACACAGGTTGTATGTGGAATGGAAGAACTAGATATTTGCTTTATTTTGTCTCCAACACTGCATTGACACTGCCCGCTTTCTTGTGCTTTTGACAAATAACTTGTGTCTTTCCAGTTGACTGCCGCTTTGTAAGTCCTTCCCATAGAGGAGAATCTTACTAGGGCATACAATTATTTGTTGGTATAAAATATAAGTCTTGAAGGGGCAGGGACCCTTTCTGTAGGAAAAAAAGTTGCCATCACCTTGAGGTCTGATCTGCTTTCTTTGGAAGTGCATTCCCATCTTTTCTCCTCTTCTGGTAAAAATGCCCACATGAAATCTATCCTATGCATAAATGGGAGAGGGAACTCAGACTAAGATATCTTTCTCCCCTTCTCCGCTTTTGAGAACAGGCAATCTCCTTCTGTAGCTTTCTTCACATCCCTAACTTCCAGGAAGAACTGGGTCTGAAAGGTGTCTATGAAATTCCAAGTCTGGAGGAGAAGGGCACTCCAGATGCTCAGGGAGAGAAGGGAACCGGAAGCTTCCTAGAACTGCTTGGGTGGGGGGTTCTGGAGGTGGGACAATGTGGGCCTGAGAAAGTCCAGGTCCAGGAATCAGGCCAACAGGTTCCTGGGGGCTAGTGCTCAGATGCAGAGCATTCGGCTTAAGGTTGAGAGGTTCTAAGTCATTGTAGTCAGTCAGTCCAGGACTCTGTAGAAACAAAACAAACCATGAACAAGGTGCATAAATTAATTGGCAACAAGATAAACATATAAATGTACAGACCCGGTTTCAAATTATTTTGGGCTCCCTTAACCACTTCAAGTCCGGACACTTTCACCCCCTTCCTGTGCAGGCCAATTTTCAGCTTTCAGTGCTATCACACTTTGAATGACAATTGCGCGGTCATGCAACACTGTACCCTATGAATTTTTTAGCATTTTTTTGAGACAGATAAAACTTCATTTTGGTGGTATTTATTCACCACTGGGATTTTTATTTTTGCTATATAAATGAAAAAGTCTAAACATTTTGAAATAAAGTATTTTTCTTATACAATTTTGAAAATAAATAATCTTTCTTCATAAATCTTGGCCAAAATGTATTCAGCTATCCTTTTAGTAAAAAAAGAAACCCAAATTAGTTTATAACCAAAAATTATTAAAATTATAAAAAAAATTTTTTTTATATTATTATTTATGTTTGTTTGTTTTTTTACATACTGTCACCCTAGTGACACTGTACTACTTGTGGGGGCGTGATGAAGATTTTATTATTATTTTTTTTTTTACACTGATTGCTTTTATATCCATAAAGACTGTAAAAGCAATCATTTCTCCTTCTCTCTGGCTGCATTCTTGCAACCATTGAGAAATACTGTAAGAGCTGTGATTGGTCACAACTTGTTACATGGTACAAGGCTGTTGTGAATAGCCTTGTACCATGTCACCTCTGTGATCATTCACAGATTTCACACGTAGTAAGCAATGATGTCAGGAAGTGACATCGTTTACTATTATTCATGTGATCACTTATTGGCCAATCCTCACACAAAGGTCCCGTACAGCAATCACACAGCGGGCACCACAGCTCCCAGGGAGCGCACACAGGCAGGGAATGCGGGAGGATGTTTATAAACGGCCACCCGCTCCTGCACTGCTCCCGTCTGGCCGTTTATGTACATGGGCCGGATGGGAAGTGATTAATCAACACATATGGGCACTAGTGTTCCTACTGCCTTAATATGGAAATGCCAGTTTATACTTTTGATCTAGATGTACAGATGTACAGTATGTTGCAGTAATGGATATTTTCACTTGCAGTGACTTCCCAATTAAAATGGTGCAGGGCTTTGCAATACCAGACCACTGCTGAAAACATATTTGTGGTCTATGTGTTGTCAATATACCAAATACATTATGAACTGCTTGTTAAGGGGTTTGTTTTTAGATAAATAAACTGTGCACCTTACCTGAAGAGGAGAGATGGGGGAGTCTGCTAGAAGAGATTGGCTGCTGTGCACAGGATCCAGGCTCTTGGATGCGGAGTGATAAAGACCTAGCGTGTGGGAGCTGGGAGAGATGGGGCTATACGCAGGGGGGATCTGGGACAGTTGTCTCTGCAACAACTGCAGTATAATATTGATGTCTGAAGACATTCTGGACTCCAGCCTGTGGGAGAAATTGATATTAGGGCCAACATTTTCAAAGAAAACAGTAGTTACAATGACTGAGATAATGACACTGGTATATATTGTGCAGACTGGGTTGGTCTTTGGCTCAGAGGACCGCCAGCACAGGAGAAGTGGGTGTGCAAACAAAGGTTATATGAACAACAGGGATGACTTCTGTGAGGGTTGGGGTTACAGAGAGGGTTAGTGTTAAGCCGGCCATAGACAGTTCAAATCTCAGCCAGTTCAGCAGGAACTGTCTGAGATTCCAACCATGTATGGGCAAGCTGAATGTACCCAAGTTGATTGATCGATCAACTTGGGTACAACCAGCCTGCTGTATTTTACATGCGACTATTGTAAGTGGCTATTATAGCAGCTAGCAATAATCACTGTCCTCTCCCAGTGGGGATGACCTCCCAGGAAAACACAATGGCTGGGCGGGAGAGATTCCCCTGCCAACAGGGGTTATTTTGAGGAGGTCTTAGGGTAGGGCATTCTGTCAGTGCCTGAAGCTCTTCACCAAAAACTACTAAGAGCTAATGTGTTATCTATATATGCAGCCTTAGTTTATTCATTGTATGGGTTGGTCCCAACAATTAGGTAGATTTATTCTTTCAGATCCCAGTCACAGTCTGTTCCAAGGTTTGATGTGCATGTGGGGTCAACTTGAAAATTCATAAAATGGTTGTAAACGTCAGACATGAAATATGAACAAAGCATATCCCTCTATAGTGTGTACTTGTATCAATTAGGAACACTAAGTGTAATTTCTCTCTGCTGCCTCGTTCTTTTGCTATCAGCCACTTCTGACAAGTTTTCCTGACACCAAGAGAAAAATGGTGACAGGGAGGGAGCTCCGGCAGATTGACAGCCTCAGTTCTGTTCCTGTGAGCTTTGTGGAGGAGGGGGTCACTTCCTTCCAATCAGCCATCAGGGCTGTCATCACTGAGCTCTGCAGAGCAGCCCTCTGCCCCTTTTTTCTGAATTCTCAGACAAGCTTTATAAATTCAGCACTTTGAATGGATGTAGAGAAGACTGCAGATAGACAGATGCACCTTATGTGGGAAAATTTGTTTCATCTCTCATTTTCAAATAGTTGCTGGGAACATAATGCACACTGGAAAACAAGCACAAAGCAACTGTGTTTTTTTTAGTTTTGTGAGGTGCATTGTAAGACATTCAGTTCCTGGGCCTTTCGTGAAGATTATGTTTTTTTTCCTAGCTGGTCTGTCACACCTGTCTAGTTGAGCCTGCAGTAGCTCCAATCTGGATTCAATCTCTCCGGGCCGGTCATCAGGGCTAAGTGGAGGATCCAGAGAATTATGCACCATTGAAATATGTTGATGGGACTCTGGGCACGCAGCTGAGCGGTGGTCACTCCAGAAATTGAACAAGCTGGGAACTTCAATAGGAGATGCTAAAATATAAACCAATAAAATATGTAATTTTAAATAATCTTGATTCAGGCAAATAAAACAGAAAGAAAACCAGAGAGTAATAAGAAAACAAAGCAAAGTGTAAAACTCAGAAGACAAATATGCACACTTCCATTCGGACTGCAGTAATATTGCATTTGCTTTGTGTTTGTCCTTTTAGAGACATCCCTTTTGTGAATGCAGCCCGAGGGCACACTCCTGGATAGAACATGAAGCATTCAACTGTGTTTAATTCAAGTTGAGGTCAGTATTGTCCACTGCACTTCCATAGGGACTAATTATCTTTAACTGACCCACAGCAAGTCCTGAAATGTTATTTTGTCCATGTAAGGGCCCTTTCACACTGGCGGACTCAAGTAGATCCGCCTGCTCAGCGGGGAATCTGTCTGGTGATCCCCGCTGAGCAGACAGACACCAGGTCCATGTCCGTGTCCACCCTGCTTGTGAATAGCAAACACAGACACAGCCTGCTGTTCTCTATGGGGTGGTCAGATGTAAAAGACCGCCTGTACATTTACATCTGACTGTCATCTGATTCGATCCGCTAGATGGATGGAGAACAGATCCCCATCTGTCTTTTTCTAACGGATTGGATTGGATTGGATGCAGGTGGTTGTAAACAGACACATGTCCATTTACATCTGCCTCCCCATAGAGGACAATAGATGGTTTGATTGCGTCTGCCTGAAAAACGGACAGGCAGACCGGATCAGTCCGTTCTACCCATGTGAAAGGAACCTAAGAACAGACAGATGTTTTTTTAAACACCAATACCAAAAGAAAAAAGACTTTGAAGTGTTTTATTTAAGCTTTTCCTGCAGTCGAAAGCTTGTGACCAAGTGTGAATCATTTGCTCCTGTTCTCTTTAAATAAAAACACATTTTCAGGTAATTTAAAGAAACCATGCCACCTGTCTTTCAGGGAAAAGTGACAGTGCTTCCTGATACAAAATAAGAAGTGCACTGTCCCTTTAAATCCTGAATGTACACATAATTAGAAAATTCACCAGTTAGTGCAAACAAATGTGAAATAAACTGAAAGAATTCTTACATACTATAAAACACACTAATAAAGAAATCCAAATTAAAAAGTGCTCCTTGACAGGGGTGGACTGACCATTGGGGAACTTGGGCACTGCCCGAGGGCCCAGGGTCAGTAGGGGGCCCCATGAGATGTCCCTGGTACCTTTCATAGGCTTTTTTGGGTGTGGTTTGAGTGTGGGCGAGGACACAGGGGCCCCATGATCCCCTATTGCCCGGGGGCCCCATGAGTTGTCAGTCCGCCTCTGCTCCTTGAAGAAAAGAGGGGCCTCTTACCAAATGGAAGTGATCTCAAATTATAGAGATCAAAAGCGCTTGAATCCGAGCTCCAGGCTGGCCCTCTCACTGTCAGACCCTCAGATGGTTAAATGACTTCATCGATGGAGTGTATGGACAAACCAAGTATCAGCCTTAGCCTCAAATGTCGCTCAACTGCGACAATGTAGTGATATCAGGCACATGGCGTAGGGAGTGTTGTCAAAATGCGTGGGCATGGTTATGTGTTTTGAGGCGGGGTTGCCTCTTTCTCAAACCAATAGCTATATGCCCTTCACCTTTGGACACCTTGTGGTCTCCCAGTGCTCCATCCACATCTATAGGCTCCAGTGACAGCTGAACCATCTCTCCTACATCTGGATGATTATTGGATGATCGGACCCACATGTTATGAGACTCCTAACCCTTTACCTCTATGAGTTGCTATTTACATAGCTTGCTTTTGCTATACGTAGTCTACTGCAAACCCCCCCGGTGGTGTCTCCTTTGCATTACAGCTACAGGTACTGCAATTCCTCCCAAGGAAGCTCATCCTGTTATGTGAAGGTCCATCACCAGGAAGCTGACCCTTAATAACAATTCTATATGTATATGCCCTATATCCCTACATTGTCTTGTAAGTTGCCAGTTGTCATATTTATTTTATTTATTTATTTCAGGTACTTATATAGCGCCATCAATTTACGTAGCGCTTTACATATATATTGTACATTCACATCAGTCCCTAACCCTCAAGGGGCGTACAATCTAAGGTCCCTAACTTACATTCATACATACACATACTAGGGACAATTTATACAGGATCCAATTCACCTACCAGCATGTCTTTGGAGTGTGGGAGGAAGCCGGAGTACCTAGAGGAAACCCACGCAGTCACAGGGAGAACATGCAAACTCCAGGCAGGTGGTGCCGTGGTTGGGATTCAAACCAACAACCCTAGTACTGCCAGGCGGAAGTGCTAACCATTTAGCCACTGTAAATGAGTTTTTATACTGCTACTCAGATGCACCCTCTGCTGTCCCTATCTATTATCATAGAGAATCTTCAGTCTCTTGAGAGGTGCTGCAATACATTGTTTTGGAATCACTCCACCACCTCACCTGGACCCCCCAAGCCATCTCCCTTCAGAGTGTTGGTCACATACACTTCTGCGCCATAACTCTCCACATATATGTAATTTTAAGGGAATGTATTGCATTTTAATCATTTTATAAAAATAAATAAGAGACATGTTTGATGTAAATAATGGTATCAATGTGTATAACGGTTTTAAAACTTTGTTTCTATATACGTTGGGTAAGCATATATTTGCATAGAATCTGCTTCCTGCTTTGCAGTGCAAATAGTAGTGCTCTACTGATCCTTCCACAATGAAAGTTTATGGGTTTGCTGCAGTGACACTTACTAGAGACCTGTTGTGTCCCCCCAACTATGGATATGTTTCATATCCCAAGGGCACTTTTCCTGTTCAGTTTAGCTCTAGGACAAAAATAAAAATACTTAGTCAAGGTTATCAGTCACCTGAATATGTCTCCACTGTCTCCAGCATCTTCCGACCCCCCTCTCGATTGCTGATGTTGGCTGTCACCAAATTGACCACTGCTGGGATGAACTCCTGCTTTTCTGTGGAAGCCAGCCTATCCATGCAACCTGAGTTTAGTGGTTTGGTTTCATCATCACTAGTTTGGGAACAAGGAGTAGTGCTGCTGGCCAAATCATCCCATTGTTCCCGGCTCAATGGCCGCTGGATGTTGCTCTTTTCAGAGTAAGTGTGATACTGCTCAGCATCAGAATTCAGATCCTCAAGACCATCTGCGAGACATGGAAGAGCTGCAAGTCAATGAAACATTTCTAAATAATTTGCACTGATCAAATGAAACACTCAACATTAAAGCACAAATGTTGCTACATGAGGAAGTGTTTTGCATGCTTTGATTCTTACCATGTTTCTTCCTACGTCTTCCTTGTTGTTTGCATCTCCGTGTCCTACGGTAGTTGCAGTTGTACTCCTCGCTTATAGGAGAACGTGGAATACTGTCTGCCTGATAACGGAAAGAATCACAAAATGGGTTAGCACTACATGATTTGCTTGAAACTTCTTCATATTTGCAGCTATTGTTATTTAGCTTTTGTAAGTAATTTACTAACTCATGTGCATTATATATCATAAACAGTAATCATAGTTTATTGAACCTGTTTATAAACATTGCCCTAGCAAAGTCCTGAGTAGGACGGTCATCTGTACAGCTGTATACCTCTTGTAAACACTAGCTGAATTGATGTTCTCAACAGTATAGTCTAATGCAGGTTTTTCAACCAGGGTTCCATGGAACCATAGGGTTCCTCCAGAGCAGCGTTTCTCAACCTTTTTCCAGACAGGGCGCCCTTGAAAAGTATTTTCAGCTCCCCAGTCTAGGGCTTGGTTCATGTTCTAATGTGTTGAGGAATACACCAAAATCTTGCTTGTTCCTGTCAAGCCGACAAATGTTCTGCTCTTTGGGGGTGCCATTAATTCTTAATGGTACCCCACACATTGGCAAACGCAGGGTGTTTTTAGTGTGGTGCAATTTTTTAAAAAAAGGGCCAGGGACTTCTTTTCCTGCATTTCTGCGGGTAGGACAGCATACTGAAATGAATGGGCCACTCTAAACACAGCACACAGATGCATAGATGTGAACCAAGGGCTTTTTCATGTGAGGTTGGAGGGCAGTAAAACCATGCAGCTGAGCTATTTTTACCACCCCCAACTGCTCCCCCTTTAGCTGCAGAGGCAGCAACTGGGAGTTTACGCATGCTGTGGCTGGAAGTATACCCCTAGGTGAATGGGGCTGCACTGAAACCACCCTGCAACTGGTTGTGGTGTGGTGATGCTGCATTTATGGGGTTAAAACAGGTGGTGAGGAGTCAACATATTGCCTCTTCACTGCCTACCGAATGCCTCTGAACAGCAATCTGAGCATGTGAGCTGAGCATGTTATAAACAAGCTCTAAAAAAGCAGTTCTGATAGTACAAGAATTGTACAAGAATAGTGGGTCAGGATTAAAAGTAAAATACATACACACACATATACAAACACATACACGCACAAACACACGTATGTACGTACACACACATATATACACACGTATACATACAAACACATGGGGATCGGGAGCTCGGGCTGATCTGACAGCTTTTCTCTACCAGGATGCCGCGACACCCCTGAGGACCTCAGGCGGCACCCTAGTTGAGAAAATCTGCTCCAGAGGTTGCAAGAGGTTCCTTGAGCAGTAAGCAGTTTCTGCCCCTAAGATAAGTTCCCACTGACACCATTGGTCTTTTTAGCTATCTGTAAGGGGGTAATTCTTTTCAATACCCACAAGTGTAAGTTGTATTTGTCTCACTATCACACTAATGTATCATGAGCAGTAGATGTAGTAATTTTTAGGAGTTACATGAGAGCAGAAAGTTATTTCAAGGGTTGAGAAAGGCTGGTCTAATGGCTGCCATAAACAGCAAAAATTTTGGCTTAATTCAGCTGAATCAGTTGAAATTTGAGCCATGGGTGGCCTTGTTGGTACCACTCAGCTTGACAAAAGTTGAATTTTCAATCAACTTTTGTTGCAGGAGCTGGGTGGAGAATTGCTGGATGGACAGTGTGTGCATCCAATAAGATTCAGTCACAAATCAGTTATTCTGACAGCTGCAGGTCCCAGCTGTCAGAATACAATAGCCAGCAGGGAAGATTTCTTCATCCATATACGTGAACTGAACAAGCAAAATCTATACATGTATGCTGAGCTTAAGTCTCATCTTTAGTGAAATACAACCTATTCTACATTGTTCTGCAACCTCCTCACATCTCTCAGGTTGAAGGTAATCTCCAAGTTGCTCCAGAAGCTGTCCGTGAAGGTTGGGTACATGTCTAGCACCTCCAACAGATCTTCTCTCTGAATCTTATGAAGGTCACAATAAGTCAGAGCCCTCACATCAGCATTGGACTTTCCAGGACGTGCATACAAGCTGATGGGCTCTCCAAATATATCGTTTTTTCCTGAAAAAAAAACAAAAGATTAAAATATTTCCAGTTAAAATCAATTTCTGCTATAAGATTTATGATAAATGATGTGTGCGGCTCATTTGGTGTTTTTTTAATCTGGTAATAAAATCAGTTCTGCTTCGGTCTGATCAGTGCTGCTCTGCGTTCCTCCTTTGGCAGCATGAGAGCATTCTGAAATTATAAGTCCCTCTTGGCCAGCTCATTACTTGATTGCTAGTCTGTGAGAGATCACATCAGAGATTCAGTAACAGTTGTATGTTTGCTTTCTGTCAGCCATCCAAGCTATCAGGACAGTGAATAGAAGTGAAGTTAGGTGGTATGCCAGTTCTCTTACTGATTTTTTAAAAAATTGAGTGCTGAGTGGAGGGTTTGCTCTTAATATAAATGGTTATAATAAGTAAAAAAAAAACAGAGTCTGTTTAGACATGCAGCCCTCTCAGTTTTAACAAATACTTTTAGGAGAGCAGTGAGCCAAATACATGGGCAGGAAATTTGTTTTCTTCAAAATCTCTTCTTGCAACAAACACTGCTGTTATGATTTCAAGGAAGCAAAATATGTCCTTTAAAAAAAATAAATTAAACTGGAGTTTTTTTCTCACAGAGTCTGATGGAAGATTGCATGTCATCAATGTATAATGTCTAATTTTAGGGTTAATATTGAGTATATGTACAGTGGTATCCAGGGGCGGACTGACCATTTGGAAACTCGGGCACTGCCCAAGGGCCCGGGGTCAGTAGGGGGCCCCATGAGATGCCCCTGGTACCTTTTTCATAGGTTTTTAAGTTTGGGCAAGGACATAGGGGCCCCATGATCCCTTATTGCCCGGGGGCCCCATGAATTGTCAGTCCGCCCCTGGTGGTATCTCTGCTACACCCCCTGCAGTATTGAGGATCAGGTGGGTCTTTTCCTGTAGTTGCCCGCAGCCAGGCACACAGTCACTGCCTTTTGGCCCAATGAACAGTCTAGGGGTATGCTTTTCTGATGCTTTATTGTGGAACATGAACGTAGATAGGAGCAGGGTAACTGTGGGATACTCCAGTAACTTTTAGTAGCAATTTGAGGACACTAAACTTTCTTCTTTAGAACTAGAAGTCCTTGATGGACCGAGCTTTGTAATAGCAACTTGAGGATATTAATCCTCCTCTTAGAGATCCTTTAAGTAGGAATGAAGTAGAGCTTTTCAGGACACCAGACACAATGTCCTCTATGAACACAGCTGACTCTATGGCACTGGAGGGGTGGCAACAGTACACAGTCTGCAGGATCGCTCACATTAGTCTGCACTCACTAATGTCTTTGGATAATTGTAAATCCTCTATCCAATATCTTCCAGACACCTCTCCCAGTGATACCAGAATAGATCCTAAGACGGAAAGGCCCTCAGTCAGCTCCAGCAACTTTCAGCAAAGTAAGCTTCCACAGCTAGCCCAGCTAGGACCTCAAAGAAAAGGAGACGAGCATGCTTACCTAGGGGGCACTTAGCCTCCTAGGCTGTGATCTCCTCCTCAGAGTTTTTATACACACGCCCAGCCACCATCTGGGCAACTCTCCCCAGGGACTGGCCACGACTGCATAAATATTCAGCTACCAATTTGACTATTTCCAGCCCTTTATCTTTCTGAACATTTCCAGCCAGACGGGGAAACAGTCAACCATGCAGCCAGTGAAGCACAGAACACAGACTTAACTAATCACATGAAGCCACACTGATTACAGTGAGACAAACTAAATGTACCTAATCTAGCATCTGGGAGGGTACTACATATGTATTAACGAGAAAACAAAAGAAAATCCCTTAACAATGATAAGATATGATATATTCTCAATTATTCCCAGTATAAATATAAGCAAAAGGAGAAAAAAACCTAATTACCCAAAATAGCCACCACAATGTCATCCCTGAGAATTTCAATTGACCCACGAGAGATGAAATAGAGAGTAGTGAGCACATCTCCATAATGAACCAGTGTGTCCCCTGGTGGGGCATGCGTAGTCTTGAACTTCATGGCCAGGGCTCGCAAGCATCCTTTGGTGGCACCACGGAAGGCTTTGCAGTTTTGAAGCAGTGTGCGGTTGAGGTGCAGGCATATGTCTGCTTGGAGGCACTCTGGGAATCCTTTCAGCACCTGAAAAATTAGATAACAAGAGAGTGAGAGAACATTAGTCTGAATAAAACTATATGAAGTCTGAAAAGAAAGGTAAGGCTATGAAGAAGAATGGTATGCAGTGTTGGATACAGGATCTCGGATATATGAAGTTGATAAAATATGGTATGGTATAGAGTTGCAAAGCAGAAAAGCGGATGATGTGATTATATGGTATGGTTTTTAACAAGATTGTTCTAATTTGTCCTCAAGGGTCATGCTCATCCTTCAAGATTGGGATAACTTTATTTAATCTTTAATTAATGCTAATAGATTTGAATAGGGGTATGGAGCCACAGTCAGCACCCAGATAGATGGTGCTTGAACATGTTCTGTTGTATCATCTGAGAATGCAAGCAGGAAGTCCTCAGATACCCTCAGCATCAGTCCTGTCTCAGCAACACTTCTGAAACATTTAGGCCAGAGGTATTTGCTAGTACCCATACACATAATCACTGTCACCCAATATTTTCACTGGTTCGAGTAACAATAATTTTGTATTAGGGTACTTGAAGCTATACCTTCATTATGTCATAATATAGTATTTGCTGCAAAGTTGGATTACTCACATGGTTTTTGCATTACCATACCTGCTTCCAAATGATATAAAACCAAACAGCAAAGCTGAGTGTGGGTGACAGACTTGGGCAGTCACTGGGCATTAAGAGTAGCTGTGGACCAACTCTTTAGACCTAGAACCGCTTGCATTAAGATATTCAAAGCTGGGGCTTTGCATACAGGGGTAGATTACTCGCTAAAAGTATCAGATGGTATACTCGGATGGTATACTCAGTCTGCATTTTGTTTCTCACCTTCGAAGAGCTCTTGATGCTGTAGAAATATTCACCACTTGACCAACTGGTGGAAGGGGTACATGTGTGGAGAAAGCTTAATTCCCTTCTCTTCATAGCAAGAGAACACTGAGACTGATTTGACAGATAGATGTGTATGTTGAAAAATCTCTGTGTGCAATAACAAGGGTTTCCAGTAGTAAGATGCGCTTGTTATCACCCATTAGTAAACCCTGCAACAGGGGTGCTTAACCTGTGGCCAACGGAAGCGCACTTCTATTATGTTCTGTGGGTTTGGTGCTCTTTCAGAAAGCACACCACACTCGCAATATATAATAGAAGTCTATGGCAAAGTGAAGCTAACCCACAGGAAAGCACTGCACCGCACTTGCCTTGTGGGTAAGCTACACATGTGAAAACAGCCTTATAGGGGGCTTAGGACAGTAAGGACTTGTTTGCGGTTTCGGGGGCAATAAAACCCCAAAAATGAGATGTGTTTTTTACCACACACCCCAAACCATTGGTGTAGCATCGCTGGTTGCAATGGTGACCCCGTCCCATGGAGGGGCCCTGTGTGGCTTTTTGTCACGTTCTGTTTTATACTTGGACAGGATGGGTGGCAGGAGCAACATATACAGGGACCTATCTTCTCCATTTGCCTCTTGTAACCGCTGAAAGTCAGCTTTTCCTCCTTTTCCTCCCAGCAGCATTCAGCAGATGCAGGAGAAAAATGTTCATTATGCTATTCAAGATAAACAAATTCTTAATTCTGAACCATTTTATCTCGCTGTGGCCTGCGACTGTTTACCAAATTACTTAAGTGGCCCTTGATCTTCAAAGGGCTGAGCACCCCTGCCCTAAACTGCCTTAATCTGCTTTAATCTTCCATACTACCTATAAATGGACTTTTATTTTTAGGTGGAATATGCAAAGTTTTAATGAGAAGATAGAATGGAGATTTGTTAAACTGGAGAGAGAAAAATGAGTGAAAAACATGGTGAAAAATATGTGATGACGTACATTATGAAGAAAAAAAAAATAATTTAGGAGTAGGATGTGATGGAGTTGAAGTTAGGGATGGGTATGCAAAGCTGAACAGAAGAAATTTGGAATGTATGTCCTAACCTGGAGAGGGAAGGTACATGGGTTGATTTACTAGAGGGAAATAAGCCGTTTATTTTGCCAGGAAATTTTCACTTTGGAAGGGAATTTTACCTTAGCTTATGGTGAATATGGTGAAATTTCATTGTACAAAGCATACCCAATCACGTGCAAGGAAAATAAAAACCTGTATTTTTTATTGCACATGACTGGATGATAGAAGTCAACAGAGCTTTACCTCATTCATGAAAATTCCTTTGCAAAGTGAACAGCCTGTTTGTCTTTAGTTAATCAACCCCTCAGAATCAGTATACTGTATATACTGCTGTTCATGGTGAGAATGGGGTTACATGCATTGGTATGTGGAATCAGTGGTGTATGCATACAAAACAGACTACTGACTTGCAACAAGGAAAGCAAAATGGAATGGTCTTGTTTAGGTTTATCATTGGAGTACAAAATGGAATTGCAGATGAGATGGGTCTATGTATCAATGCAAAGAAAGGTGTGCATTGATCTAAAGTCACCAGGCAAGCAAGATATAATTATGCAGCTGGTACACACATTTTGTGATTGAATCACAGTGCATATTATCACTCACATCAAGACCTCACATGACTATTTCTCTGCTGTAAAAACAGATAGTATTTATATAATACAGTGTTATGTGGTCTGACAGTCACTTTCTAAAATAAAACGTGCCATCTACACGGGAATCTCAGAATAGCATTTTTCTTTCCATACACTGTTCAAAGCAATCATTTGCATTTCTTAATATGATTCCAAGGAGAATTCCTGAGCAGGGGAAGGTACGTCATGGCAGCACTTGGTGCATGGTGTTTTACCATGGAGGATCACTACACAGTGGGGATGATTTGACTAAAACTGGAGAGTGCAAAATCTGGTGCAGCTGTGCATGGTAGCCAATCAGCTTCTAACTACAGCTTGTTCAATTTAGGCTTGGTTCACATATGTGCGGGTGGTGCCGCTGCGGATCCGCAGAAAAATCTGTGCAGCCGCACCACCCGCATAGAAGAATGTGGACCTGCGGGCGGGTGCTATTATTTCTAATGGTATGCTGCCCGCACTGGAAATTGCAACTGTACTGGGAACCCAGGTTCCCATGCGGGCTGCGTTTTCAGAAGTGCAGGGACTTCTTTCCTGTGTGTCCCGGGGCATGGGAGTCCATTCAAAGTAATGGGCTCTTGTGCCCGCGCAAAACACGGACCGCAGGAATGCAGATATGTGAACCAGGGGTAAAGGATAAGTTCCCCTTTTTGCCAAATATAATAAATGCACATTATTTTGCAGGTAAAAAAATGTGCATTTTTTTATTTTTGTCTGCAGGAGCCAGTAAAGCATTGCACCAGCGATCAGTAGACCGTTGATGCCATGCATGTCTCCTGCAGACCTGTCAGAATATTTGCTTGCTGTACGGGATGTACGAGCAATCAGATATTCTGAGAGGAAGCTTCAATGAACTACCACAGAGCTCCACAGCGCCATGGTAGTTCATTGAAAACTACAAGCTGACAACCACTAAGGCTGCCGGGACTTGTGGAGAGTTATGTGAATGAGCGAATGAGTGATGTGGCCGAGTGGGCGGAAGTATTTTCAAATCTGACTTATAGCACAGAGAAACTTCCCTCCGTACTGTCAGCGGGAGGGGGGCGGCGGCGCGGCTGAAGCTATGGGAACATGGCACATGTTACTCCCTAAAACCGGGTGGACATATGTAACATGTTCCCAAAGGTGAACTTATCCTTTATGCTTTAACAATAAAGCCTGGAAGCTGATTGGTTTGTGTGCAGAGCTGCACCAGATTTTGCACTCTCCATGTCTAGTAAATCAACCCCAGTGTCTCTAAAAAGAACCATCTGCATTGACCCAATCCCCTACCAGAAAGCCATCACATTTAAATTTTCATTTTCCAACATATTACTTTCCAGCACAGGATTAAACTAATAGATGACTGTGCTGAAAACCTGAAAGTACTTTTCTGATATAAACTGATAAATGATTCCCACCTTCCCCACTCAGAGGTCTTCATATCATAGCACGAGGATAAAAAATATGCAACTAGAAGCTAAAAAGGCATCTAACATGCTTTTACAAATACAATGGATGAAGACCAAATCTATTTCCAGCTGGTACTTCAGTTTTACATGCTTGCTGGCAAATTGAATCACATGCTTCCAACTGATATGTTGTTGGAGCTCGAATGGTAAGATTTCCCTTCTGGAGCTATCAGTTTTTCCAAAATGTTGTGGCCACTGCAAAGCCAAATGATACTGTGAGCACCTCATGGGAAATCTCCATGAGGTGTCATAATTAAATAACTGTGGAACATGGGTTCCAGAGAGCGTCAACACCATTATGGTTTTGTGGAAAGAAAGCAGACACTAACTTTTCTGAAGGCAAATCTTTCAATTGATGTCTTTCAAAGATATGGTGGATGATTCAATCTGCCAGTGGAAAAGCCAAATGAGAAATGACAGCTTTAAGTAGAATTGGTCATTCATGTTAAAGTGTGTGCTGCTTACTGAGAGATCCACCAGGTTCTGAGCATAACAGATGCCATCTCAATTTCAGTAAAACGTTTGAAGAAGGTAGATTCTTGGGACTATATTAAATTATTAGTATTTGAGGTACTCATAAACATTAGATGCCCAATGTCCCACACCAATCATTGGAAGAATTTTGTATGACCATGAGTTTGATAGTGAAAACCACAACAAATAAGATTGTGGATTTAAAGGAAAGGACTACGGGTCAGATTGGTAATTTGTTGAAAACAGACCACTGATCTTCCTTTCAGTTAAGAAATGAAAACAGTTGTAAGGTTCACAGCAGTTCATAGCATATGCATGGTCAAAGTACAACTGTAGACATGTGAGGGTTGGTGGGAGAATCCTTAAAGTGTATTTAAAGCCAAAACTTCTTTTTCATTTTGGATAGAGTATGCCACAATTAGAACCTCTGTCAGGTTTTTATTGCTGTCTGTATGTCAACTGGGCAGATTCATCCTCTCTGTTTGTTTTGGTCACCTTTGTCACCAGGACAGCAAAGGATGGGAAATGTTATCATTACCTTTTACTGTTGTTAACAAAACAGAAATAGAGGGGAATCCTTTCAATTGGGACAATTGTTCTAGAGATTGCTACCCAAAATGGGAATTCCTTCCACTTTGGAGAGATTTCCCCTCACTTCTTGTGTCTCTGGAACAGAACATGATTGGAAATCTCTTTACCAGGATACAGTCATAAAAATTATATATATATATATATATATATATATATATATATATATATATATATATATATATATATATATACACAGTTGTGGCAATCGTGAAATTGTGGCATTGATATTGAAAATATGACTGATCATGCTGAAGAACTGTCTTTTATTTAAGGATAGTGATCATATGAAGCCATTTATTAGCACATAGTTGTTTGGCTCCTTTGTAAATCATAATGATAACAGAAATCACCCAAATGGCCCTGAACAAAAGTCCCCATACCCTGGACTATTTGCCCTTGGTGCAGACATACAAAGTGACACACATGGGATAAAATGGCAATTAAAGGCTTTGGATATCTTTTTATATCCTTTTTTATCTTTATAAAGTTCCAATACCTTGTTACACAGGTCTTTTGACAGTTATTTTCTGCTCGCTATGGCTCAGTATCTAGCCTCCTCAGTGCATCTACGTGAGAGCTAACAAACTCATTAACTATTTATACACAGACACTAATTGCAATTTAAAAAGCCGCAGATGTGGGAAATTAACCTTTAATTTTCATTTTAACCTGTGTGTGTCACCTTGTGTATCTGTACCAAGGCCAAACATTCCAGGGGAGGGAAACTTTTGATCAGACCTTTTTGGGTGCTTTCTGTTATCATTATGATTTCAAATGGAGACAATGTGATAATAAATGGCTTCATATGATCACTATCCTTAAATAAAAGACGAGGAGTTTTTCAGCATGACAAGTCATATTTTCAATAACAATGCCAAAATGTAATAATTTCTGCCAGGGGATGCAACCTTTTGAGTACAACTGTGTGCATGTATATATATATATATATATATATATATATATATATATATATATACACACGCACACACACAGAATCTATCTATCGATCTATCGATCTATCTATCTATCTATCTATCTATCTATCTATCTATCTATTTAAAACTAAGGATAAAAGTTTTGGCTATAGATATACTTTAAACTGTTAGGCCATTACCATATTTTCAAACATAACCAAATGTGTATGTGTACCCTAAGACCGTCCATAATTGTGAATTAAACTAATGAATTATTCTTTCAAGAAGTAAATTGTCAAACATAGAGAAGCACAAGACAATAAAAATAAACATGATGTAAAATCAAACACATGTGAAATGTAAGAAAACAAAACAAAATCAAACACTTAAACTGATTTCAGAAACACTAAGGTAAAAGAAGCAAGACAAACTCAAACAGTAATTGCTGGAGACTTTAGGCAAAGGAGATATATGCTCTGATGCTAAAAAGGCAAATAAAGAAGAAACCGAAAATATGGATAGTTCCTCTGTTTGTATTTGGTGGAGTTAAAGTTCATGTTCTTCAGACTTCATCAGTCTGTTGAATGCCAATCCAGACTGCAAGAGCATTGAATGCTTATACAAGTTTTTTAAATGCTTCAGGCTACCAAACCCAGTGGCTGTGAATTAATGACTGAAATATATTGTTGTATAGTTATTGCCAGTGACTCCTTGCCTTGATGCATAGACCTTTAGTGGATAAACCTTTCAAAGGCTAGTTACAACCACCCATAAATCTCAGTTTATGGATGTATATGGGACTGAAAACTGTATTGGTCATCTTGTTCCATGACAGGGCATCTACAGTATATACAGTCAGGTCCATAAATATTGGGACAGCGACACAATTCTAACATTTTTGTCTCTATACACCACCACAATGGATTTGAAATGAAACGAACAAGATGTGCTTTAACTGCAGACTGTCAGCTTTAATTTGAGGGTATTTACATCCAAATCAGGTGAACGGTGTAGGAATTACAACAGTTTGCATATGTGCCTCCCACTTATTAAGGGACCAAAAGTAATGGCACAATTGGCTTCTCAGCTGTTCCATGGCCAGGTGTGTTATTCCCTCATTATCCCAATTACAATGGGCAGATAAAAGGTCCAGAGTTAATTTCAAGTGTGCTATTTGCATTCGGAATCTGTTGCTGTCAACTCTCAAGATGAGATCCAAAGAGCTGTCACTATCAGTGAAGCAAGCTATCATTAGGCTGAAAAAACAAAACAAACCCATCAGAGAGATAGCAAAAACATTAGGCATGGCCAAAACAACTGTTTGGAACATTCTTAAAAAGAACGAACGCATCGGTGAGCTCAGCAACACCAAAAGACCCGAAAGACCACGGAAACAACTGTGGTGGATGACTGAAGAATTCTTTCCCTGGTGAAGAAAACACCCTTCACAACAGTTGGCCAGATCAAGAACACTCTCCAGGAGGTAGGTGTATGTGTGTCAAAGTCAACAATCAAGAGAAGACTTCACCAGAGTGAATACAGAGGGTTCACCACAAGATGTAAACCATTGGTGAGCCTCAAAAACAGGAAGGCCAGATTAGAGTTTGCCAAACGACATCTAAAAAAGCCTTCACAGTTCTGGAACAACATCCTATGGACAGATGAGACCAACATCAACTTGTACCAGAGTGATGGGAAGAGAAGAGTATGGAGAAGGAAAGGAACTGCTCATGATCCTAAGCATACCACCTCATCAATGAAGCATGGTGGTGGTAGTGTCATGGCATGGGCATGTATGGCTGCCAATGGAACTGGTTCTCTTGTATTTATTGATGATGTGACTGCTGACAAAAGCAGCAGGATGAATTCTGAAGTGTTTCGGGCAATATTATCTGCTCATATTCAGCCAAATGCTTCAAAACTCATTGGACGCCGCTTCACAGTGCAGATGGACAATGACCCAAAGCATACTGCAAAAGCAACCAAAGAGTTTTTTAAGGGAAAGAAGTGGAATGTTATGCAATGGCTAAGTCAATCACCTGACCTTAATCCGATTGAGCATGCATTTCACTTGCTGAAGACAAAACTGAAGGGAAAATGCCCCAAGAACAAGCAGGAACTGAAGACAGTTGCAGGAGAGGCCTGGCAGAGCATCACCAGGGATGAAACCCAGCATGTGGTGATGTCTATGCGTTCCAGACTTCAGGCTGTAATTGACTGCAAAGGATTTGCAACCAAGTATTAAAAAGTGAAAGTTTGATTTATGATTAATATTCTGTCCCATTACTTTTGGTCCCTTAATAAGTGGGAGACACATATGCAAACTGTTGCAATTCCTACACCGTTCACCTGATTTTTATGTAAATACACTCAAATTAAAGCTGACAGTCTGCAGTTAAAGCGCATCTTGTTCATTTCATTTCAAATCCATTATGGTGGTGTATAGAGCCAAAAATGTTAGAATTGTGTCGATGTCCCAATATTTATGGACCTGACTGTATGCATGCAGCACATCAAGAGTAGATTCTGTTTTATTTTTTCTTTATTTGCTAAGGACAACCTTTGTCATCCTCTTCTCCACTGTCTGTAAAAATAAATCTCTTTTCAAAAACGTTTGTCGGGTATTGAGGGCTTATCTTACTGCTAATGTATTGCAGCAATGTATAGCAGGTGATCAAAACATAGTTTACTCTATCTAGCTCTCAAATTGGGTTGTTGTATTTTGCACACGGTTATTATACGTTGATGTGCCTTGTTACAGTCAATACTGGTGGCCATAGTACACTATCTTTCTATGGATAATGGGTTATTAAACAGGCACATTTCTTTTTCACTTGGACCTTTCATTTCTGCAACAATGTAACCATATTCTTGCATTATTTTAGTGTATTAATGTATACTACCTTTGCGCTATCATTTTACTGAACATGTATGCTATCTTGTCAGGTCTTCAAAGTGTTACCTCTGTTACACCTTTGTAGGTATATTTCGTGATTAATTATGTGAGCCGTGTCATTTTCTATTATGTCATGTATGTCAGTGTGTATGTAGCCCTAGAGTTATACATTGTGTCTAGTTTGGACAAAATCTGGCAGGCTGAATGACTCATTAGCTTTGAATGTCTCATGAGGACATTGCTGGAGAGATTTATACTTCTAAATTCAGAGTTCTATCCCCTGACTATGAGGTTCTTCCATTGACTGTTTCATGAATGTATTGCAACTGTAGGATTAAGACTCTTCTTTTTTGGAAAACTGGAGTGAGACTTTATTGCTAGGGGTCAAAATTGGGATTTTCATAGGAGAAATTCCACCATTAAAGTCCCCTATAATTATAGACCACCCTTGGTTGATTCAAACCAACAGCATGTATATACAGTTGTGTTCAAAATAATAGCAGTCAGACATCACTAACCGGATCAATCACTGTTTTTGGTAGAAATTATATTTCTACATGGCAAATAATTTACTAGCAGGTGTAGTAGAGTAATAGAAATCCAACAGACCCAACAGTCATGACATGCATGCTGCTGATTCTGTGTAATTGAATCACTAATTGAAAGGGGCATGTTCAAAATAATAGCAGTGTGGAGTTCTATTAGTGAGGTCATTCATTCTTTGAAAAACAGGTGGCAATTATTGCCCTTATTTAAGGAAGGAAGGCAGCAAATGTTGTACATGCCGGTTACAGTGCATTTCTCTCTGAAATTCTGAGGAAAATGGGTCATTGCAGACATTATTCAGAAGAACAGCGTGCCTTAATTAAAAAGTTGATTGGAGAGGGGAAAACATATAAAGAAGTGCAGAAAATGATAGGCTGCTCCGCTAAAATGATCGCAAATGCTTTAAAATGGCAACCAAAACCTGAAAGACGTGGAAGAAAGCAAAAAACTACCATTCGAATGGATAGAAGAATAGCCAAAATGGCGCGGACTCAGCCAACAATCAGCTCCAGGAAGATGAAAGAAGGTGTAAAGTTCCCTGTGAGTACTGTTACAATTAGAAGACGCCTATGTGAAGCCAAGCTATCTGCAAGAAGCCCCCGCAAAGTCCCACTGTTGAAAAAAAGACATGCTGAAGAGGTTACAATTTGCCAAAGAGCACATTGACTGGCCTAAAGAGAAATGGCGCAACATTTTGTGGACTGATGAAAGTAAGATTGTTCTTTGTGGGTCTAGTGGCCGGAGACAGTTTGTCAGACGACCCCCAAACACTGAATTCAAGCCACAGTACACTGTGAAGACAGTGAAGCATGGTGGTGCAAGCATCATGATATGGGGATGTTTCTCATACTACGGTGTTGGGCCTATTTATCGCATACCAGGGATCATGGATCAGTTTGAATACATCAGAATACTTGAAGAGGTTATGCTGCCTTATGCTGAAGAGGAAATGCCCTTGAAATGGGTGTTCCAACAAGACAACGACCCCAAACACACCAGTAAACGTGCAACATCTTGGTTCCAGACCAACAAGATTGATGTTATGGAGTGGCCAGCCCAATCCGCGGATCTTCATCCAATAGAAAACTTGTGGGGTGACATCAAAAATGCAGTTTCTGAGGCAAAACCAAGAAATAGAGAAGAACTGTGGAATGTAGTCCAATCATCCTGGGCTGGAATACCTGATCACAGGTGCCAGAAGTTGGGTGACTCCATGCAACACAGATGTACAGCAGTTCTCAGAAACAGTGCGACTACAACCAAATATTCATTAAGTGATTCAAAGGAAAGCAAAATCTTCAAACATTTTGTTTATATAGTGAATGTTTGAGTTTGTAAAGAAGAATACAAACACTGCTATTTTTTTGAACAGTCTAATATTCACTTTTCTTCCATTTTTTTAGAGGAACAACACAAATTTGATATATTTTTCTTCATGTTTTCATTTGGAATAGAATGTGTCGTGTTCCCAATGCATTTGTGTGGATGGAAATAAAAGCTATTAGAAGGATTTTCAGCTTTATTCACTTTTTTCAACACACTGCTATTATTTTGAACACAACTGTATATGTAAAGGATCAGTATTGGGTGGACTGTACCTTTAATAATATGACATGACTGAGAGCAGTAGCCAACTAGAAATCTTACTTCATATTTGAACCTACTTTAAAGTTGATGAAAGATGATTTGTTATTAGTGTTCTGAAGTTACTGCTTAGCTCAGTTTACATAGAATTATCAGGGTTAAGTGTAGTGACCTAAAGCAAGCATTCATTTTGCAGTGCAGTAAACCAATACGGATTTGATTACTATGGGTTACCACACTATTAGTATTCTTGTTTCCTTATGCAGTGCCTGTTTTACAGCAGCTCCATCCAAAACATAATTACCATTTTGGAAGGGATGGGGAAGGGTTCTGTCACCTTTTCTGGCTTGATCTCTGTTTGAAAAATACTAGATGATGATGTCCCCACTTTCCCAACTTGGCTGTGACAAGATGATTTTGGCTTTTGAACTAAGCTACTTGTATCACTGGCCTGTGTTTTCCATATGTAGAATGGACAAGAGAGCACAGTAATGTTGTGTCATTCTGCTTTCTAGTGGATTCTTCAAAGGAATACATTGGAAAATGCTCAGCTACGTCTGTAACATCCATGCTGGGTTTGGTGGTGGTCTCCCTGCCAGGAAACACAGAAAACAGTATAGACTTGCAGGGTCAAACCATGACACTCTCGACTGAAAACAGAGAAATACACTTGGCATTGAGTTGCTTTTCAGTTAAACATTTTATTGTTAAAGGAGCCGAAATATGAACCTTAGACAGTCAAGATGTGCTACGGTTAGTCAACCCGCTGAGTCACATGGAGCAGGGAGGAAGGTATATGCCCTTGCCTGGCAGATGATCTTGGCTTGCGATCCAGCCGCAGGTTGCATTTTAGCCTTTCAAAGGGAAGAGAAACCATGAGGCCCTGTGCTTGATGACCAGAGAGAGTACAACATCATCTCAACACAATCCTAGGCAAACTGTATGGATTCAATGAACACAGGAATCCTGTAAAGACAAGATCACAACACACGGGATCCCTATACACACATTTACATACTGCTCACTGTGGGGAGGATAATATGTTGACTATGCACAGACTGGCTTTCAACACTCACAGACATTCAAGCTTATTTATTCCGGCAGATCAAAGCACATTGATGATATGCAAAGTGCAGTAGCTCTCTATAAACAAGAGGATGCATCAGATATTATATGTCAGGGGCAAGGGGCCAGCATTACTCTGATTATGATGCCCATGGTATTGCATTTCACCCTGTGTCAAATTATATTTTAAAAAAATAATGCCAGTGTGTGTATATATATATATATATATATATATACACACACAAACACATGGTGTCCCAAAGTCGACATACATAAGGAAAATAGGAAATTGTATCTAAATATATCTTTATTTACAATATATTCATTATAAAATTTTACAAAATATTCACACACCCAAAGTCTTCTCATATGATAATATGTGTTTGTTATTTTTTCCTATGTATAGAGACTTTTGGGACATTATTTATATATATGTATATTATAGCCAGATGTACATCTCGCCAGCCTATAGTCAAATAAAATCTTCCGTCCTTCATTTAGACTGGAGTGCCTCTAGATGTTGCACACCTTTAGGTTTGGTTCGCATCTGCATGATTTGTAATGCATTTACTGAAGTGCAACAACACACAACAATTCATTTAATGTTGTTTTCTATGGGGCCTATTCACATCTATGCATTTTCCTGCATTTAATTTTGAGAAGTGGTGCAGGCACTTGTTTTGGTTCAGGAAGGTGCAATTTTGGCCCCATAGACTTAAATGGGGGCGCATGAAAATGCATGGACATGCATTCTTTGGTACATTTCTGGTAGAGCTTGTGTTTAACAACCAGGTTTATACTCCTCCCAAAAAATGCATGAAGCATGAAAGCACATCAAAAATGCACTTGAAAAGGTGCGAAAACATGTTGCAAAAATACACCACAAAATGCACGTGAAGTAAACGCACAGGTGTAAACCTAGTTTTAAAGGGTGCCTTGACTGAAAATAGGTTGGGAAACACTGTTCTAGTAGATAGAGATCTCTGGTGGACAAAATCTGATTTATCAACAAGGCAGCTACACTGTGCACATTGCTTTTTTTCTTCAATAAATAAGCTAGATTTAATATCTTCAAAAAGATATTAAAAGAATACACATTACATTCAATATCAACCAAATGCAACATTTTTTTAGGATACCAAAAATGATACATATTTTTATTGTCTTTACAGGCACAGAAAGTCAGTCTTGCACTAAAATACATTTTCTACAGGGACCAAAAGACAGGAGTCAAGCACACCTTTTACATTGTAGTCGAAAAAAGAAGGGTATTCGTGTTGCCCAGTAAAAGCAGTCAACTAGCAGAGGTTACAAAATATAAATACACATGTTACTGGCTGGGCAGCATATACTTTTCTTTCTTCTGTAGCAGCATCAGGGTCACGCAAACTAGATGATCAGTTAAAAAGTGACACTAAACAATATTCACCAAAATAACACCAACTGCTCCTTCCCCCTCTCCTCTTTTTCTTTGGAACGAGCAGTTCACGTTAGTTGTGGTCATGTGCACTGCTCTTTGCACACTACAAATCCCATAGTCTGTAGTCCAGCTTGGAAGCAAACAAGAGAGGGTGGCTACATTCCTACATACAGTGGGATACAGGCCCAGACTGCGACAAAAAATAGGCCTGGGCATTTTAGACTGAGGCGCCCCGAGCCCAGGAGCCATTCCTTTGGAGCCTAGTGGCGGGGTGTGACCCTGGTAGATCTGCCACTGATGACAGTTTTTTTTTTTTTTATTGTTTTTTATCATTTTATTTTATTTATTTTTTCAGAATTTTATTTTTAATTAATGTTTACATTTTTTTTTTAGAAGCCCTATATGGGAGCTTTGGTGAGATATCAGGGGTCTAAACAGACCCCTGGCATCTCACCTTTGAGACAGAGTAAGGAAATTGCGGACACAGTCCTCAACCTCCATCTCTGCAGCCTCATCAGCACAGAGTGAATGGATAGGAATAGCTCTGTACAGAGCTTCCCATTCATTCACAAACTGAAGCATAGTAAACACAGTTTACTATGCCTCAGTTATGAATGGACACAATCAGTGATATCACAACGATATGAGATCAGACATATTTACCAGCCCCTTCCCTGCTTTCCATTCTGAAAAATCCCCAGCAGCAACTGGAAGGAGAGGAGAGAGGGGAACCCGGTAGCGCTGCAGGGGATGGGGCAGGAGAGCAGACAGAGGCCCACATGGGGAAGCAAAAAGAAGATGGATAGGAGGCTCAGTTGGGTGGCATATAGAGGAACAGATCCATCCATTTTTTGCCTGCAGGAGGTAGAGGAGGTGAAGCAGGCATTCAGCAGTCGCAGAAGAGAAAAACATAGATTGGTTCCTCTATATGCTGCTCCTCCTATCCAGGCAGCCTCTGCCCAACAGAGATATGCCCAGTGTGCCCTACGGCCAGTCCAGGCCTGGTTGGATTATGGGGAATGAATGTAGCCACACTCTATCGGGACGATTTGAATCACAGCAGCAAAAAAGGAATTTGAAGATTTGGAGGAGGCTGAGTGCAATAGAAGGGACTTTTCTGAGTTAAGAATACAGTATATACTTAAATAGATTTTTCTTTTACCCAGAATTTAGTGTCACTTTAAAGTACTCCTGTCATGAGGGAATAATGAAGGATGCCATTGTTGACCTGTACATCTGAAGGTTTCCTGGCTGTCAAGCTGATGCTCTGTCATCAGCCATTTCTCAATAATTGTCCTATATCACATATTCTGACCTTAATTTACAGCTTGATTGTTCTTGGTCTGTGGCTCAAAATTATTGAAGCCAGACACAGCCAAGCAATTAGCATTTCCAGAAGGAAGCCAGTAATCGCAGCTCACAAATTCCTCTCATGGTGCACTTTAACAAGCTCCATAATTGACATGTATTCTTACACAGAGGCACAACAACCACATGCACTGTACATACAGAAAGTTAACTTACATTGCAAAGCAATATCCTGTTATATTTTATGTATAGAAAACTCACATCCACACAATATAAAATACTATTGGCTATAATGACATGCTGCTAATTAATGCACATTCTTCACAAACAACACTTTTCTCATGCAGACAAAAGAAACAATTGTACGAACATCTAAGCACAAGCACAATATTTAATAGGGATGTCATCTACAGTATCTACACACAGACAGGATTCCAAAGAATGTACAGTGCTTCTTGTAACTGTGGGAAGTCAAAAAGGTCACCTTCAGATTGCCAGGTGTATGATTTAAACCCATAAAATACCATCTTTCAGAGTTGTGAGTGCAGTTTTCCTCATTCCAGCTTCATAGGTCATGTGCAAAAATATGTTCAACTTGATTTGGGGGGGTCATGATTTTTAAGCATCATTAAGCACAAATGGTATCTAAAATGCTCATATTGACATAACAACATTATAATTTAAACAACATTATAACTCTATCAATAATTACTATTATGACATCCCTGAGCCTCTAACTACCATCTATGCATGCATAAATTTAAATCTTGGCTCTTCTGTGGTCATACCTCCTCCTTTTCTGCATGCAATAGCTGGATAGGCCTGAACGTTGAAGAACAAGCTCAGGCTCCATGATGCAGTAAAAGCTTTTGCTGCTCTTCACTATGCAGACCATAAAAGAGGGTATTCGGTGCAAAAGGTGTCAGGTTCTGGTTCATATTTTAGCTGCTGTTTACTGCAAAGAAATGCTGGTCTAACATAGGGTATTAACTTCAATAGTGTAATGTAGATAACATTTCTGAAGCCACATTTGACCTGCTTTGCTTTTCTTTGGAGGAACAGGTCCTATTGGAATGAATTTGCAGTGTAGGAGTAAGCAGGTCATAAGCAGTCTTTTGCTGTGTTTTGCATTCAAACACATAGATTTGTTCTGCAGCATGTTTGAATGTTCAGCAACATTGGCATGTGCATAGGCCCAAACAGAGTATAAATCTTCCCAACAGGGATAAGTGTGGCAATTAAAACCAGAGAGATATGGTTACTTTTTTTTAGATTTTTCAGGCCTAACAAAACCAAAAGATGTAATTAGATAGATAGATAGATAGATAGATAGATAAATAGAGTGCATTCATTAAGTAGACCCCCCTCACTTTTTTCAGTGTTGTTATGTTACCGCCCTCCGCTGGCCTGGGCTTTATGGCACAGTGGCTAGGTGGAAGCCCAGATCGGTGGAGTGCTGCAGTGATGGTTGTCCTTCTGGAACTTTGCCCTATCTCCACACAGGATCTCTGGAACTCTGTCAAAGTGACCATTGCGTTCTTGGTCACCTCTCTTACTATGGCCCTTCTCCCCCAACTGTTCAGTTTGGCCCAGCGACTAGCTCTTGGAAAAGTGCTGGTAATGCCACACTTCTTCCATTTGAGAATTATGGAGGTCACTGTGTTCTTGGGAACCTTCAGTGCAGCAGAAATATTTCAAAGCCTTCCTCAGATCTGTGCCTTGCAATAATTCTGTCTCTGAGCTCTGCAGTTTCTTTTGAACTCATGGCTTTTACTCTGATACAGTCTGCATTGTCAGCTGTGAGGCCTTTTATAGAGAGGTGTGTGCCTTTCCAGATCATGTCCAATCAATTTAATATACCACAGGTAGACTCCAATCAAGGTGTATAAACATCTCAGCAACAATCAAGAGAAATAGCAGGCACATGAGCTAAATTTCAAGTGTTGTTACAAAGGGTCTGAATACTATGTGATACTTCAGTTTATCTTCTTTTTATAAATTTGAAAACATTAAAATTCTGTTTTCACTTTGTCATTATGCGGTACTGAGTGTAGAATAATGAGAAAAGAATGAATTAAACAACTGTAGTATCAGGCTGCAATATTACAAAATTTAAAAAAAGTGAAGGGGGTTTAATTACTTTATGAAAGTGCTGTAGATAGATAGATAGATAGATAGATAGATAGATAGATAGATCCTGTTTTTTTTTCTTTTTTACCACATCCACTAAGCTAAGTGAAAATGCCTTTGCAAAGTGAATGTCCTCAATTCTATTAGTAAATAAGAGTCAATGTCTGAGATTTGAAGTTTAGAGAGAGAAAGTCTGAAGACAAACAGCTCCTGCTGTGTTTTTTTTTTAACCCATAGCACTCTTTGACGTCTGTCTTATGATATCATGTTAAATTCATTCTTTATGTTTAAAACAAAGGTTTTATATGAATACTAATAAAAAAAAAAATCAGGAACAGTTAAAAAAGGTATGAAAGCAACTTCAGGCATTTACCTTGTCTTACGTGCCTGCTCTGTTGCCCAGGCAGGCTCACCCACTTCTCCCCTGTTCATTGAGAGACCCCTTATTAGCTACTTAAGTGTTTTTATAAGGAAGAAGAATGGTTATCAGATCTTAGTTTCACAGATGGTTCTTCTGGGATGTTGATCACTTAGTAAAAAGGAGAAGCCAGGATCGAAGGGATGCAGAGGAAAGACTTTTCTGGCTTCGGTAATGATAGAAAATTTGAAGTGCCTTTTCTTATGCAAGTCTTTTACCTTTAAATAAAGCAGAACTCCAGGAAAAAAACTGTGCTCAGCATAAGGCAAATAACTTATATCTGATGATGACTATCCTAGGTCTGGATCGCTGCTGTTCTGTCAAGGTCCTACCTTTTTCCCAGAGGTTATGTTACTCCATGTGCTGGCATCCATCTTGGATTTCTGCTGAGCATGATGGGAATCTTTTATGCCTTCAGGTCTCTGAGGTCCATCCTCCAGAGGGGTGTGGCTGAGTACATATAAGCCTGGGATCTGCACATGCTCTCTGCACTTGTGTCTTGTGTCTTGGTCTTGCTACAGCTCTGTGTATACGCTTGTGACTCTTCTGGTATTCTGACTCGGCTTGTGACTAGACCATTCTCTGTGTTTCCCTTCGATCTGACCTTCCGTTGCTGAACCCGGCCCGTGACCTGTGATTCTCTGTCTACTGTTCTGTACTGTTTTGTCCCGTTGTTGTTGACCCGGCTTGCCTGACTACGCTATTGTCATTCTCACCAGCTACACGCCATTGGCGGCGGCCATTACCGCAGCCGGGGTGTCTCGGGGGCCGCGACCTGGTTCCTGGCTGCGTCAAGTCCATCCCCACCATCAGGGGCCCTGGTGAAGCGCAGCCTGGAACTTAGACTCCGCGCCCTGAGAGACTTCGGTCTGTTGGTGGTGGTTGTCATCAGCCAGTGCGTTACCCTGCCACTAGGCCTACCTGTCCGTTCCACAGCCCTGCCCTGACATGTTCACTATAAAAATCCTAGCTTCATTGATGCCAGATACTATAGACATAGCACTTCTTCTGGCGTTGCAGCTAATAGTGCTGTCTCTCATACAGGGAAGCAATCCTGTCATTCACCCTCTCTCTCTTCCAGTGCTGTCTACTCACAAAATGCCTTGTATTCTATTTACAGAATACAAGGCATTCTGTGAATGGACAAAGAAGGTCCTGTTGTTTACTCACCACTCCTCTCCCCTTGTCTATTCACAGAACACATTGTATTTTGTGGCTAGAATGAAAAGCATTCTGGGAATGGACAGCAGTAGAGCAAAGTGAGGATGAACAACAGGATCAATTCCCTTTATGATAACTGGAGTTCTGACCCGCAGCACCAGAGGAAGAGCGCTGTTTGTGTATTTGGCATCAATGACACTAGGATTTTTACAGTAAACAGCAGCGATCTAGACCTAAGATAATTGTCATTAGTGAAAAACCTATGCTTTGTACAAAAGATAAAAAATCCTCTTTAAAATGTCTGAGACATTAATTTTGCATACTATATATAGTAAGTATACTTTAATAATACACACACTTTTGACGGTTGATGAGGTTTTTCTTTTCTTTTGGTGATGTTGGTTATTACTGCATAGTTATCATGCTCATTAATCATTATCTAAAAAGTGTTAGCTGAGCACCTGTCTGGCTGTGACTTATGGGTAATTAGTGGAGATAAATCTTTGTCCCTGCCTCGCCTATTGATCTATCCCTGTGCGCTGTGATTATTAGCTTGTTAATTGGTATGGATTAGTCTCCCATCGATAAAATCTGCTTAGTTTGGGATCAAACGTTTTACGTTTGGGAACAGGGATCAGCTCATGGTGCGAGAAATAATAAGAAGGAACTCTCACTGAAGACTTCTAGCAGTTCTCACATATTCTAGTTAACCCTTTATTTGGAAAAGCCTCGAAAATATTTCTTCAAATCCTAAATAAAAAAAAATGCTTATATATTTCCTCCTGCAGCTTCCACACAAAATATAACTTGGTCAATTTTCTGTGTATAGCCATCCGGTTAAACCTTCGTCATACCGCCTGCTTACGTTGTAATTTACCGGTAGCCTTTGAAAAAAAAAGCTGTGAATTATTCAGCAAGAAAAAAGTATCGTATGCTTTCTTAATACAACACTGACTGTTCGCCAGCTATCTGCTGAGGTAGCCAGAGGAAATGCAGAAGCCAACGCGTTGCACTTGTCGAAGGGAAGCTGAATAATTACACCAATAATGAATTCTGGGCACATTTTATCTACTGTATTATTTTGTGTTGGCATGACCGCCTTCCAGACATTTTATAAACAAGAGGATTATTTACTACGCTATAGAACTCACCGAGCCAGAGAAATATAACAAGTTATATATTTCACTGGGCTTTTCTCAGTCACATTAAGAGTCCTTTGTTTTTACAGAAGCAATAGCTAGAATAATAATCAGCTGCTCCGGGAATCTGGAATATCATTCATCTTGCATATCTGCAATAAAATTATTGGTTAGCAAAGGGTTATCCTCAAAGTGAACCTGTGCATTACAGTGTGAAACAACCCCCCCCCCATTCTCAGGGCTAAATACTTTTCCTTCACTTCACTTTTCCCTTCCACCCCCTACCCAGCAGCACATCACTTTCCTTTACTCCCTCCCACTCCACTTGCACCACTGGGTGGAAAAGTTGCCCCAATCAGAGCTGAGGCTAGGTTCACACCTCTGCATGTTGCAATTGATGCATTTTTTAACATGTTTTTGCAGTGTTTTTTATGTGTTTTGCCTTTTTTGCCAAAAGGAAGTATTGATTTGATGCCACTTTGATGTGACTTTGGATAGGTGCGACCTTGATGCAATTTTTATGCTATTTGAGTGCCAAAGTCACACCCATCCAAAGTCACATCAAAGTCGTATCAAAGTCAATACTTTCCTATTGGCAAGCCCCCCAAAACGCATAAAAAATGCACTACATGCATTTCTGCCACACATCCATTGAGTCTATTGAACCAAAAACGCATCGCGTTGCATTTAAAAAAGTCCCTGACCCTCTTCAAAACATAGCAGCGGAAAAACACATGCCATAGGATGTTAAATGGGCTGTAGTGCATTTCTGCAAAATGCACTAAAAACGCATAGGTGTGAAGCAGGTCTTACACAGGACAGAGGATTAGAGATGAGCCAACCAGCAAACACCAATGAGTGAGCGAAGGAGCAAAGAAAAGGTTAATCCTGCCATAGACGGTTTGAATCTCAGCAGGTTCAGCGGGGATTGGCTGAAATTCGAACCATGTATGGGCAGTCTGAATATAGCCAAGTTGATCGATCGATCAACTTGGGTACAACCAGCCTGTCAGATTTTACATGTGATTACTCCTAGCGGCTATTATAGCTGCCAGCAGTAATCACTGTGTTCTCCTGGTCCAGAATAACATAGCTCCGTGGGAGCCTCACCATGTGAACTATGGCCATCTTTCTATAATAAACCATACTTCCCATATTATCTTTTATATTATTTTATATTTGCTTGTTTTGATGGTTGATTATTGCTAGAGTTATGTATGCCTATCGCTTTGGGAATTGATCCTATCTCCTCCTCCCATTTTAGTTTTTTAAATCCTTATATATTTTTATTTCTTTAATTTATTTTATTAAAAAAAGTTTTTTATTTTTTGTATTGGGAAGTGCGATTTATTATAGAAGTATTTTTCGGTACTTCCCCTTTAAGGTCTTTGGAGCCGTCCTTAGTTCATGATGAATTCCTATTCATGGTGAGGCTAGAGTTTTGAATCTCTATTTTTATATGTGTTTAAAATGACCACTGATCCCAGAATGAGGTTTGGTTTATAATGAACCATGGATGTTAGCCAGAATGAAAGTAAAGTCTGTGTTACTCATAATGAGGCTTGGGTGGCTCAATTTCTTGTTGGGATGGTATACCAAATAAGCGCAATGGGCAGGGGTGTATTTACCACAATGCAACCAAGGCATTTGCCTAGGGCAGCATTTTTCAGGAGGGCAGCACTGCCCCTCGGAAGAAGGAACGGAAGAAGGACACACGCGGCATGGGGACCTTGTGGGTTCCAAGAGAGGCTGGGGGTTTCATGATGGTGTATGCACAGCCCGACTCTCATTCCTGGGGATGTCTGAAGCTGTGAAGGTGAGTGTCTTTCTCTACCTCGCTGCAGGGGATGGTGGCTGTTGTATGGGGGGCAGTGTAGTGGAACGCTCTCTCGGGTGGGGGGCATGGGTGTTATTGGTTAATGTCAGGCTTGCAGGGGTGATTTTTGTGTTGCCTAGGGCAGCACAAAAGCTAAGTACACCACTGGTGATGACCCAACATTCCATGTCCCGGAAGATGTAATCTATGACGACACATGTTGGGAAGAGCCTGTTGTGATGTCATTGTGTGAACCGGAAGTTGGCCATTTTCCTCCCCCTCTGTGGAGTTTGATGGTTTTTACTGCGCTGGTTACTGATTTATTCTCGTTAGTGCAATATTATTTGCTCTTAATAAAAGTGGCTACAGTTGTGGGGCATTTGATTCTTTTATTTTTGGGTATTCACTTGCACACTTGGAACCCCTGGCTTGGTGGGCTTGGTGGAGTGATCCTCTGGTGGAAAGTGATCCTACCTTTAAAGGCTTACTATTATGGGTGATCCATATGGATTATGTTCAAATGTACTTTTTGACTCTTATTGGTCTGAAAGTCATGGGAGTCTAGTAAGCATATTTTAAGTCTCAAATTGGTAGTGGAACACTAAGAAGTGAAGTTGGTTGAATATTCTCACGAGAGTGTCGCAAGTTAATCTATCTATCTCGACTTTACTCATCATTTTTACCGTATTTGCCGGCGTATAAGACGACTTTTCAACCCGTGAAAATCTTTTGAAAAGTCGGGGGTCGTCTTATACGCCGGTATACGGCGAATCGGTGTCAGGGCGGCACTTTTTTGAGGGGCGGCGCCACCCCCCTGTCCTCCTCCAACGGACACCAAGTACAGGGGTGGGCAGAGGGTCTGCTGTACCTTACCTGGCTCCGGTCCCGGTCCCACGACGATCCGGTCCAGGAAGCGCGGCCGCTCCTTCTTTCAGTTCGGCCGCTTGATGGTCCCGCCGCCCGCTCGGCTCCGCCTCCTCACCGGTGATTGGGCGCCAGCACTGGAAAGGCACACAGGCGACCAATCACCGGCGAGGAGGCGGAGCCGAACGGCCCCACGAAAATCAAGTGGCCGAACTGAAAGAAGGAGCAGCCGCTCCTCTCCCCCACTGACACTAACGATGGGGCACTATTCCTCCTCCACTGACACCAACGATGGGGCACTATTCCTCCTCCACACTGACACCAATGATGGGGCACTATTCCTCCTCCACACTGACACCAACGATGGGGCACTATTCCTCCCCCACTGACACCAACGATGGGGCACTATTCCTCCTCCACACTGACACCAACGATGGGGCACTATTCCTCCTCCACACTGACACCAACGATGGGGCACTATTCCTCCCCCACTGACACCAATGATGGGGCACTATTCCTCCCCCACTGACACCAATGATGGGGCACTATTCCTCCCACTGATACCAATGATGGGGCACTATTCTCCCCACTGACACCAATGATGGGGCACTATTCCTCCCCCACTGACACCAACGATGGGGCACTATTCCTCCTCCCCACTGACACCAATGATGGGGCACTATTCCTCCCCCACTGACACCAATGATGGGGCACTATTCCTCCCCCACTGACACCAATGATGGGGCACTATTCCTCCCCCACTGACACCAATGATGGGGCACTATTCCTTCCACTGATACCAATGATGGGGCACTATTCCTCCCACTGACACCAATGATGGGGCACTATTCCTTCCACTGATACCAATGATGGGGCACTATTCCTCCCACTGACACCAATGATGGGGCACTATTCCTCCCCCACTGACACCAACCATGGGGCACTATTCCTCCTCCCCACTGACACCAACGATGGGGCACTATTCCCCCTCCCCACTGACACCAACGATGGGGCACTATTCCTTCCACTGATACCAATGATGGGGCGCTATTCCTCCCACTGACACCAATGATGGGGCACTATTCCTCCCCCACTGACACCAATGATGGGGCACTATTCCTCCCACTGATACCAATGATGGGGCACTATTCTCCCCACTGACACCAATGATGGGGCACTATTCCTCCCCCACTGACACCAACGATGGGGCACTATTCCTCCCCCACTGACACCAATGATGGGGCACTATTCCTCCCCCACTGACACCAATGATGGGGCACTATTCCTCCCCCACTGACACCAATGATGGGGCACTATTCCTTCCACTGATACCAATGATGGGGCACTATTCCTCCCACTGACACCAATGATGGGGCACTATTCCTTCCACTGATACCAATGATGGGGCACTATTCCTCCCACTGACACCAATGATGGGGCACTATTCCTCCCCCACTGACACCAACCATGGGGCACTATTCCTCCTCCCCACTGACACCAACGATGGGGCACTATTCCCCCTCCCCACTGACACCAACGATGGGGCACTATTCCTTCCACTGATACCAATGATGGGGCGCTATTCCTCCCACTGACACCAATGATGGGGCGCAATTCCTGCCACTGATACCAATGATGGGGCGCTATTCCTCCCACTGACACCAATGATGGGGTGCTATTCCTCCCACTGACACTAATGATGGAGCACTATTCCTCCCACTGACACCAATGATGGGACACTATTCTTCCCACTGACACCAATGATGGGGCACTATTCCTCCCACGGACACCAATGATGGGGCACGATTCTTCCCACTGACACCAATGATGGGGCACTATTCCTCCCACTGACTAATGATGGGGCACCATCATTGGTGTCAGTGGGAGCAATAGTCTCCCATCATTGGTATCAGTGGGAGGAATAGCGCCCCATCATTGGTATCAGTGGGAGGAATAGTGCCCCATCATTGGTGTCAGTGGGAAGAATAGTGTCCCATCATTGGTATCAGTGGGAGGAATAGTGCCCCATCATTGGTGTCAGTGGATGAAATAGTGCCCCATCATTAGTGTCAGTGGGAGGAGTAGTGCCTCATCATTGGTATCAGTGGGAGGAATAGCACCCCATCATTGGAATACCATACTGAAATAGCATACCATATTGAAATCAAATCTGATGTTTTTTCATTTTTATTTGGTGTTGCCTCGGAATGGGGGTAGTCTTATACGGCGAGTATAGCTCAAACCCTATATTTTAACAGGAAAAGTAGGGGGTCGTCTTATACGCCCAGTCGTCTTACACGCCGGCAAATACGGTACTTGTATTGTTTATGTATTATTTATATACTAAATTAGCATAGCACATGGTATATTATTTTGGCTGTGATAAATATGTCATGGCGTGCTAGCAGCTTTTCTCACACACATTTTCATTTTTTGACGTGCACCACATGCGTCTTATTGGACACGTATATCTAAGGACTGGTAAGCTGAAGTTTATTACATTGTTTCTTTGGGTTTTGTTACACTTCAAAGCTGGATGGGCAAATCACAGATTTACTTTGTTGCATAGAATGTTTCTTTTTTATGGTAAAGATTCAATATCCTAAACTTATAAAAGATCATAATCGATAGTCCTGTATAGAAAACTCCAAGAAACAAGTAGAAAAGTAATAGCAAATCGCTAATCCTCTCCATTAGATAAATCCCAAACGCAATCGCAATCTGCTTGTCATAAACAAAAGTCATAATGAGGAAAATAAGCAGATTGCCATTGCTTATTTTTAGTTTCAACGTTTCCGGAGTCACTAACTGAACACGTTTGCAAGCATTAGGTTACAATGAAATCAGAACTCCTAACCTGCATAGAAAGACCTAGATAGCAACTGAATGTGATCTGAGCATAATTAGAAAATAAAAAATATGCAGTATGTTGCTGCAAGACACTGCTGCAATACATGTACATTTCCCCATGTTTTGTCTCTTTAAACATACTGCAAGTTCAGAAGAATACCTGTTAATCCTGTTGGAAATCCAGTGTGCTTCTAAGGATGTCCAGAGATGACTTGTTTTTTTTTCAACTTGCTAGTGAGCTGATTGAAAAACAGTGAACAAATTCCTCCATCCATACAAACGAGGTGGATGGAGGAAACCTCCCAGCTGTGCTATTGTATTCTGACTTCACTGTCACAATACACAATACACTGATCTGTGGCTGCAGCTGATTGGCTGCAACCGCTGATTGAAAAAGGTTTCCAACATTCCCATTCAACAGAAGGTGACCATTAGATTGGCTTCTGTCAAGCAGGAACAGCCATTTATGGATCAAATTCCAATCCATCTATGGCTGACTGAACGTCCTGTGAACTGACAACACAAGGCCCCTTCAGTGTGAGCTGTGTATAATACATTGCAGTCATATTCATTGGGGTCTTTTGTGACCCATTTGATTCCCTTCTATGCAGCCTACCTCTCTGAGCAACACAAAGGGTGGTGCTTATAGCCAGAGAACACACCGACCTGTACTTTTTATAGAGTAATTTATAGAAAAACATTTATCATTTTAAAATGATAAATGGTTTTCAAAACTTTTTACAAATAAATATCTGAAAAGTGTGGCATGCTTTTGTATTCAGCCCCCCAGAGTCAATACTTTGTAGAACAACCTTTCACTGCAATTACAGCTGCAAGTCTTTTTGGGGATGTCTCTACCAGCTTTGCACATCTAGAGAGGGACATTTTTGCCCATTCTTCTTTGCAGAATAGCTCAAGCTCTGTCAGATTGGATGGAGAGCGTCTGTGAACAGCATCTTTCAAGTGTTGCCACATTCTCAATAAGATTTAGGTCTAGACTTTTGACTGGGCCATTCTACCACATGAGTATGCTTTTATCTAAACCATTCCATTGTAGCGCTGGCTGGATGTTTAGGGTCGTTGTCCTGCTGGAAGGTGAACCTCTGCCCCAATCTCTAACAGGTTTTCCTCTAAGATTGCCCTGTATTTGGCTCTATCCATCTTCCCATCAACTCTGACTAGCTTCCCTGCTGAAAAAAACATCCCCACAACATGATGCTGCCACCACCATGTTTCACGGTGCAGATAGTGTGTTCAGGGTGATGTGCGGTGTTAGTTTTCCGCATTACATAGCGTTTTGCTTTTAGACCAAAAAGTTTGTTTGTGGTATCATGTGACCAGAGCACCTTCTTCCACATGTTTGCTGTGTCCCCCACATGGCTTCTTGCAAACTGCAACTTCTTATGGCTTTCTTTCAATTTGCCACTCTTCCATAAAGGCCAGATTTGTGGGGTGCACAACCAATAGTTGTCCTGTGGATAGATTCTCCCACCGAGCTGTAGATCTCTACAGCTCCTCTACAGTTACCATGGGCTGCTTCTCTGATTAATGCTGTCCTTGCCCAGCGTGTCAGTTTAGGTGGACGGCCATGTCTTGGTAGGTTTGCAGTTGTGCCATATTCTTTCCGTTTTCAGATGATGGATTGACCAGTGATTTTTTTTTATTGTGATTTTTTTTTTATAACCTACCCAGCTTTAAACTTCTCTACAACTTTATCCCTGACCTGTCTGGTGTATTTGTTCACTAATGTTCTCTAACAAACCTCTGAGGGCTTCACACAACAGCTGTATTTATACTGAGATTAAATTACACACAGGTGGACTAAATTTACTAATTAGGTGACTTCTGAAGGCAACTGACACCACTAGATTTTAGTTAGGGGTATCAGGGTAAAGGGGGCTGGATACAAATTTTGCATAAATTCGCCCTCCTCCCAGTACAAATCCACCCCCCCCCCCCACTGAAATCCCCCCTCTCAGCACAAATCTTTGTTACCCCAGCTCATATCCTCTCTCTCCCCATATGCCCCCAGCACAAGTCCCCCCCCCCCAACACAAACACAAAAAATCTCCCACTCCTAGCACAAATCCTCTCTCTCCCCCACTTCAAATCCCCCCTTGCAGCGCAAATGCCCCAAATCCCCCATCCTAACACAAATCCCCCCAAAAAATATTTCCTCTCTACCATATACTGTCCAGTTATGAAAATTAGGAACATTTATAAAGACACCTTTTAAAAAAACTGACAGTCTTAATTAATATTATTTACCTACTGTAAACATGTTTACATCTCATTGAATGTCAACAATGTGAATAATTAAAATTAATAAAACATAATTTTGATTGGGTGATGTGTCTAATACACCATGGCCTTTAGCTTTTTATAGCACACAATGAGAAATACTGTATACTGTATGTAGGCTGTTATTGTTGGTCTCTGTCTTAAAATGATTGTTACCTGAACTTTCATTCTCAGTATAAAGGACTGTGTTGGGACATACATACTTCTCTCTTGACAAGTTATTGTTAATAGCAGTGAATCGTGAGCAGTGACCTCCAGTGACCCATCAAATTTAAAGCAAAGCTTTCTAGTTTAGTGTGGGAAAGAGCAATTGATTGGTAGCCCTTGGCAGTTGCATGTCATTTGCAGTTTGTGCATTTTGTACAATATGATTCTAAGCAAAGCTATAAAAACCTGGACTAGCATGGTTTTGTCTGTCTGGCAGTGTTAAAATATCAAAAGGCCACTCCATCCAAAACAGATAATATGAACAGATGCAGATTATATAACAAGAGACATAATATACCTGCGTGATGTTTCAGCTCGCCATTAATAACATTTTTGGGTGGACTGAACCTTAACACAATCGTTTTTGGAGCATTTTTATCCAGAAGATAGATGGATGCTAGTATACCAGCTAGCAAAGCAGTGCACTCACCGCATTCATGTCAATGCCATTGGTGTAGGACCAGGCATGCTGGAAATACTCTTCAAGGCGCTGCCTTAGTGGGTTGGGGATTTGATGGAAGCGGATGAACTCCTTGACACGCAGCATCTGAGTGTGGTAACGCGCAGTGCCGGAGTACAGACGCTGGATTATGGCAGACACATTGCCAAAAATGCTGGCATACATTAAAGCTAAAAGAGACAAATACCAAAAGATAAAATACCCAGAAACTACAATAATGAGAAAACAACCATAGAAACTGGTTGATATCTGACATAAATATTTCATTAATACAAAAAAAAAACATTTGCATCCTTCTTTTTAATAACGTTTGATGTGGACAATGTGTTTCATTGTGTTTGAAATTCATTTTTAAACATTTTCCGAAACTCTTGACAAGCATACACCAGGGGCGGACTGACAACTCATGGGGCCCCCGGGCAATAGGGGATCATGGGGCCCCTGTGTCCTTGCCCAAACTCAAAAAAGCCTATGAAAAAGGTACCAGGGGCATCTCATGGGGCCCCCTACTGACCCCGGGCCCTCGGGCAGTGCCAGAGTTTCCAAATGGTCAGTCCGCCCCTGGCATACACTGACATTTTTTCATTTAAAGTGGTACTCCCTATAGTGCCAAGGTGAGGTGAGGGCAACTTCATGTAGCTTCCAGTCACTACTCAAGCTCCCTACTAGATTCAAAATTTTGACTCAAGTAGGCCACTTCCTATGCCTCCTATTAATGTGTCATTAAAGCGGAACTCCAGTCAAAATTAAAAAAAATAAAAGTCAGCAGTTACAAAAACTGTAGCTGCTGACTTTTAAAAACAGACATTCACCTATCCCTCAATCCAGCGGTGTCTTCACCACAGCCAGGTTCACCGTCCGTCCTGTGTCCCCGGTGCCAGAATCTTCAGTGTGGACACTCGGCTGTGACAGCTTGCGGCTTCACACTGGGTGCCCACTTTGAATGTGCGAGTAGCGCTGCTCTTTGTGAATTGTCCCGTAATCTTCTGGGACCTGTCACGTGTCCCAGAAGAGGGAGAAGAGAAGACAACTTCCACTTCTGATCGCTTAGGCGATTGCAGTGGAAGTGGGAATGGGCACCAGTCAAATTCAGGTACCCCCAGCTCTCCAAAGGCGCCAATCCTTAACGGGGCGCGGGGGACAAGGCTTTAAAGTGGAGCTTCCCCTTTTGGGTGGAGCTCCGCTTTAAACACAAATCATTATAAACTGTAAATACATGTTATATTACATTGAGGTAGATTTCCTAAAACTGGAGAGTGCAAATTCTGGTGCAGCTGTGTGTGGTAGCCAATCAGCTTCTACGTTCAGCTTGTTCAATTAGGTTTTGACAAAAAAATGGAATCTGATTGATTTCTATTCACAGCTGCACCAGATTTTGCATCCAGTTTTAGTCAATCTCCCCCATTGTGTTCATACTCACTTTCCCACTACAGCATTCTTTTTCTGTAGATTGCAAAAAACCTGGTTGATCCAGCTGTTCTCTGTTCCTCTCTCCTTGTCTGTGTCCCCACTGCAGCCTGAGATTGTGTAGATCAGCCATTGCCTCATCTACTGAACATCTCCAGTTTCAGTTCCCTTCTAAGCTGTTCATGTCTGCCTTTTTCTTATTTGTGCAGTCCACATGATCATAGAGTCACACATGTGGGCATATACACAGTGCTAAATGACAATCTCCTCCCTCCTGCTCCATGACCTTGTATTGCTAAACACTATGGAGCAGGAAGAAGATGAGAGCAGAAACAGCATACATCAACAAAGTACTAGAAACTCATCAGAGGCCGCTCTAGGCTTCGTTTGAGAGGGGAGAGGGGACAGCGAAAGGGAGGAGAGAGGGAGGGGAGGAGAGGACAGGGGGAGGGTGGAGAGAGGACAGAAAGAGAGAGGACAAAGAGGGGGGGGGGCAGAGGGGGAGAGAGGATGGAGGGGGGGACAGAGAAAGGGAGGGGGAGAGAGGATGGGGGGGGGGCGGAGGGGGAGAGGACAGGGGAGGGAGAGAGAACAAAGGGAGGGGAGGGAGAGAGAACAAAGGGAGGAGAGGGAGAGGAGACGGAGAGAGGACAGAGAAGGGAGGGGGGTGGGTGAGAGGACAGAGAGAGGGAGAGAAGAGAGAGGATAGAGAGGAGGGGAAGATGGGAGAGAGGATGGAGGGGAGAGAGAAGGAGGGGGGAGAGAGGACAAAGGGCGTGGAATGAGAGCAGAGGGGGGGAGATAGAACAGAAGGGGGGAGAGGACAGAGAAAGGGAGAGAGGATGAGGGGAAGGGGGGGAGGACAGGAGAGAATATATAGAGAGGAAGGAGCATTTTATGATGCTCAGTGTGCTAAGCTAAAACACTGGGTTTAATACTACATTAAATTAGAAATTAGCAAAACATTTTCTTCATTATGGATAGAGTTTTTTTTTCCCATCTGTGTCCCATTGGGGAGATTTCCGTTCACTTCTTATCCCAAAACCAAAACAGGAAGTGAGATGGAATCACTTGGGCACCCCCCCCCCCCCCAGGTCACCAGAACTATTGTCCCTATAGGAAGATTTCCCCTCTGATACTTTTCAAAAAGTTTAGGATTTGTTTTTACTTTCAATGATAATAGTAAATAGGGCAGATAGAGGGGGTGAATCTCCCTAATGGTTCCTCTCTCCTCCTCCCCCTCCCTAAGAGTTTTGCCTTTGGTTATACTTTAAATGTTATTTTCCTTTTAAACTAAGGAAGCTAACATATCACCATTGTCTGCAGGACTGATAGATTGCAGTCAATATGGCAGCCGCTGCTAAATGGAAATTAAAGTGCTTCAACCTTTATTGACAGGCAGGGACCTGGGGCCTAATTTACTTGGCCAAGTCCCAGATGACAGCACTATTGGGAAAATCTAAACCTCAGCCTGCAATAGCTGCAGGAAATTAGGTTTCCCATTGAATGTGGTATGGAATGCAATTTAGACGTTACATACAAAAGTCACATTAACCTGAACCAGGGTAAAGCTTCCTAACAAGGAATGATCAACCATTTTATGTAATACACAAAATGGAAATTTATAGCAATCAAGTAAAATATCAAAAGCCCTCCAAAAAATATTTTCATACAACTTTGCAATTATAACAAGCCTTATCTGTTCTCATAAAGCAATGCAGTGGGCACAGGATGCACCGCCATGTGTCACCCTATAAACAGTTGTAGACAGTAGATCTAGTCATCATCTGGACGTTTATTATATCATTTAAACTGTTTAAATTAATTAAAATAAGACATGTTAAATCTTCATAGGTGTGATGGTAGCATTTAAATGCTCTTACTATGTGCTGAATTAAACTGTTTTCAGAGAATAAATATATTCAGACATTTGCTGCTGGATTTCAAATGAGCTGTTTATTCATATTACAATACAGCTGAATGAGCCTGACACACTGACTTAAACCTACAATTGTATCTATACATGCAGCCAGGGTTGGGACAAGGGGTGGACAGGAGGGACGGTTGCCCTGGGCACTGGGGTGTCATGCGAGGTGGGGGGGCACCACAAAGAGATTGGGGGAAGGGGCTTTGTGTTGTGAGGGGGAATTTGGGGAGCAGCAGTGGGTAAGAATTGTTCTAGGAGGGGAAATTTGGGGAGGTGTTCTACTAGGAGTGGTAATTTGGGTGGGTTTGTGTTAGAAGGGGGGGGGGGGGGGATTTGTGCTAGGAGGGCGTTCCACTATTGGGCTCCCAGGAAAGGACCCCGGGCTCGGCTCTGTTCAGTCTAAAATCCTGGGCCTATTTTTTATCCCAGTCCTGGCCTGATTGAAGGCCTTTTTCAGCCCTGTGTTAAGAGTTTATTGACCTATTTATTTAAAAAGAGAACAATCATTGCTTACTTTGTCCTAACACTAGCACTGTGCAGATGTTCCTAAGTCCATCTTTGAGCACTGATGTTACTTCTGACCTGATACATAGATTAAACAAGTTCCCACCAGATGCTTTTGAAAGTACACACAAGTCAGTTGAATGGGATTCTTCAAAAACTTATCATTGTGGTTCTGAAAATGCACAACAATGTTTGGTAATGTTGCCATGAAAGTTCAGATGCCTTGCAAGGAGCTTTTGATGGACCCTATTTAGCTGACTTTGATGCTAAACACCTAAAAAATGCAGCACAGGGGACTTTTTCATCATACTGTACTCATGTTGGTATGAACAGCCCCTATTGGAAAAAATGATTTTTTTCCCTACTATGCGCTTTGCCCACTATGGAAAATGCAGCAAAATGCATGAAAACACATGTGAGTGGGTCAACCCCCTTGTGTATATATTGATGTAGTGTACTATCCACTTTGCCTTTCCAGTGCCTTTTGTTTTTTATTTTTCTTTATAAACAGGTTGAACCATATGTACTATGAACTTACATCCAATCAGCATGACACAAATGGAGAAGACCTTCTCTGAGTTGGTGTTTGGGGAGACATTACCAAATCCAACACTGGTCAGGCTGCTAAAGGTGAAGTACAGTGCTGTCACATACTTGTCCTTGATGGAGGGCCCCGAGTTTGAATCTGTGTCATTGTAAGTCTTTCCGATCTGAATGGCTAAGTTATCCAGCCAGCCAATCTTATGTTCCATGTAGGGCCGCTCCACGTTGCCAATGGCATACCAGATGCAGGCCAGCCAGTGAGCTATAAGGGCAAAGGTGCACATTAGGAGGAATAATACAGCTGCACCGTATTCAGAATATCGATCCAGTTTTCTGGCAACTCGAACCAAACGTAGCAACCGAGCTGTCTTCAATAGGCCAATCAAAGTGGTTGTCTAGAGGAGAGATTTATAAATGTAAGACATGGAATTCTTTATTTTAAGAAACATCCATGCACATTACAGAAACAAACCCTACTCACTTCACGTGATACTGTTTTTTCATTACCCAAGTGCGTAGTGCACTTTCACTGAAATTTATGGTCATTCTACTTAACAAGTTATATATCTGTTTATGTTATACATTCACATAGTTCCAATAAATTCTGCAATACTCAGCAGGAAACATGTGACCATCCACTGCTTGTGTTTCTGCTACAGTCACACACTCCTTGTAGAACGAAAAGGGGCTGAGACCAATTACCTTATATAATAAAAGCTAAAGTTCCTAGAGTTCTGCTTTATCTGTTCTAAACAGAAGACTAGACTCATTTGTTTAGAAGTCCCAGTGCGGACTGATGCAGGTGCGGGATTCGCAGCAATTCCTTTTCATTTCCTGCACTGCATCAAAACCGCGCTTCCTTTATGTAAACTGCTGTGGGTGTCAATGTTAATGACACCCCAAAAACAGTTCGCAAAAGGAACTGGAATCAGATCCATGTGATCCAATTCCAGTGCGGAAAAGAAAGGTGAGCACACCTTTTTTGTGTGGGTGCGGTGCGATTTGAGCCGTACAAAGTGAAAGGGCTCAAACTGAACTGCAAAGAATCACATTTGATTTGGACAGGAATGTGGTGTAAAAGATATTCTTTGAAAGCATGTTGCCTACTATAGTTTTCTTCTCTCTTTTTCTACTTGTTACTATCATACTTACCTGTCCTGGATCCAGTGCTGGGTCACCTCTGTGTTTCACCAGGAGCTCAAGCATTGTGGTCTATCAGGAAACAGTTCTCTTGTTCAGTGCTGCGACCAATCAGGAGATAGATAACTTGCAAAGCAACACAAGGCTCAGCATTCAAGCAATGCATTGCTTTGCTGCAACTGTACCCCCTGCTGCAGTACTCACATGTGCATCCTGAAGCATCAGAGAATTCTGTGACTCTGGTATTCTCCTGTGTGTCTGTGACACCAATGTACCCTGCAGCATCCATGAATTCTGTTTCCTGTAGTGACCCCAGTCTGCCTCTGGGTACACTGTGACTCCAGCGCACCCCAGAACATCCTGTGTCATCTAGTGACTCCAGTGCACCCTTGTGCACCCCATATCTCTAGTGTATCTCAGAGAATCATGTGTCATCTTGTGACCCAATGTGCCCCATGACTCCAGTGAATCGCAGAGCATCCTGTGTCACTGTCCCCTGGTGCGCTCTGTGATTCTAGAGCATTCTGTGTCGTTTAGTGACTCCCAGGGCAATCTGTGCACCTCAGTGACATGTGTGCCTTCACACAGTCTCTGGCACTCTCTGCAGTTGTCTAACTCACTCCACTCCACTGACAGCACACTCTGCTGCCTCTCTACCCCCAGTTACATTCGTGCAATCACATAGATTGTCCTTTTCTCAGTGGATGCAGACTCCTGACCATTCCACTTACCCGAAAGAGATACTACAGTGCTGTCGAAAAGTATTTGCCCCTTCCAGATTTTTTTTTTTCACACTTAAATGATTTAGATCATCAAACACATTTTAATATTTTAAAGATAACCCAAGTATATAAAAAATGCAGTTTTTAAATGAAGATTTTATTTATTAAGGAAATAAAGCTATCCAAATCTGCCTGGCCCTATGTGAAGAAGGTTTTTTTGCCTAAACCTAATAAGTGGTTGTGCCACCCTTGACAGCAACAACTGCGATCAAGCATTTGCGATAAATGGCAATGAGTCTTTCACGTCACTGTGGAGAATTCCGTCCCACTCTCTTTGGTAGAACTGTTTTAATTCTGCCACATTGGAGGGTTTTAAAGCATGAATGGCCCGTTTAAGGTCGTACCACAGCATCTCAATGGGATTTAAGTCCGGACTTTGAATAGGCCTCTCCAAATCCTTCATTTTGTTTTTTGAGCCATTCAGAGGTGGACTTGCTGGTGTGTTTCGGATTATTTTCCTGCTGCATAACCCAAGTGCACTTGAATTCGAGGTCACAAACTGATGGCCGAACATTCTCCTTCAAGATTTTCTGGTAGAGGGCAGAAATTTTTGTTCCATTAATTATGGCAAATTGTCCAGGTCCTGAAGCTACAAAGCAGCCCAAGACCATCACACTACCTCTACCATGTTTGACTGTTGGTATGATATTCTTTTTATGAAATCCTGTGTCAGTTTTACACTAGATGTAATGGGATGCACTCCTTCCAAAAAGTTAAACTTGTCTCATGAGTCCACAGAATATTTGCTCAAAATTATTGGAGATAATTAAGATTTTTTTGGCAAATGTGAGACAAGCCTTTATGCTCTTTTTGGTTAGCAGCAGCTTTCGCCTTGGAACTCTCCCATGGATACCATTTTTGCCCAGTCACTTTCTTATTGTTGAATCATGAACACTGACCTTAACTGAGGCAAGTGGGGCCTGTAGTTCTTTAGATGTTGTTCTGGGGTTCTTTTATGACCTCCTAGATGTCGTTGTTCTAAGATTTCTCCATTTGTGGATAATGGCTTTCACCATGGTTCACTGGAGTTTGAAAGCCTTAGAAATGGCTTTGTAATAACTGATACATGTCAACTACTTTGTTTGTCATCTGTTCTTTAATTTTTTTTAAATTGTGGCATGATGTGTTGCTTTTAGAGATCTTTTATTGTGCTTCACTTTATCAGACAGCTTCTATTTAAGTGATTTCTTGATTCAACAGGTCTGGCAGTAGACCAGTAATAAATGAAGTTATCATTTAAAAACATCATTTTGTATTTATTCAGGTTATCTTTGTATAATAATAATAAAATGTGTTTGATGATCTGAATCATGATGTGTGACAAATATGCACACAAAAAAAAAAAAATCAGGAGCGGGGCAAATACTTTTTCACAGCACTGTATTTCTTTTACTATTTGGACCTAATTTATGTAGAGCTGCATGCCTAATGTCTGCCCTCCAATGAAGCTTCACATATATTTGAGGATACAGCCACCTGAGTAATGTGCATGGCCTCCATGTTTAGGATCTAATGTGTCTCACATGGTGAGAAAAAAACCTTGAAGCATATGTTTTGTAGATTAAAAAAAACATACATAAAATGAAAAGTCTACTCACCTCATCTGAACCTGTCCTGTAGATAAGCAGATCAAAAGGGATGGCTGCCACCATATCTATAAGGAACCAGCCTTTGAAGTAATGGATAGCAATTTTGCCCGGGTGGCTAACCACCTCATCATTAATGTTGACATAAGTTGTGCGGAAATTGATGACAATGTCTATAATGAACATAATGTCCACTATTAGGTCCACAATGTTAAGAGGGTTGCAGGAGTAGCCACACTCCCAGGTTTTCTCCTCCTCCTGATCGTTCAGCAAAAATGCTGCTGAATATGGGGTAAATATAGCGGTGTAGATGACCAGCAGCAGAATTAACCAGTCCCACACGGCTTTGAAAGGGCTGTAATGGAGGATGGTCCATCGGTGAATCCGCGGTGCCTGCAGCTTGTATTCTGGCAATACGTCTGCCCCCAGGGAAAGTACCTGTGAAGAGTGAAAATTCAGTTTTTGGATCTTAATTAATATTTTATTCCCTTATATCCATCATTTTCAATGGCTCTTTACATAAACATTAAACTGTTCACAGCAATCCTTTCACCCAAAGGACCTTGCACTCTATATCCTTGCCAGAAACAAACACCTGCATTCTGGCCAATGGGTATGAAGATGTAGCAAAAGTGGATCATATCGTTCTTAGTAGATACAAGTATGTTCATTCACCTAACGGTTTCCTATATCTCTGGGGAAATCAGTGAACATTTTCTTTGCACATATTCTGTTAAGTACACCTGCTACTGCCCCCTGTGCAGTGAGTCCTACTTACCCCAATAGGGTTCTCTTTATTTTTAAGTCAAGATTGATGCAACAAGAATGACACAAAGGTGGGTATACCCAACATTCAATGCTTATAAGAAGAGAACTAGGAGCTATGACAGGGAGATTCCAAAAGGTATAAGAAAACAGCAGATGACTAAGCATACCAACACCATCTATTAACTCAATGTTAATCTTTAGGTGGGCTGGTTATTTGTCACCTTCCCTCCACTTCACCTAAGTTTTAAAGTCCAGGTGAGAGAAACTCATTCCTCCCATGATACTTTCAATACATTATACATTGTGGTGAATGAAACAGGAGGAGTGAGACATGACATGCCACAGAAGGTATGAGAGGGCAGACTACGGCAAAGGAATGAAAGAACTGACCCTTTAAAGCAGTGGTACTCAACCTTCCTAATGCCGCGACCCTTCAATACAGTTCCTCATGTTGTGGTGACCCCCAACCATAAAATTATTTACCCAGTAATTATAATTCATGAGTGTCGTTTTACCTCCAATACTGCTACTTTCAACACAGTAGCTGCTTTTAACAGAGTAGCTGCTTTCAACACAGCAGCTGCTTTCTACACAGTAGCTGCTCTTTACACATCGGAAATATGTGTTTTCTGATGGTCTTAGGGGACCCCTGTGAAAGGGTCGTTCGACCCCCAAAGGGGTCGCGACCCACAGGTTGAGAACCACTGCTTTAAAGGGTAAATCCACTTTTGTGGGAAAACATAGCAAATAAAAAAAATATATATAGTGTATACAATTGCTACATAAGTCATATTTAAATTGAATGTTATTAAAAATGACCTTTTATTTTCAGCCCTGGTTCACACTGATGCAGTGCAGAATTTGCAGCGTTTTCTGCGCTACCACGTCAGAATCGCACCCCTTTCATGCAAACCGCTGCAGGTGTGTATGTTAAGTTAACAACACCCCAAAAGCGGTGCGCAAAACGTGGTGTGATGTGCAGAATTGGATCACATAGGTGTGAATACCCAAAAAAGGGTCCTGCACCAGGTGCGATGCGATTAGAGCCATACAAAATGTATGGCTCCAATGGCACCGCACACAAATCGCAAGAGATTTGCACAGGAATGCGGTGCGGTTCCTGTGCGAATCATATGCGATATACCGCACTGCATATATGTGAACTCTGCAGCTGCTGTGATTCTCTGTGAAATGCAATATGACAACCCAGAGTCATTCTGTACACAGATGGTGTACAGAACACATCCAGATATGTCATTTTCTGCTTGTGTGATTGACTGATTTTCCCAGAAGTCTGCACTAAGCTGCAAGTCAGAATTTAGGCATCCCCTGCATCAAAAATGTCATTTTTGGCAAGATACTCCCAAAGGGAAATCACATTTAAAGGCATGCAGATCCTGCCACTTCCCTCATTAGAAGCCTGCAGGTGCAGCAGCTGATAGATGCACATTGACACAAACAGCTATTTCTTCAGAATAACAAAAGGCAGGAATCTGCAATAAAGTTTGTTAAAATGCTTGCAATGTACAGTTCACCCAGAGGGGAAGGGTTTTTTCTCAACAAAAGTGGAGTTACTCTTTAGGTAAACAGTCATTGAAATATGTCTGTATGCATGTATCTGTCTGTCTTACCTGTCTTTCTTATCTTGGCTTCAACCAAACTCTAGTGTCTGGTAACAAAACTAAACGAACTAAAATCTAATACATAGTTAGATAAAGCAATTGAAATTGCCACTCGAAAAGATTTCACCATACATTTTGACAATGTATTTAGGTACAATACAGCTTCATTTTTGCCACCCGTAGCCAGCTGTTCAGTAAATCTTTTCCTCCTGTCTAACTGGAATAGATAGATGCTAATGCTTATGGACACAGTGCACAATCCAGCAAAGGGCAATGGAAAGACGACTGGATCTTAATTAATCCCAATCAATGAGGGAGCCAGCGGGGTGCATGAGTTTTGTCAGCCATGCAGAAGATCCCTCCCCCAGCCCCTAGGGCCCTGTGATTAACCCCTATTTACCCTTGAATTTGCTAGCGATAAAGCATCAAATAAATTCGCTGCCAGAGAGGTCAGAACTCCCACCTCTGCAAATTCTGAATTACTATATTGCTTTATACATACTCTTAATCTTAAAATGATATATATGATAAGTCCTGATAAGATCTTACTCTGTTGTCTCTTCTGCATTTTTGTTAGCTTTCATATTTATCCTAATATTGTTCTTTTAATATCAAATACTTTTAAAGGCTCCCCAACTTAGATACTTTTTTGAGGAACCTTTGACGTGAAAAGTTATGAAAGATAGCGCAAACATACAGTAAGTTGCCCAATGTTTTCCATTGGAATAGAGATACCTAAAGGTATGACAAGGAACTGGATGCTGGAGAAGCAAAAAATAACCCAGAACTTTGAAAGAAACCCAGTTTTGTTTTTATTTCAGAATTCTCACTAATGGAGCTATTGTTTGGAAATAGGCTTACAATGCAGAACTAGATGATGGGATCTCACCACAAAATTATGTGTAGGTTCAAAGTTTTAAACCTGTTTTGTTCCATTCCTTTAGAAAGTCATGTATTCCCCAAATCAATTTAATATGGATATTTAACGCTAAGAGAACAGAAATACTTTTAAAATGTTTGTATGCATTACCTTCACAACATTCTTGGCATCCCTGTCTGTTGGCAAAACTGCGACATGCTGTTTACTTTAATGAGCAAAGTGGCTTTATCCTAATTTATAGCCTTAACCTTTAATTATACTGTAACTTCAGCCTATCTTTTATATCAGAGCCATCTTGTTTACACTGTTTTTTCTTTAAGGCATGTATGTGCAGTATGAGAAATTGTACCTGTACCTGTGTATATGCCAGTGCATATATACAAGGATAAACCTTGTTATTTTTCCTTAATCGGGACTCCATATCAAATTCTATTTGGTGTGCTGGTGAATTTACTGTAAGCATGTTTATGTACATGGCTGTATACATGCAGAGAACATATATATATATATATATATATATATATATATATATATACACACTATTCATATTTAAAATGCTCTTATAATATAGAGCAGTGGTCTCTAAACTGTGTCCTGGGGGCCGGATGTGCCCTTCCCCCCACTGACAGCAATAGAGAGAGCACAGTTCCTGCCACTGACAGAAATAATGGAGGGGCACTGTTCCTCCCACTGATAACAATGATGGGGTGCTATTCCTCCCACTGACACCAATGATGGGGCACTATTCCTCCCACTGATAACAATGATGGGGCACTATTCCTCCCACTGATAACAATGATGGGGCACTATTCCTCCCACTGATACCAATGATGGGGCACTATTCCCCCCACTGACACCAATGATGGGGCACTATTCCTCCCACTGACACCAACGATGGGGCACTATTCCTCCCACTGACACCAACAATGGGGCAATATTCCTTCCACTGTTTACTCCCACTGACATTTTCTACTTCCACTGGCCACAGTCCAGCCCTCCTTAATTCAGAAGGACAGTAAACTGGCCCTTTGTTTGGAAAGTTTGGAGACCCATGATATAGAGTGTAACATTTTATGTCTGTGGTGGCTGTGATGAGTGGTTATAATGTAATGCTTGAAGAAAATGATGTCTATCCAATGTGAATGTACCTGTGAGTCATTTATCAAGGGAACTGCTTTTTTCTTTGTTGACCTTGGCCTAAATACCCAGAAAACCACTGCTGATAACTTGGAATTTTGGCACATACTGTGAAAACATATAACTTGCAAGCAAACATCTTTCATGTAAGACAGGTAAAAGATCTACAGGAGTATGGCAACTTGCTTTCATCTAGAGCTATTTATGAACAGAGTTCACAACAACAGGCTCACAGTCAATTGTAGATCACACTGGTCATTTGCACTGCCATCTGGACCAACCTCCCTTTTTTCCTCCATGTATGTTGATTTCTGGTGAACTATGGGTATTATTGTGGCCTGATAGTAACGTACAGCCAAAAGCTCCCACAATAGGCAGCTACTGTTAAATAACTGAAAGTGCTTTCATCTATAAAAATCTAGTGCTAGTGTACAGAGCCTTCCTGAGTCTCCTTACTCTATATGGCTTTTAATTATTCTCGGTCATGATTAAGTTACACTTTATACTTGTTGCAAAGTTTTGTACTGTTGCACATTGCTTTATATCATGGGGTAATATGTTGCTATGAGTTTCAATTCACTTTGATAAAAAAAAACTGGAGGAACAAAAATATATGTTTCCTAAATGCATTCACTGACTTTCTAACCTTAGGTAGAAAAACAGCAGCTGAAATTTGGCAAAGTGATAAATCCATTTTTATAAAGCAGCAGTATTAATACGTCTTTACTTGCATGCTGTGATTAGAAATAAGGCCAAATGGAAGTTATAACTTACTAGAAAACTGGTTTGAATGTTGATATGTGCAGAAGCCGATATGGTTGGTCTACTCCCAGGGATGGACTGACAACTCATGGGCCCCCGGGCAATAGGGGATCATGGGGCCCCTGTGTCTTTGCCCAAACTCAAAAAAGCCTATGAAAAAGGTACCAGGGGCATCTCATGGGGCCCACTACTGACCCCGGGCCCTCGGGCAGTGCCCTGAGTTTCCAAATGGTCAGTCCGCCCCTGTCTACTCCTATCATAGGGTTTGTATGTAAATATATAGAACATACTGAACTGGTATCCCCTTGGCACAGTAGCATTGTTGGTAGAGTTTGATACACAGTGCATTTTAGAGGTAGATATATATACTTATTTAAATTTTGTACAGAAAAAAACAGAAATAAATGACAATCTCACATAGACATTACTATGCCGGTGGAACAACAGGAATGGGAGTGCCCACAGAGTTTAAGAAGTCCAAGGGAATGAGTGGTGTCCAATGGAAAGAAACATGGCGTTGCACTTATCCAGAAAGCACAACAGGGACATACTGGGGTTGATTTACTAAAACTGAAAAAAAAAATCAGGTGCAGCTATGCATGGTAGCCAATCACTTTCTAACTTCAGCTTGCTCAGTTAGCTTTGCAAAAAAAAAGCTGATTGGTTTCTCTGCAGAGCTGCACCAGATTTTGCACTCTCCAGTTTTAGTAAATCAACCCCACTGCTCGGAGGCAAAACACGATCCCATATAGACAACATATGCCAAAATAAAATCAACATATAGGTGAGGTGGAACATAATATTGTGTCGTAGTTGAAAAAAATAAAAAACAGCCCACACATTATTGCAAACAGACCAAAAGACCTGAATAACAGATGAAGAAAAAGAGAGAAAAAGGGGATGTAGAGAGCAAAAGAAATGGAATCAAAAAGTGCCACCCGGGAACCTGAGATATCAATGGATGAGATGCATAGCAGAAGCAATGCATTTGGGTGGCATTGAAATGGAATATCAGGGGTTAGCGTACAAACGCCAGGGCCAACAACACTAAGGGGAAAGAATAGACATAGAAGGGGAGACCAGATATTTCAATGCATCGCAAGAAGAAAAATGGACTCAAACATACCATAATGTGGTATGTTTGTCAAAAGAGTTCGAATTCTGATGCAACACATTTTAATCACCAAATGTTTAATAAAACAAAACACTAACTAATAAAATCCATTGCAGTGTCAGAAGTTGGGGAAAGAACTGAGAGCAGCATATGGTTTTAACACCATGGTGTTAAAACTGTTTTCCTCTTAGCTGTGCTATATAAATGTTTAGCAGTACAAGTGTTAGGCTTACAAACTCCTCACAGGTTTTGCAATGGCAAAAAGTTGTTAAAATATCAAGTGAAAAAATAAACAGAATTGACATCAAAGGAACATAGAATCAAAGGGACTTACAAAACAAAGGGAAAGGACTGACAAACAGACTGCTTAGAATAAATATGTCCGCTTTATACTTGTATCACCAATGCAAGTCATGATTTGTATCTCCTTTAACAAAGCAACATAGAGCAAATAACAAAAGAAATACAGAAAGAGACACAGAGGATTAGGGTAGGGTATCACCTACCTCCCAGGCATATGCACAGGTAGGTGGTTTAGTGTGCTGAGCCACAGATCAGAGCCAGGATAAACTGTCACTATACCGAGATGCCTGTATGATGTTATGGTTCGCACAACACCCCCTCCAGCTCATCCCAGAACCCCTCCTCCCTGCTCCATGTAACTCTGCTCTCATATTTACCCAGGGATAAATGAAAAGGGGGGAGAATGGTCTGGTTAGAATACAACATTGACAGGAAACTCCTTCTGTATTAACTGTTGACTAGATACATGAACAAAACAGAGCAGTCCTCTCTGGCAGGGCACTGGACTCCACCAGCAGAGACAAAATCTTTGCAGAAAGAAAAGCAAAGCAGAGAATCTGAGGTGGTAAGAAAAGGTGTCAGGCTGGAAAAACTGCAAAAAGAGTCACATATGGTCCCCAGGACCCACCCTGCATGCACTTACCGGCTTCAGCTGTTTTTTTAGACTCATGCTTCATGTGTTTGTGTGACAATGAGACACATTCGCAGCTCTGCCCTATATGACATCACTTCTCCAAATAAACGCTATCCTACCTCTCTGTCTGTCTGCATCACCCACCCTCTGCCCTCTCTCCTTCCTTTTCTTTTCCCTAACCTATCTTTCCTCCCTACCCCTCTGTGTCTCATCTTCACCCCTGCTGTGAAAGAAGGAAAGCATGCCGCTGATTAATGCAAGCGATTTATCAAATTTCATCAACATTATTTTGGGAGATAGGAGTTCTCGAGGAGTTTTAGCAGAGATGCAGTAAACACGTGTCTTCGCACCCGACATACACCAGACGGGAAGACACTGTGATTTGTTACATACAGTATATGGCTGTTGGAAAGAATTCCCAGCTAAATTAGCAACTTAAAGGAACACGAAGACAGGAAGTCTCAGAGGGAGAAAAAAGAGAGCAACAGTTTAAGCCCTTTTGACGTTTTTTTCTACAGCTAGTAAACCCCCTAGCATGTTATCCTATGTGTCAATGCACACATTGACTGTAATCAACGTATTTTGGCAGGGACATTTTTTTGGCTGGAAAAAAAACCAGGACTAGTGGGTTTCTGGAGGAGTTTTTTAGCTGTAAAAACGCTCTAACGCTGAAAAACGTGTCAAAACATGGTAAATTGCGGTAAAACATCGCAAACCCGCGTTTTTGGACTTTTTTTGCTGGAAAAAAATTTTATTTGGTAAAAAAAAAGCTAAAAACCACAAACGCGGAAAAAGCGGGAAAACGCCGCTAAATGCTAATGCAAAAACACAAAAAAAAGCTGAAAAACTCATAACGTGACTTACACAGCTAACGCTACCAGCATTATCAGAACGTCCAGTGTGCATGAGTACTAAAGGAAAAGACACTGAATACATTGGCATGAAGTGCTAACCATTCAGCCACTGTGCTGCCCTCAAGATTCTGAGTGAACCAGCTTTAGTAAATAAACCCCACCCTGAGGCAAATCTGGATGAAGGCCAATTAAGGGAGGATATACACAGCTACTTTCCTAATTGATAATTTAGTATTTTCTAGACACGTGCGGTTTGTTTCGTTCCGAATCGATGTATCTGAATTTCTGAATTGCAATAGTATGGAATTTAACCGAATGCAAAATAATGAAACAAAATTTCATTCGAAATTCGAAGCCAATTTGAATCTAATTCAAAAAACAAAATTGAATTAAAAAACAAATTCAAAATATAAACAGATTGCTGATTTCCTTCAAAGACTATGGAGGTTATTTACTAAAACTGGAGAGTGCAAAATCTGGTGAAAAAGCTATGATAGAACAAGCAGAGGTTAGAAGCTGATTGACTACCATGCACAGCTGCACCAAATTCTGAGTTCACCAGTTTTAGTAAATCTATCCCTATGTGTATTAGTGTTAGAATATAGCTGTCTTCTGAAACTCGAATTTTGAAAAAAATAAAATAAGAGTAAAACAGAACAGAATAGAATAGAATTAAATAGAATAAAAAATACAGGCATAGAAAAGAATAGAATAGAAAATAAAAGAATAGAATAAAATAAAATAGAAAATAAAAGAATAGAATAGAAAATAAAAGAATACATTAAAATGTGATTGAAAATAAAATAAAGGAATAGAATAGAAACTAAAAGAATAGAATAGAAATTAAAGAATAGAATATAATAGAAAATAATAGAATAGAAAACGAATATAATATATTGGAATACAATTAAATAGAAAGAACAATGGGTAGGGAATTGGTGAAAGTGGGGAAGAAGCCAAGGTAACCAGTCCACTATGGGGATACTAAAAAGTCCTTTTAAATGAAAAGTCTCAATGGACCGATAAGGTCAATGTAAATAGTCCACTGAGTGGCAGCCAGGTCCACAGAGCAATGAAGCAACGCATTGCTATGTCTGCATGACAGATCCAGTTGTGACATCACTTTCACCTCAACATTTTTATTCCAGCCTGGTCAGGAGGCCCTGGGAGCCTCTGGAGCAGGCCGCCAGCAGGATGCCAGTGATTGTTCCATCCCACGGACCAGAATCGGTATCTTCACCGCAACCAGTTATACAGATATGCTCTGGTTTTATTTCCATTTGTGAGTGTCATTCCTCTGTTTATTAAACCATGTATGTTATATACTACACTTAGTAGGCACCTGTCCTTTTCTGCATTTAAAATAGAAAGAATATAACTAGTTTCCAAAATTTGAATTTCGAATGTAATAGAACCAACTATTCTTCACAATGAATTCGGATTGATTTGATATTTTCGATTCAAATTTGATTCGATTTCGATTTGAATACTTTGAATCCACTGGAAAAATTTGAGTCCGGTTGAAAACGAATAAACAAAATGAAGCTAAACAAAACAAATGTTGTTACAAATGCAACAAAATGAAATTAGTAACAAAACAAATCGATCTGAAATGTCACACATTTTTTCATTCTGCATATGTCTAGCATTTTCATGATATCAATTAAATAATGGGTAATGGACAACCACTAGCATTATTTAAGTTTTGGCTGTTGTGCTTGACCAGAATTAGGCAAATTGTTTCTCATGTTTCATTATTAAAGTGTATGGTAAACCCTTATGAACTAAAGAATATGTTACCCCAACATTTCATATTCCTGATATGTGCCTGTTGTACCATGTACTTGTGTTAAAAAGTATCCTCTTCTGTTTCTATTGTTTCCTTTGTGTGACATACCTTGTGATCCTGCCAGTCCCCCTGCGTTTCTATTTCAATCTGACAACACTAGGCATAGAAGCACACCCTTCCCAGTGCGGTCAGTTTTCTGGCTGTGCTGGGAGCACAGCCTGCCCAATGATCAGACCTACGCTGACATGCCCCCCTGTACAGCCATTCACTGGGAAGCTCAGTGTGCTGTTGTTTATATGTTAAACTGAGTGGGTTGTTTTACAAGGTAAGAGTTTGCATATAATTTAAATTCTCTTATTTTCTCCCTTTTGGATTGTTAAAGGCTCAATTCACATTTAAAATAATGAATGCAGATCTTTTTGCAGAAAAAAAAATGTGCATTTAATATTTTTTTTCCCTTAGGAGCCTGCAAAGCATTGCACCCCTGATCAGTGGATCAGGGGTGAAACATCAGGTTCCTGCAGACAAATCCTGCTGTTTTCAGCCCCTACCTCTGCTACGGGCTGACTGTGGAAGCTGCAGGACTTGTGAATGCGACTTGTAACACATTTAGCTAAAAACTACAGCATACATAGAACACATAAATGAAAAGCATTTTGATATCTGTACCTTTACATGCTTTACATGCATGTTCCTTCAATATTTCAGTATTTTTTTTCTTCTAGCACTATTTATATATATATCCTTAATACTTTGGGCTGGATTCCCACCATTGCACTGGGGTCGTACATTAATGCATGTTACATGAGTTAGCATGTTACATTGCCATTCTTTTTATTGGCACTCCAGTGCATTTCCACAGTGCATGCATGCTGTACTGCACCTATAGCACTGCAAGGCATGGTAACATACTGCCATGTGTTGTGGTGCACTGCAGGTATGTTTTTTTTTACTGCTGTAGTGTATTAGCAGTCCATTCAAAATAAAAGGGCAATACATGTCAATGTGCAACATGTTAATGCAACGCAACACAGCGGACAGGTGTGGCTGTAGATCTACATGTCAGTGGGGTTGTCTATAAGGAACTAGGATGTAGATTTAGTCTACTGCGTAACCAGGCCTGACCTGAAGCAGTGGCAGAAGAGGCACCCACCGTCGGCATCATGTTGATGAGTGTGCAGCTGAGGTGGAAGCCTCTGATTCCTCTGCACTGCCCAGCATAGTCTAACTGACAGCTCAGTTATGGAGATTACACAGGGAGAGCACAGCCAGTGGCACTCTGCTCTGCTATCAGCGTAAGACTCCTTTCACAAGAAGGGTCCCATCAGATCTGCCTGTCAGATTTTCATTACCTGCTCAGACCCTTCATTGTCCCCTATGAACTGTCAGGTGTAAACAGACTTGTGTCCCTTTACACCCCCCTACCTCCAATTCGAACTGGTCCTTTAAAAAAAAACATAAGTTACCTGTCCCTTTCCATCTTGGCAGATCGCACCGGAGGGCAGTCGGGTGTAACCTGAGCCGACACGGACCTGTTTCCCACCTGCTCTGATCAGCAAGGGATTAGTGGACAGATTCTCTGCTAAACTAATCATAGGTTGGCTATGACTAAGGCTAGATGCCAAAATGTGTAAGCCTTGTATTATTTTATACCACAATTGGATTATTAAATTCATTTATTGCAGAAGATCCAGCTGCCAGCTTCCTTTTATCTACAACTTGCTAATTTTACAACAATTCTGATTTATCATAGTAATTATTAATGAGGCCTGAAAATTATAATCGTGATGCTAAAAATGTTGATCATTACGGCACAAAATTCAGTAGATTTTGTAGATACTTAGGTAAATTGAACCTCATAGTTACTGGGCAGGGAAAAAGGGCAGAGCACAATTGCTAGCTGGTGATCACTGTCATTTGGCAGTGGTCACATGACAACGCAATACTGCCTAAATACTGTTTTACCAAAAAGGAATGTTCTCCCATTGTCTCTAATGTCAAGAAGATTGCAGTACTGTGACTGAGCACTCTAGCCATGAGAAAGAAAAACATAAGCCTTCTGATTAAATTGTATTGTAATTATACCGTCTGCCCTTATGTTGTAAAGCGCTGTATAAACTGTTGGCGCTATATAAATCCAGTATAATAATAATTAGAATCACAAAGGCACAAAATGACTCCAGTTATGAAAGAGTTAAGAATTCATCAGTGATACAATAGCATTTTAAAGATTAAATAAGACAGTGAAAAAGATGGGCTTGATTTATGTCTTTGCAGTTTTGGATTGTGTGTGTGTCTACGTAAGATGAAACCTGACAAACTCCAGAATCGGTTTGAAGAGGTTTATTCAGTCCCATGAGATCAGCACCTAGGGCTCCCCTTGATGGTTGGAGCGATGCCTGAAAGGCCATTAGGAACATGGGTGCCAATTCCTTAAAGGAACACTAAAGCTTATAAAGTTGTTTTACTGTGGTGATGGAATATTGTTTAAACACTCAATTTTTATCTTTAGGTTTTATCAAAATCCTACACTCAAAATAAACCAAAAAGTGGAACTGCAAGGCTTGAACTAGAATTTGAAAGCTTACGGGAAGTGTCCATGGAGATCCTTTCTGTTTTCCCAAATGCAGATGTAACCTTATGCAAAACTACACTGCACCAACTAAGAAGCCAGAATTCCATTTATGGCAGAAAAAAAATAACATGAAAGCAGTGATTATACCATCATGTGTTGTTTAATAAAAGGAACAAAAAGTGGATTTCCAGGAAAACTATACCCGTTTGTTTGGGACTCATTTGTGTAGTAGGATAATTCCTTCCCATAGATCCAAGGTATTTTAGAATAGAGTAGAAAAACCAGACACTTTTTATGGGTTACCTGAGTATGGCCCCAGACCACACCCTGGTAACCCTTTGATTGTTTATGGCAATATACTAAAATACAAAAAATGAACAATTTAGGAGGCTTGTAAACAAGTGCAGCCTCTTAGCGCCACTTATACCATTTATTAAAGCAGTTTTTCACTCATTTTTTAGGCTAAATCTAATGCTCACCCATAGTGTTGTAAAAATTGGATATTAACATTTTTTTTTTTTCTGAAAGTACTTTTTTTTTGCTTGCTTCCCAGCACTTCTGGTTTCAGCCACCTAGGCAAGTGATGTACGTTAGCCTATCCATTGACTCCTGAGATATCTATGTAATCAATCCCAGGAGTCTTTGGGCATTCTAAGCTTCTAAAACTGTGTTATTTCCAGTCTGGAAATGACACGATCGGGAGTAGTTTAGGCACTATTTTTTAAGAAATCCAGGAAAAGAATGGGCTCTGCCCACAGCTGCAATGACCACTTCTGGATTTCTGCAGGGCATAATAAACTACACTTTTGGCAAGTACTTATTATTTGGAGATGAATGAGAATATCCAAATTAGATGCAGCGATGTATAAGAATCACGAGGATGTCTTTATTAAAATTTGGTGTACTACTCCTCTGCTCTGGAGCTCCTCTTTAGGACTCCATGCTCACTAGGAGCTGCAAAAAAATGACAGAAAAATCCTGGATAAAAACTCTTACTAGCAGTGGGTTTTCCAGCGGTTTTCCATTTTTGTGCCAGCGTTTTGCCGGTGTTACTTGGTTGTTAATGACCGGGCTGGCAAGTTGTCCGCCTGCATCCTTAACAACCAATAACTCAGCAGTCAGCAGGATACCTTGCTGACAGCTATATGTAAACAGAGGAATTGGCAGCAATTAAAAATTGAGAAAAAAAACATTTTGGGGGCCTCCTCTCCAATCGATACCAGATCCTTATCCTAGCATGTAGCCTGGCAAGCCAGGAAAGGAAGGGATGAGCAAGCACCCCCCTTATTGAACCATACCAGGCCACATGGAGGGAAGCACCTTGATTCCACGTTGATGGGGACCACCCTTGGCGGTGGTTGTGGGGGTCTGCTTATTGGAATCTGGAAGCCCCCTTTAATAAGGGGACCCCCAAATCCCAGCCATCTTCCCTATTTGTATAGGTATGGGGTACTTTTTACCCCTACTCATTCACCAAAAAGAAGGGTGAAAATAAATAAAAAGACAGAGACAGTTTTTGACAAGTCCGTAAAAAAACCCCAAAAACAATGTCCCCAAAGTAAATGCAGTGTCAATCACAACGAACTCTCGCTCCCTTGTGACGTCATCATCCCAGCATAGCATCTCTGAAGACTCACTACCTCACTATTACGATGGTTGGACATCCCTATCTACATTTTTCGGTTTACTGCAGAAATGGTTAATGCTGAAGGACTGGGTAATGACCCCATTTGTTCCCCACATTCAGATTTAGGTAACATCTGCCCACCACTGCTCCTTGTCTCAAGTGACAAAGGGATCTTCCTTAGTTGTTCTCTGCTACGGTGACCTGGTCACCTTCCACCATCTGAACCTCTCCTGCTACCAGCAGCTGGTTTGTAAGTACCTAAGATGTAGTCTTCTACCCTGAACTACATTACCTCTGTCTTGCAGTGCAACATGTTGGATCGCAGACACATGGGTGGTAGTCCCGCTATAACGGATGATCCGTTAACAGCTCCAGTGCTGTCTGCAAGCCACTCAAGGGCCTGACACTGACAGTCTGGAATGTTGTCTTCTGCTTGAGTCCTCTGAGCCTTCAGTTCTCTCCCAGGAGAATTTCACTGCAGCTATGAGTCCCCAAGATTACCAAGACCTTCCTGGGTACCCATTGGTTCTGGATGACTGGGACACTCCTTATAAGCTGTTCACTCCTCCCAAATTCACAAAAGAGAAAAGATTCCACTCCTGTGCTATGGAGACCTCTCATCTATCCACTGCTGGAACTGCTTGACCTCCAGGTATAGTCACCTAATTGCCAAACAAGGTCTGTGTAAGCAATCTACAGTGGGGCAAAAAAGTATTTAGTCAGCCACCAATTGTGCAAGTTCTCCCACTTAAAAAGATGAGAGGCCTGTAATTGGCTTCATAGGTAGACCTCAACTATGAGAGACAAAATGAGAACACAAATCCAGACAATCACATTGGCTGATTTGGAAAGAATTTATTTGCAAATTATGGTGGAAAATAAGTATTTGTTCAATATCAAAAGTTCATCTCAATACTTTGTTATATATCCTTTGTTGGCAATGACAGAGGTCATGCAGATCTCCTCTAGAGCAGTGATGTTTTGGGGCTGTCGCTGGGCAACACGGACTTTCAACTCTCTCCAAAGGTTTTCTATGGGGTTGAGATCTGGAGACTGGCTAGGCCAATCCAGGACCTTGAAATGCTTCTTACGAAGCCACTCCTTCGTTGCCCAGGTGGTATGTTTGGGATCATTGTCATGTTGGAAGACCCAGCCAAGTTTCATCTTCAATGCCCTTGCTGATCGAAGGAGGTTTGCACTCAAAATCTCATGATACATGGCCCCATTCATTCTGTCCTGTACATGGATCAGTAGTCCTGGTCCCTTTGCGGAGAAAAAGTCCCAAAGCATGATGTTGCCACCCCCATGCTTCACAGTAGGTATGGTGTTCTTTGGATGCAACTCAGCATTCTCTCTCCTCCAAACACGACGAGTTGTGTTTCTACCAAACCGTTCTATTTTGGTTTCATCTGACCATATGAAATTCTCCCAATCCTCTTCTGGATCATCCAAATGCTCTCTAGCAAATGTCAGACGGGCCCGGACATGTACTGGCTTAAGCAGGGGGACACGTCTGGCACTGCAGGATCTGAGTCCCTGGCGGCGTAGTGTGTTACTGATGGTAGCCTTTGTTACGTTGGTCCCAGCTCTCTGCAGGTCATTCACTAGGTGCCCCCGTGTGGTCCTGGGATTTTTGCTCACCGTTCATGTGATCATTTTGACCCCACGGGGTGAGAACTTGCGTGGAGCCCCAGATCAAGGGAGATTATCAGTGGTCTTGTATGTCTTCCATTTTCTAATTATTGCTCCCAAAGTTGATTTGTTCACACCAAGCTGCTTGCCTATTGCAGATTCAGTCTTCCCAGCCTGGTGCAGGTCTACAATTTTGTTTCTGGTGTCCTTCGACAGCTCTTTAGTCTTCACCATAGTGGAGTTTGGAGTGTGACTGTTTGAGGTTGTGGACAGGTGTCTTTTATGCTGATAACAAGTTCAAACAGGTGCCATTGATACAGGTAATGAGTGCAGGACAGAGGAGCCTCTTAAAGAAGAAGGTACAGGTCTGTGAGAGCCAGAAATCTTGCTTGTTTGTAGGTGACCAAATACCTATTTTCCACCATAATTTGCAAATAAATTCTTTCCAAATCAGCCAATGTGATTGTCTGGATTTTTTTTCTCATTTTGTCTCTCATAGTTGAGGTCTACCTATGATGCCAATTACAGGCCTCTCTCATCTTTTTAAGTGGGAGAACTTGCACAATTGGTGGCTGACTAAATACTTTTTTGCCCCACTGTATATCTAAAGCAGGGAAAAAGAAGAAACAAGGGAAGTGCTCCCCTAGCGTAAAACCTTCCTTTATTGATGACAAATCATAAAAAACCAATGCACTCACATGTTCCCAGTGGATAACCGCCTGTCACAATGAGCTGGTGGTCTAAGTCTATTTGACCCATCCATCCCTCCTGTGTGAGCTACTATAAGTGCCTCTAGATGCAGACTATGCTGACTGAGCTGGAGTATGTCCACAGAGGAAACTGGGAGGACATAGAAAGCCACTGAATGTAGAAGCAGCCGGTGAACTGTCAGAAACACCGGAGCCTGTGTGTTCCAGATCGACAATTAACACAACTGTCACAGCGTGTGCAGGCTGGGGAGGGGTGAGCCCGAGGTAGAAAACAGGTTGCCTTGGATACTGTAACGCGTTTATGAGGGTGTAGCTTCCTTCTTAAGACATCATTCCTCCCAAATGTTTAGTAATTCTTTACATGTTTGAGGAGTCTTTTATTAGAAAGTTGGTTGTTCTAGCTGTGGACCTGTCAGTATTTTCTCTTAGTAAGACACTAAGGACCCACCTGTTTTTATGCATCCCATCAATAAACATTTGGAGATTAATTTCAAAAACCTTGCTTTCCCTGGCCAACCTATCGTGGCCTTTGATGTCTGTCAAACCTTACAGGAATGGACTAGGGCCATAAAAACGGATTCTGTTTCCCTCCAAATTGGTCCAATGTTTATGCTGCATTTAGAGCTTATGCCAGCAGCCCTAAGCTATTGCATTGATGGGTTAGTAAATGCAAATTTTCTTTTTCCTATATGAGTCTCGTGACAGTAAACATGTGGAGGACTTCTTAGCTGAAATGCTGGTCTGTGGAAAAGGCATGCAAGAAGTGTTTGCTAATCATGCCCTTCAAGTGACAGCATCTCTTTGGAAATTCCTTAGACAATTTCATTAAGGATGTCACTGGGGGTAAGAGAACTGATCTGCCTCAGCAAAAGAAGCCTAGGCCCCAGGAAGGAATGACTCACCCCCCATCTGGGACCAAGAATTACTCCCAGGTTGCATTACTTCCAAGACACAACTTCTTAAGCCTGTTTCCCAGTTTAAACATGAACTCCAAATTCCCCAAACCTGCTAACAAATCTTCACCAGCATGAAGGGACACTTTCCAATGTTGGGGGGACATCTGTTAGTCCTAGGTTTGCGAGGTGGATTCCAAGGACTAGAAACTATCACAGGTTCTGACAAACAAGGTGTTGCGGTCAGTTCAGACCTTGAAAAGGTTGCTGGAGCAGACTCTTTGCTTGGAGTATTTGGATCTCATCTTAGACATAGTTCAAGCCAGAGATTGTCTTTCCCAAGAGAAACTTTCAACTCTCCCCTACCAGACTTGGACTCTTCAGTCCAGGGGATTGATTTACTAAAGGCAAATAGGCTGTTCACTTTAAAAGAGCTTAGTGAATATGGTGAAATGTCTCTTTTTAAAGAATACCCAATCATGTGACTGGATGATGGAAGTCAGCAGAGCTTCACCTCACTCACTAAACTCTGGGGAACATCCTCTTGCAAGTGCAACTTTCCTTGCAAAGTGAACCACCTATTTGGCTTTAGTAAATCAACCCCCAGGAGTCACTAGACTCTTCGCTTACACATGATAGTCCTGAGGCTGATGGTAGCCTTCTTTTGAGGCAATACCATTTGCCCAGTTTCATTCCAGTCCCCTATAACTCAACATTTTGTAGTCATGAGAAAAATTGGTGCAGTGTCTAGATTTCCTCAGAGGCCAGTGCCTGAATCCGGGGGAATGGACTCTACACACAGAGGTGTTCCAGGACATGTGTCTCAGATGCCAGACCCTCTGGCTTCTCAGCTCAACAAAACACTGAACAGGTTTGACTCCAAGTACGGATATCCTCTGGAAGAAGAATTGGATGTCCTTGTGGCTCTGTAGGATCAGTGCAATCTGATCTACGCCTTTCCTGACCTGAAAATTCATCCTCGTCTATACTGCAGGATTGAGATGGAGGGCATTCCAGTGATCCTCATAGCTACGCACTGGCTCATGGAAGCCTTACTTTGCTTGGTGCAAGGAGAGGATCATTAAACCCTGGAAATACTGTGTGGGATGAATTCAGATCTTTTTGGAATTAGGCCTGGATAAGCATTGGCCCGTGTACCATCAAAGTTCAAATCTCAATGCTTGCGTTCTTGTTCTGGAGACTTCTGGCATCCCATTCTTTGATTAAGACCTTGTACAGGATGAATCCCATATAGCTGCCCTTGTGCATTCACCTGTAACTCCATGCAATTTGAATTTCATTTTCTAAAACCACCCTTTGAACCTATCAGGGATATCCCCATTTCCACTCTTACCAGTTTGCTTTCCTTGTGAGGTGTGTGTCAGCTTTGTCCTGTATAGGGAGCCATTTACGGTCCACAGGGACAAGCTTGTGTTGAGGACTATATTCTCCTTACTTCCTAACGTAGTTTTGGCCTTTCATCTCAACCAGGTAGCTGAGGGTGGTTTACATATGTATCAAAAGTTTGGTTTACCATGTAAATTGTTGCTGTATTCAATCATGTCACTACAAATGCATTTTGTGTAGTCATCTGTCTTGTAGTGGCCTGGAGTAAACAGTAGATGGAGCTGGTGTCATATTAGAGTGACAACACTTGATCAGCAACATGTTTAGGAGTTAAACACGCAATAAGGTATAGGGGAATATGTAATAATATATATCAGCATTTATAAGTGGTTACATGTATTAAATAGAGGAAAATGGTGCTAAGAAAATATGTAAGTTGCCATTGTTCACCTCATTCAGAAAATGCTAGTTGACTGACTGGGGTTGATTTACTAAACTAAAAAGTGCAAAATTTGGTGCAGCTGTGCATGGTAGCTAATCACTTTTTACTTAAGCTTGTTCAATTAAGCTCTGAAAAAAATGGTAGCTGGTTTCTATGTAGAGATGCACCAGATTTTGCACTCTCCAGTTTTAGTAAATAAACCTCACTGTGTCGGGCTTTGGTACATTCCTAATCACAAACCAAGAATAAACATTCATCTAGTGAAGTCAGCACACCTGATCATCATACTTGGTGTAGGACAGTGACTCAGAGAGTATTGCTGCCACTGAATCAGCGTGACTGCCAAGTAACAAGCATTTTCAGGTCATTGTTAGCAGCCCCCATACTCTTCTCAGGAAAGGTTTGCTTTAATCATTTATCAAATATATTGACTAATTACCATTACTAGTTCGATATTCAGTCATTTTGTCTGTTGCAGTACGTTAACATATGTGCGCTGCAACATATGTTAACATTAGGCTGCCAAGACACCACAATGGATCAAATAACAAACATGCCATTTTGCTGATGCACCACACCACAGCCCACCACAAAACATTGTATTGTGCATTGGCAATTAGTGTACAATGTGTAAAGCACTGAGGCACAATACTGCAATGCAGAGGTATGTACAGGCCCTGAATCTTTTACTTTATTATTTTATATTTAGAACTCCAATAACGACATATACAGTACTTTAGAGCAGGATTTCTCAACCAGGGATCCTCCAGAGGTTGCTAGGGGTTCCTTGAGAAATGAGCAGTTTTTTGCATCTCAGATAAGTTTCCACTGACACCACTGATCTTTTTAGCTATCTGTTAGTGTGAAATTCTCCCCAGTGACCACAAGTGTAAGGAGCATTCTTCCCATTGACCATCACACTAATGTATTATGAGTTATAGATATAGTAATTGTTAGCTGGGGGAACCCGAGCCTGCAAAAGTTATTTCAAGGGTTCCTCTGTGTTGAAAATGTTGACTGCTTTAGAGAGTACATAGCTCCAACTCAGGGGCGGACTGACAACTCATGGGGCCCCCGGGCAATAGTGGATCATAGGGCCCCTGTGTCCTTGCCCAAACTCAAAAAAGCCTATGACCCCGGGCCCTCGACAGTGCCCGAATTTCCATATGGTCAGTCCGCCCCTGCTCCAATTCTATTATTCTAATACTAAGCAATTAATAAGTCTGTAAAATTCATAAGCAAAAGTTTATCATTTAGTTTTAGATAGAATAGGGAAGCTTTTTTGTCAGCTTTCTTTAGCCATCTGTGATCTGTGATTTCCCTTTATTTTGTCTCCTGCAGACAAAATAATGAATGAAATCTTTCTAAAATGAAGAGAAGTATCCTTCTTTGACAGGTGTCATCAAAACATTGGAAAATTTCCCCTTACTTGATCTGGTGACAGCCATAAAAATGTGGACTTCTCATCACTTTCTGTTCCAGTGACAATAGTAACCGGGAAAAATAGAGAGGATAAAACTCCCTAGTACCTCAAAAACCATAATAAAAACCTGACAGATTCTAACTTTTCTCTAATCTATCCAAAATTTTAAAACGTTCTGGCTATAGATATCTTTTAACAAACGGATAGGATGTATTTCTAAAATGTATTTAAATTTATTTTATATACTTTAACCACTTCAACTCTGGACACTTCACCCTCTTCTAGTCCAAGACAATTTTCAGCTTTCAGCACTGTTGCATTTTGAATGACAATTGCGCGGTCATGCAACACTGTACCCATATGAAATGTTTTGCATTTGTTTCACACAAACAGAGCTTTCTTTTGGTGGTATTTGATCACCACTGGGTTTTTTTTTAATTTTTGCAATACAATTGAAAAATACCAAAACATTTTTTGCTTTGTTTTTCTTATAGAATTTTGCAAATAAATAATCTTTCTTCATTAATGTAGGCTAAAATGTAGTCTTCTACATTTTTTGGGTAAAAATAAACCAAAACAGTGCATATTATTTAGTCTGCGTGAAAGTTATAGAGTCTACAAACTATGGGATATATATCTGAAAATTGATTAGTTGAGACCCTAAAATGCTGCACGCTGGTATGACATCTGGCAGTGATCAGGATATTGGTATGAGGTATGGTGGTGATCAGGATGTTGGCATGAGGTATGGTGGTGATCAGGATGCTGATATGGCGGTGATCAGGATGGTGATATGGGTATAGCGTTGGTCAGGACGCTGGTATGGCAGTGATCAGGACGTTATTATGATGTATGGCGGTGATCCAGACACAGGTATGATGATATGGTGATGATCAGGACACTGGTATGGTGTATGGCAGTGATCAGGACGCTGGTATCCCATATTGAGTGATCAGAACACTTGTATGGGGTATGGCGGTGATCATGATGCTGGTATGGGGTATGACGATGATCTGGGTACTGGTATGGTATATGGCTATGATCAGGGCACTTGTATGGTGTATGGTGGTGATCAGGGCGCTGGTATGGTGTTTGGCGGTGGTCGGTCAGGGCACTAGTATGGTGTTTTGCGGCGGTCAGGGCACTGGTATGGTGTATGGCGGTGATCAGGGTGCTGGTATGGCGTATGATGGTGATCAGGATTCTGGTATGTCATATGGAAGTGATCATGGCACTGATATGGGGTAAGGCGGTGGTCAAGATTTTGGTATGGGGTATGGCGGTGATCAGAATGTTGGTACGATGTATGGTGATGATCCAGACACTGGTATGACATATGGGGCAATCAGAATTTGGTATGGCAATGATCAGGATGCTGGTATGGTGTATGGCGGTGATCAGGATGCTGGAATGCCATATGGGGTGATCAGCACACTGGTATGGGCTATGGTGGTGATCAGGATGCTGGTATGGGGTATGGCAATGATCAGGGTGATGATATGCTGTATGGCAGTGGTCAGGGTGCTTGCATGGTGTATGGTGGTGATCAGGGCGCTGTTATGGTTTTTAGCAGTAGTCAGGGCACTGGTATGGTGTATGGCAGTGATCATGGCACTGGTATGGTGTATGGCAGTGATCAGGACTCTGGTATGGCAGTGATCAGGATATTGGTATGGTGTATGGTGGTGTTTTAGTGAGCATTGGGACAGGTGACAGGTGCTGACTACATGGTTTATTATGATTACAGTGGGGCAATGATCAGGGACAAAGGGGCAGTGATCAGGGATACTAGGACTGGCTGGCACTGCAGTCTGTGAGCGTACAAGCAGCCTGACAGGCTGCTGTATACTCACAGGCTGCCACATCGTTTCTCTGTGCTTTCAGAGAGTAGAGAGAACAGATCTTTACTTTCACTTGGAATTGTTTACCATGTGATTGCTGTGTCCAATCATGTAATACTATGTGACCACCCAGACAAAGCAGTAATGTGATCCACTGTATCCGGGTGACACACGGATCACCGGGCTCCCGGGTGCGCACTCTGTGTGGCATTCAGGAGCCTCCGATGCGGGCTGATTCAAAGGTACGTTAGACCACAGCGGTGCTGCTTCCCGTTCGCTGTCTATAGGCAATGGGTGGACAGGAAGCAGTTAAAGAAGAATTCCAGGTATAGAATTTTATACATAGTTACATTTATCTAGCTTGGGCCAATGTAACTAGGTATATACTGTACCTGTGGGATCCCTCTAAAAGTTGAAAATCAATGAAGGAGACACAGCTACCACAGTGATCTCCACTTGCTTCTGAACATCCTATTCTGAACGGCTGGTCTGCTCCTGGGACTCCTGGGATGTATGACATAATTTGCATGGAAACCAGGAAGTAAATGAAGGAATGCTAATAAAAGGTTAAAATAAGTAAATATGATATACTTTCCCATCTATTTACTAATGCTAGCAGCATAAGGATTAGAATTAGTCCATGTTGGTTGACAGAGCGAAGTTCTGCTTTAATCATTGTTTGCTTCATTACAATATTACCTTATAAAGTGATTGTTTTAGAAGAACAAAGAAAATTGACTTTTTAGGCATTCACTCTTGAGCGAGCATGGCGTTAAATTAAATCCCAGAAAGACTTTACCTTCTACAGATCCTCCCTTCTCAAATTCAACTCCGGCCTCCACGCTGCTAGACAAACCTACTACAACACTTCATCCAATCACTCTCATCCAATCCTCATCAACTCTTTTCTACCTTTAATTCCTTACTCCATCCACCAACTTACTTACTGCACAGGAGATTACCAGTCATTTCAAGAACAAGATCAACACAATTCGTGATGAGATCTCCCCTTCAGTCTATTATGAATGCTGCTGCTAGACTCATACACTTTACCAACCGATCAGTGACTGCTGCCCCTCTCTGCCAATCTTGTCATTGGCTTCCACTAACCCAATGTATAAAATTCAAAATACTAACCACAGCATACAAAGCCATCCACAACACTGCCCCTAGCTACATCACCAACCTCATCCGCAGATTTTGTCCAAATCACCCACTTTGCTCCTCCCAAGACTTCTTGCTCTCTAGCTACCTTGTCACCTCCTCCCATGCTTGCCTCCAGGACTTCTCCAGAGCCTCTCCCATCCTCTGGAACTCCCTACCACAGTATGACCAGTCAGCCCCCCCCCCCCCCCCATCTGCCTTTAGCCAATCTTTGAAAACTCACTTATTCAAGGAAGCCTACCCCACCTCCACCTAAGAACTGTACTTGAGCCACCTCCATCAGAACATCGCCTACAGCTATCACCTTTCGTACCACCTCCCCCTTCCTTTAGATTGTAAGTGTCACGAGCCGGGCCCTCCTAATCCTTCTGTACTGAAATGTATTGTAATTGTACTGAGTCCCTTATATTGTAAAGTGCTGCACAAACTGTTGGCGCTATATAAATTCTGTATAATAATAATTCAGCTAGACAATTATCCAAAAATTCTATATTTTATTCCAAAAATAAATCATAAATGAAAAATAAAGATGTTGCATTCTCATTAAAAATTCACAACCAAATCATCACATTGGTATTGTACTTTTCTTATAGTGTGCAGCTTCCTGCCCAAAGTAAGAATATTACGTAACCAACACACTCCACAAGGTGCCATATCATTTAGGTTAGCCACAGCCTACAAGTACAAAGTACAAAATATCTCAACATGTTTTGCACATAGTGCTTCTTCAGGAGCTTTAGTATATAGTATACCAATGTGAACATACAACATAAGAGGTAGATAGTCAGGTCAGCGGCATGTCCTAAAATCGAATGCAGGGACACATCATAGGGATATGTAGACGTCAGGGTAGAGCAGTAGCGGGAGACGGTGATGTGGAGAGGCGTATCTGACTAATAACAGTGAAGGGATGGATGCCCACATCTGTAGCCCAATATTAAGGGGTCATGTGGCAATAAAACTTAATGGATATATTTTTTTGAAGACTATATTAAACACGGATTGTACACATACCAAATAGAACATTTCAACGCCATACCCGTTATTATTGTGCACATAGGCTGAAGTGCAAGTTTGGGAATACTTCTACATATCCCTATGATGTGCCCCCGCATTATATTTTAGGAGATCTGCATATGTACATATTTGCTGCTCCCGTTCATTCATGTGATCCAGCTCCCCAGTGTCAGCTAACGCTGCTGCAGGGGAGAGGAGGGAGGGCCAACAACAAATAGGCCATAGTAAGGCTATGGGCGACATCACCATTCCCAGGTATAACTAACCATCATTGTCTCCATTCCCCTGCAGCTGGGGCTGGCTGACACAGGAAAGATCATGTGACTGGAGCAGGACTGAAAATAGGTAAGTACACAAAACTTTCCTATACAGGTTTGTCAGAATAGGTGTTAGTAGGGGGGAGGGAGCATTTTTATAATGAGTTAGGTTCCACTTTAAGGTTCTTTCTCTATTATTGTTGTATTTCTTCTAAGTCTATTTCCTTTTGTGAGCACTGTCTGCTAATGTTTTTATATTGCAGTACACTTGCATATATAATGCTTATTATTTCCTTTAAAAATCAATAAGCCTTTAAAAACAAGCCAAAATGGACTTCTAAGTAGTTCATTTTCCATACTTCCGCTATTAGGCCAGGGCGCCAGAAAGCCCAAGTCTTACCCTTCTTCTGAAAAGCTTGTCCATTTCCCTCTTACAGCACTAATAGGATCATTATAATTTATTACCAAGAAGATGCTTTTATGTGCACATATTTATGATGATGAAGTTTGTTTGTGTGGTTGAGGTTAATAATAAGGTGAGGATGTCCGGACAACCTGGTTCACATTTTGCATTAGGGCCCAGAAGAATTTAGCTAGGCTCCTATTGCCAATCATTTCTACCCTATACCCCATAATGATGTGCAGTTTCCAAAATATAAATCTATACTGCTATCTAAATTGGCTACAGCTATTTGTATGTTGATGATGCTCACAGCATTTTGAAGTCAGTATTGCCCTGCTCAAATCAGTAATATATACCTTCAATATAAAAATACATCAAACACACTAATGTTAGCAAAAATGCAACATAAACAGATGGACTTACTGCACTTTTACCTATCAGAGGTGCATGCAAACAAAAGAGGGTTTCAAAGGGGTCGTTCTTTGAAAAAGGGTCTTTGCATATGTCATCTCTTAATTGGAGTCTGGTGGTTGTATGTTTTGCTAAAAATAAATATTTCCACTTAAACATATGCCACAAAGCTCTTTACTGTCCTTAAGCCCTTGTTCACACTGATGCGACTTGCCACTCTGACAAAGTTGAACCGTTTAGAAAAGTAGTTCCTGCACTACTTTTGCCGATTTGAGGTGCGACTTGCAGATACATCTGTGCATGAAGTCGCACAGATGTGTATCAATTCGCACCCGAAATGGCACTGCCATCCGACTTTGAAATCATGCAACTTCAGTTGAATACATACCACCTGCCGAATAATATGTCCTTCTGGTTTTTACAGCTCCACCATGTGGTCCATGCACAGTTCCCCAAAACTTTGGTTTCTGACCCGCTCGAGGCAATGTTATCCATTGACAACCTACCTAAACCACTGTCGCCTTTGACTTTACCTAGAATGACTGCCTTGTTTCATAAGTGACATGCCAGCATCCCCATTGACGATTAGGAGGACTGATTACTCCAGTTTTTAAGATTTCTGCCGGGGAACGGTTTCTCCAACTAAAATTTCTCCATAGGGTCTATTATATGCCGCAGCATTTGTCTACCATCTACTCTGGTACTCCAGATTGTTGTTTTAGGTGCGGTACAGATACTGGCACCTATTTTTATGTCTTTTGTTCGTGCCCCAGACTACAATGCAACTGGAGGGAGGTGGTAGCGGTGGTGTCAATACAGTTGACAACTTTCCACTTCCACTGGATCAAGCCCTTTGGCTGCTGGGCCTCGTTGAGGGAGTGGTGGCCAATAAACAAGTTTTTTTTCTACTCTGCTCACTGTGCTAGGAGAGAGATCCTTTTGAGGTGGAAATCTCTTGTTCCTCCAACGGTGAGTAGTTGGAAGGCAGCAATTAATGGGACCCTATCTCTGTAAAAAATCAAATATGCCAGCAGGAACTGTCCTAACAAGTTCAATAAAGTCTGGGATAGCTGGATTGATGCACAGGGTATCACTGTCTGACCCGCTACCCCAGTTTTTATCCTCATGGGGCATCTTGTCACAGGATATGCTGGCTCTTACCCTTTTTTCCCTCTTCTTCTCTCCACCTTTTTTCTGGTCCCTTCTTTCTGTTATCCCCCATTTTACCATCTTCCCCCTTCCTTTTCTTGTTTACCCTATTCTTGTCTTGTCCGTGCCTTTTGCTGGCTGCTTGCAATGTTTGAGTTACGAAACTCTTCTACAAATTGTTGTAATTGTTGTAATTGTTGTACTGTGTTATGTGAATTATACCTGCTACACTGTATGCTTTTTTGCTATTACCGTTCTAAGATGCTAAGACATCGATTTGTAGTTGTTACTTTCTGTACTTGTTTTGTACAATGTGCAAACTTGAAAAAAAACTTTTCCTGACAAAAATAAATAAATAAATATTTCCAAATAAAAACCAGACCTGGAAACACTTACCTGGGTCACCTTCTCTGTGACATTCTGTGTTCTCTCAAAGGCATTACTAGGAGCCACAATCTCAATCTCTGTGGTGGAAGCTGATCGATGCTTTTCTAAGTTGAACTCCACGAAGTTGAGGGTAAACTGGGGTATCTGGCTGATGGTTCTGTATCTCATGAGGTCGGACTCATTGGAGGAGTTCAAAAAGCTTGGCTTCATTTTTGACCTCTCTGAGAAAAAAAGCAAGTTTTGGCAATATTGTCACAAAATATAGGCCATAGTAAAAAGAAGATAAAAAAGAAAAGGAAAAAAAGAGTAAAAGAAGAAATAGGATAGCCTGGGTTGGCATTTTAAAATGCACCTTTACTTTGCCTACAGTGCCTTGAAAAAGTATTCATACCCCCTTGAAATTTTCCACATTTTGTCATGTTACATCCAAAAATGTAAATGTATTTTATTGGGATTTTTTGTGATAGACCACCATAAAGTGGCACATAATTGTGAAGTGGAAGGAAAATGATAAATGGTTTTCAAATTTTTTTAGAAATAAATATCTGAAAAGTGTGGTGTGCATTTGTATTCAGCCCCCCGGAGTCAATACAAAGAACCACCTTTCACTGCAATTACAGGTGCAAGTCTTTTTGAGGGGGACATTTTTGCCCATTCCTCTTTACAAAATAGCTCAAGCTCTGTCAGATTGGATGGAGACCGTCTGTGAACAGTAATTTTCAAGTGTTGCCACAGATTCTCAATAGGATTTAGACTTTGACTGGGCCATTCTAACACATGAATATGCTGATCTAAACCATCCCATTGTAGCTCTAGCTAGATGTTTTGGGTCGTTGTCCTGCTGGAAGGTGAACCTCCATCCCAGTCTCAAGTCGTTTGCAGACTCTAACAGGTTTCTTCTAAAATTGCCCTGTATTTGGCTTCATCCATCTTCCCATCAGCTCTGATCAGTTTCCCTGTCCATGCTGAAGAAAAGCATCCCCACAACATGATGCTGCCACCACCATGTTTCACGATGGGGATGGTGTGTTCAGGGTGATGTGCAGTGTTAGTTTTCCACCACACACAGCGTTTTGCTTTTAGGCCAAAAAGTTCAATTTTGGTCTGATCTGACCAGAGAACCTTCTTCCACATGTTTCCTGTGTCCCCCACATGGCTTCTCACAAACTGCAAACAGGACTTCTTATGGCTTTCTTTCAACAATGGCTTTCTTCTTGCCACTCCTCCATAAAGGCCAGATTTGTGGAGTGTACGACTAATAGTTGTCCTGTGGACAGATTCTCCCACCTGAGCTGTGGCTCTCTGCAGCTCTTCCAGAGTTACCATGGGCCTCTTGGCTGCTTCTCTGATTAATGCTCTCCTTGCCCGACCTGTCAGTTTAGGTGGACGGCCATGTCTTGGTAGGTTTGCAGTTGTGCCATACTCTTTCCATTTTCAGATGATGGATTGAACAGTGAGATGTTCCGTGAGATGTTCAAAGCTTAGGATTTTTTTTAACCTAAAGCTGCTTTAAACTTCTCCACAACTTTATCCCTGACCTGTCTGGTGTGTTCCTTGGCCTTCATAATGCTGTTTGTTCACTAATGTTCTCTAACAAACCTCTGAGGGCTTCACAGAACAGCTGTATTTATACTGAGATTAAATTACACACAGGTGGACTAAATTTACTAATTAGGTGACTTCTGTAGGCAATTGGTTCTACTAGATTTTAGTCAGAGATATCAGAGTAAAGGGGGCTGAATACAAATGCAAGCCCCACTTTTCAAATATTTATTTGTAAAACATTTTGAAAACCATTTATCATTTTCCTTCAAAATTATGTGCCACTTTGTGTTGGTCTATCACATAAAATCCCAATAAAATACATTTACGTTTTTAGTTGTAACATGACAAAATGTGGAAAATTTCAAGGGGTATGAATACTTTTTCAAGGCACTGTATGAGGGGCAAAACAACAAGTTCACTTAAAGTGTTTATAAAATCAAAACTTTTCTTTAAAAATAACAAACATGATATATATACTTTGGAGTCGGAATTGTATTGTACAGAACAGCCCTGATCCTCCTCTTCTCTGGTCCCCCACTGATGCTCCTGGCACCTCCTCTTCTCAGAGTGCCACCATAGGAAGCCAAGTTGCTCTCTGGGACAGGAAATGATAGGAGATGGATGGAAATCTCACTAGTGGGATGCGGACAGCAAAAAAATAAACTGACAGTAGTTGTAACGTTTCCTTACTCTATCCTAAACTAGAAAAGAACGGTTTGGGCGCTGCATACAATTTAAAAAAAATCTTTAAAAATGTACTTATTTAAATGCCTAAATCTTTATTTTAATTAGGTTTTAATAGTCACACACAGCTAGACTCAGATTGACTGTAGAAAGGTCAGCCCTGTAAGCCAGCTGTGCTTCTGCCACAATGTATGGGTGATTTTTTTTTTGTTATGATTGACAGGGCCACAGAGATTAGCAATGAAATTCTCTGCCCTGAGAGCGAGAAGCTATGTGCAAAAACACTGCAAATGTAACAACAGGGAAACAATACTGCCATATTAAGAGAAGACATGTCTTGATGTGATTAAATATATTACTACTTTATTAAGAGAAAAAAAACACATTCTGTTGTTCAGGAGCAAATATAATTTTTTTTCAGTGCAGACTACAACAGAGCCAGTCAACTGATATGAGCAATGCCACTGTTATCCAGCAGCCCTATTTTTTTTTATTTTTTATACTTTTATTTTATTAGATGGAGGCAAATGGTCCTTAAAATAGGCCAGCAAGGCCAATATTTTCAAGTGATGTGCCATTCAGTCCTTTAAAGTACTGTACTATAATTTATAGCCTGAAGGTGTCACTGTGTTAGTGCTTTATATCTAGTTGTTGGCCATAGGCTTTCTACAGCAATAATGCAGGAAGGCACTTGCTTCTTTTTCATCAAAACAACACAAATATTCCCTTTACTTCACTTTCAATGATCCTGTCTGAAATGGAACAGAAACAGCTATAAGCGACAACATAAACAGTAAGCCATCATTTCAGAATGCACAGATATCCAGGTGGTAGATTTTCAGAATCTGATGAGACAATGACCACACCGAATGAAATATTATTTATCACATTCTCTACTTAACAACTGATTACATTGCTCACAGCAAGCAGATTCAAACTTCTGAATATCAGCTGTGAAAATTAAAGAATCTAATTGTTGTAGGAATGACAGTTTTACTAACTATACATTAATAATGACATCAGTTGGGGCACCTGTCTAAATTGGCATTCCAATGTTGTGTTGGAATGGCGGTTCTATACCTGCCCCTCATGCATGTCATAGCAAGACAGGTTTCTCTGTATCCACAGTGACATCCTGATATAAATGAAGACAGCCTGATAGAAAGGTGGAGAGGCTTACATGCCTATACATAGCAGTGCACCTTTTGTTTGTGCATATGAAAAGTTGAGTATAAAAAATTTTAAACAAAAAATATTGTTTTTTTTTTACAGAAAGCACTATATATTCTTTATTTTGAGCTTACACTATAAGACCACAGAAGATGGAGATAGACTGAGAAGCACCAGTAAGCAGGAGGAAGATATTACAACTGTGCCATAGGAGACTCCACTTAAAGGGACAAGCGCATGAGACCTACTTGTGAAGTCTAAACATAAGGTGAGAGCTTAGAGATGGTGGTGAAGGGATAACTGCACATGGTGAAAGAACATTTTGGAAGATTGTAACTGTGCGATTAAGAAAACACCCTACACAGGCTCAAAGATATCAGTAACACAATTACACATGTCTAGAGGAATATATGGACATTTGGGATTTATTTACTGTTATTGATTGATACATATTTACTTTGATTCATTTATAAATCACTTGCACATTTGTACTGCACGGCACTTTATCATATATATATATATATATATAGCCTAGGACTACAACTATAGCTTCCTCCATAGATACAGCAGAAGAGTGACAGCCACTTAGGGACAGGAATTATGTTATTTCAGGACTACCTGGTCATAATAAAGCAAAAAAGGTTGTAAAAAAGAAAACAAATACATCCACCACACCAATCACTAGCAAGCTGCAATATGTTACATCTTTTGTTTTGGGTTTAAATCAACTTTAAGTAACGAGTGTCCATGTGGCAAGCCTCGGAGAATGTATAATTGTTGGCACGTTTCATCTGACTATATTAGCATTGTAAAAAATGACTGAAGAGTGTATTCTCTACTTATGAGCAAGTGGTCATTTTTTTAAACTAAAATCTGAAGCAATGGAAAACTGGTAGTCTTGCCCAGCCATACAAAATAACAGCTGTCTTCATTTTAAAGGAGACCTATAGTCAGAGAATATACTTTCATTTTTTAACATCAACTTTGCAAAACAAAAAATAGTTATTTTTGACAATCCAATATACGTTTACTTAGAAAAATCTCCTTGTATGTTGTGAGTGCTGCTTATTTGCTGGCCATCTCTTTCCACAACTTCCTGGATTCTCTACATGCTTTGTAGCTTCTCCTTTGCTCATATTTTGGTTTATGCTAAAATTCTAAGAACTACATATCCCATGATACCTTGCTGCCTGCTAGCTAGCTGTACTGACTCCATCACCTGAAACTCCTCCTCTCAGCTCCTCTGTAGATTAGAAGGCAGACTCTGTAAAATGTGTGACACAGCAGTGCCTACCTAGAGGACATAGTGAATATATGTATACATTCAAGGAATATGTGAGATTCTTCACAAAGTTAGTCTACAAATTTCAAGATTGTTAAGATTAAAAGGAGGCTAAAAATAATGGAATTTCATTGTGATAAGGAATATATGATTTTACATTTTGACCATAGATACACTTTAATCTCAGGAAATACATCCAAATGGGATTATTTGCTACAATTGCATGGTACAAACTCTGGTGCAGCTCAAGGTTTTAGACTCCATTCACACCTGAGAATCGGTTTTTCGAGAGTTTTGTCAAGTGCTTGTATGCACGTTTTTGCACTTTTTATACTGCATTTTTAAAGCATTTTTGAACTTTGGCTTTTTTTAATAGCCAATAGAGATAATAATCATCAGTTTCATCATTCGTTGCTAGGTTTTTCAGCTTTTTTTTAGCTTTTTCATCAGCTTTTATATTTAGGGTTTTGGGTTAGGTGTTAAGGTTTGGGGTTAGACTTAGGGTTAGGGTTTGGGTAAGAAGTTAGGTGTTCGGGGTTAAGTTTAGGGTTAGGTGTTAGGATTAGCGGTTAAGTTTAGGGTTGGGTTTTAGGGTTGGGAGTTAGAATTAGGGGCTAGGTGTTTGGGTTAGGGGTTAATATTTTATGTATTGTCTTCTCATTATGCATTATTTATTTATGTATTTTTTTTAGGATTAGAGTGTTAATTAATGAATTCATTCATTATTTATTTTTGTTAGGGTGTTTATTTATTATTTTTTTTTACTATTATTATTATTTCTTTTTTTTAGGCTTAGGGGTTAAGGTTAGGGGTCAATTATCATAACTGATTTTTGCTCCTCAAGCTTTTTGAAGCTTCAAGTTTCAAGCTACAAATCGCTCAGATGTGAATGTGGTCTTATTGGCAAAACTTAAATAAACAAGCTGAAATTAGAAGCTGATTGGCTACCATCCACAGCTGTACCAGATTTTCCACTCTCCAGTTGTAGTAAATCTCCCCCAGAGTGTCCATTATTCTGTATGCATGGGGCCGGCACAAACACATATTTGCAGAAGATATTGGAATGAGAATTTTTTGGGTATGCAAGGCAATAAGAGCTTGGATACAGACTTCTATTTCTGGATTTGATGATGGTGGTGGTGGTGGTGGTGATAGTGGGGTAAGACCAGTTTTTTCTGCAATTTCTCTTTAACCCAGAGAAATAGCAATGCCCACATTTATGCATGAAACTTTCCTGGGCAAAGTTACGGTATGAGTACCTAGTGTTTGTGATCCTGGAAGGTGGACAGAAAAGATGTTAATACAAATCATGCAGGAAATGCTACAATCACTCACCTGAATGGAAGGCAGCTCGTGTCAACCTCTGATGTAGTGTTTTGTTGGCCTTTCTTGCCAGAAGTAGTGCTAGATCTTCAAAGTTTAGTATAAACATAATGACGTCTCCCTCTTCGTTCTTCACTGGAACAACATCGACCAAGCAACGCAGACAGGTCCCTGTGCGGGGGGGGAGGGTAGTTTATTAAAATCAAGTGTGAGCATGTACAAAATAAATAAGCACCATGGAAAACATATTAAGATGTCAATCAAGCATTAAAAATTTGCATCCTGGCATCCATCTTGTATAGCTGGTGATCTCACTGATCATATTTGTATAGCTGTCATTTACTCAGTGAGCCTGCATCCAAGCCTGCAAATATGTGGGCATGGTGTTCTCTGGTTTCCAAAGATGGCATTCCAAAACCTATAGAATAATATGTAACTGTTCAAAATGTCAGAATGTGATGATATTCTAAAACGTAAAGAACGCTTTGTAGCTGTGTATTTATAATTGTATGCCAAGCTGGGAAAATGTTTTTGGCCTTAAAATGTTGTATGGTCTACCAGATGCAATTTATCTTATGCCAACAGTAAACTGAAATGTGGAAAGCATACTCTAAACCTCCTAGACTACATGAAGACTAGTGTTTACAACCTGCCTGAGTTCCGTCTGTTACTAGCTCAGTTTGAAGCCAAAGGAACTATAATTCCTTAAACAGCCTGAAGGGTTCATTAAATCATGAGGCAGCACATTGGAGTCTGTCAAACAGAGGCTGATGTAAGTGAAAATGACTTGCATCCCCTTAGTGGTCTACAAGTCTTTCAAGCAGTTGACATATTGCAGGTGGTGGTCAGGAGGGCTGTCAAGCAGGCATAAGATGATTATTACCCAATCCAGTCCATTTTAGCATGATCTGGTGGCATGTTAGGTCTATAGATACAGTACCTTCACATACCACTATTTATTTTTGTGGAGGAACTGTTTTTTTTTTTTTTAAAGTGATCTCTATACCAGTACCATAAGATATCGGCATCCATTGCTTGAACATTTAGATGATACAAATGAATATGTTCTAGCTGTAATCGACTTTATAAGTGTTTGTCCAGTAGTTGACTGCACGCACATCTGACCATATATTTATGTCAATGCCTACATTAATTGTATTAATTGAGGTGAGCCATGCAGTATCTCTTATAGGGGCCCAGGATGACTAAGCAAAGACTTTGCTTAATGAGGAAAACATTCAATTTGACAAAGCCAGCCTAGCTATAATCTGAGACTGTTTAAAGCAGGGCTTAAAATTTTGAGTCTAGACCTACTAGCCAGGCACAAACCTTACTTTCCTCAGTTGCCCCACCCAACCTTGCCCAGGTCTGCCTCAAACCCCACCCCAGGCCCACCCCAACCCCGCCCCCTTAAAGCTTATGAAATTACATTTTTCTTTAGAATAAAGAGTCCAAAATATAAAACTGTATACAGTAATGTATATCCCAGCTCCCCTGTACTCCATTATAGTGATATGACATGTATACAGTACTTACTCCTTGAGTCCCCCGCGGCGGTGGAGAGGGTGTCTCCTCTCAGCAGAGGAGAGCGGACCTCTCCTGCACCTGTCCCCTCAGCGCCGGTGCCGAAGAAGCCGGAAACCGGAACTGGGCTTCATAATGAGGCGTGGAGTGCAGCCACTCCATCATCTGTGCTCGCCGCTCGCCACTAGAGAATTTCTCCTCGCATTTGGCGGGCGGGCGAGCAGCTTTTTCAAGCCCTGGTTTAAAGCATATATAAACCCAAAAGCAGGGCTGCATTCATTTTCTTTTTTCCTTTCTTTTTAAGTGGTCATCAAGTAAGTCTGTTATTTTAACTTCCTTTAATAGACCAAGCTTTCCAGCAAAAGTGGTAGTTAGAGGGTTAAGACAAACCATTTAACACAGACACGGGTGGTCAGCTTTTATCCATTCATGTACAACCTTTATCCCAAAAGGAAAAAAAACAGTTACTCTATTACTTAAAAGTGTTAGCAATTGGAGTTAGGCTTTAATTTGTTTAAGTACATTTAAATTTGCTAGTTCATCTAACTCTACTTCACAGGTTGACAGTCCTGCTGTCCAAGGGTGGCTCCATTATGCCTCTACAGAATGGAGCCACCCAAAGACAGGGGGTGTTTTACTGAAAGGATAACCAGGTGGGAATAAATGGAAAAAAAGCCTAAAGATGAAAACGAATGCATCCATCATTGGTAATCTGCAATATAATATATATATATATATATATATATATGTATATATATAAAATACATTTTTGTTTTTGGGTTTAGACACACTTTGATATAGAAGGAAGGCCAAACCCCTGGAAAAACCCACAATGATATAAAATAATTCCGTTGACACATTTTCAAAAAATGTGGACCCCTTATATTCAGAATTACTTGTTTCCAACTTCAATCTAACATCACTAACAATATGAATCTATAATTTTAGAGCCATTATCCAGATAAGAAGGAACAGGCCTGGATCATTTTTTCACAAACATTTTGAAAATCACAGTATGAAATAGGGATATGATCCAGTCGGGCAAAGTTAAAGAGGAACATAACCCTTCCCAGCTAAAATTTAGTTTTTCTCCTTGGTTATTGTTCCAGTATATAAATTAAAAAATAGATACCTGCTGGTCCATGGAGTCCAACGTTGCCCTCTTCCAACCCAAAGTTCTTCCTTGGGGCTCCCACCCTGCCATCTTGGATCGATATCCAGCACATGCACAGACATGTCAGAGTTCTTACAGGACCTGGCAGAGACCCATGACATGTCTGCACATGTGTAACATCATACTAAATCCTGTGAATGCGCAGACAAGCCATGGGTCTCTGCCTGTCTATAGGACCTAACATACATTGTGTCTGCGCATGTTTAGTGTGAATGTGCACATGTATAGACATATGGTTGCCAGGCCCTACAGACCCACAACATGTCTGCTTTCATACATGAGATTTGCTCAGATATCGCAGAGCTGCATGTTGAGGGCATGTGGCCTGGTACGGTTGAGAGGGGAAGGGGGAGCAGGGCACACGCATACACAGGAATCTCCATAGACAGTACACAGTGAAGAAGTCTCCCTCATTATTTCCACTACCAGATTGCATGTTCTTAGTGTTAGGCTTTTTTCTCTATTGATGACTGTTAACCATTGGTTGATCTTATAGCTATTGTTCTCTTAGGATCGAATGTTAAAGAATGTTATCTTTACCTGGTAAAAGGGAACAAGGAAATTATTGCACACATATTACAAACATTACAGGTATTATTCTTTCCACTTGCATTAATACTGAGACATTTCTAAAAAGAATAAAAGTATAAATATACCCCTATGAGCCCATCCACACTTGTGTGACTTGTCATGCTACTTTGAGGTCCAAAGTCATATGACAAGTTGCACCCCATGTTTCCCATCGAGTACCATTCATATCTGTGCAACTTCAAGTTGCAGTGACTGTAGTTCCAGCACTACTTTGGTCCGACTTTCAAGCAACTTGAGGGCCATAGACTTAAATGTAAAGCCTCCAAAGTTGCATGAAAGTCGCACCTGCATGACATACGTGCGACTTTTGTGTGACTTTGCAAAGCATAACAATCATTCTTGGTCAAAGCCAAAGTCGCACTGTAACGTTGCAATGAAAATCACTCGATTTTGAAGTCGCACAAGTGCGAATGGAGCCTAAGTGTCAGCTCATTCGCAGCAGAATGAATCCATGAAGCAGATACAACATACAGCACTAGAAATCTAACCAAACATATCAAGGAGGCCTACCTTTCAGTATGTAACTGGAAAATGAACTTGTATGTCACTGCTGTAGGAGCAAGGCTGTGGATAATAGGGTACCACCAGTCCTCCTGCACGGGGCCCAGGCAAGCAGGGGGCCCAGGTAGCTAGGTGAATTGGATGTGGGTAGGAAGGGTGATCTGCAAGGCGGGGAGGGTTCAGTTACTGGAACCAAACCCTGTATGGCTGGGGGGGGGGGGGGGCTGTCAGGTTGACTATATGGAGCCTATGGTTTCTAATAGCAGCCCTGTGTATGGAGTTGTGTGCCTTATAAAAGAATGTCAGCTATTGTTCAGTTTATTTGCTGAATGAAAACTGCAGCAAAGCAACAAGTTCCTTATGGCTGTGCATACCTTTTGGCATTGGATCCTAATGATTGATAAAAAAAAATCTCCTACTGTTGGCAATGTCAAAGATGACTAGTGCTTCTTGTAACGTATGGTATGTGTTACATCAGTGCTATCATATTATATCCTATTAAATATTAAACAAATCCAGAGTCCTTTTCCTGCGGACAGTAATGATTGCAGAGCATGTTCTGTGCTTGTCGTGCTAATATTTAAAAATGGGTTTCATATCCCCAAGCAGTATCCTGTGTTTATAACAGTTCTCACCTAAAATCCACCAATTAGAGTCTATGAAATTAGGAATAAACATACACTTTGTATTCTTACGATAGGCACATTGTAATTTTGCACTATACCACATCAATAATTACGCAGTTCAAATATTCCCTTTCAGCCCTGACTGTTTGAGCACAGCTGATGTAATTAATAGTTTGAAAGTGGCAGGAATTGCTGGAGGGCATTGCCCAGGCTCCCTAATGACCAGCCTGGAAAATACCAATTATATACTAGATCAAATAAGTACACAAAGGATCAGTACCGATTCATTCCACAAGAAGTCTGGTGTATAGAGGAAAGCCCTTCCCCCAATATCACAGCCTTTCATCCTGCAATTACTATAAGTCTTGTCATAGCTTTTTGTACGAAAATCGGAACATATTTTTTTTGCAGAGGCATATCAATAGCTATAGAAGCCCAGACAGCTGACATTGGGACTGGTGTGGGAGGGGGGGGCCCACTGGGAAGTTTGTTGAAGCAACCTATAGAAAAATCAGAGTGCATGTTAGAAGAACACATATCAGTACTGTTTCATTAACCCTGATTCCAGGCTGTTACTAGTCCCAGATCCCCTTTGCTTTCCTCCATCTGTGAGATGGTAGTAGTAGTCTAGTCATCCTAGTCATCCTGGCCATCCCTCCGATATTAACTCTGTATGCCTTAGACAGTCTTCCAGAGGCTAAGAAATCCCAGAGTGTCTCTTCAGTTAAAAACTAACAAGACATTTGAGGTTTGTAATTCTGCAAGAATGCATATACACACCAACAATGTTTTAATAAATAAAATTATCCACTTCATGCAATGCTGTACCCAAATTAAATTTATATAAATATTTTCACACAAATAGAGCTTTCTTTTGGGTGTTTAATCACCACTGTGTTTTTTTTATTTTTTTGTGATATAAAAAAAAACAATATTTTTTACTTTCCACTATAAAACATATCCTATAAAAAAATAAAAAAATCACAATCTTCATAAATTTAGGCCAAAATGTATTCTGCTACATCTCTTTGGTAAAAAAAAATCACAATAAGTGTATATCGATTGGTTTGCCTGAAAGTTATAGCATCTATAAACTATGGTATATATACTAGAATTTTTTTATACTACCAATGGCGGTGATCAGCGGCTTATAGTGGGACTGTGATAGTTCAGAGGGCAATCTGACACTAACTGACACTGTAATAACAGTGCAGGTGGCAGATTCTTTTGAGGACCCTAAAGTCACAGACTGAGCTCAACTGGCTTTCACCCCAGCCAGAGTAGTTAGACATTGACACTTCTGAAGCTGAAAGTGCTCACAGCTGAGGATTTCTACTATCCAGGGGAGATCAGCCAAGGAATGTTCTCTTGTATCCCTCTACTCTCCATCCTGACACCCCGATGGAGGTCCCTGGTGTAGCAATCATGCCCACAGAGATGGACGTGGTTCAACCATTTGGCTCCAAACCCTCCATCTTGTAGATCCTTCTCCCCCTCTTGGATCATCCCCCTCCCTCTCTAAGAGCCACAGTGATATTTGGTCGGTGTGTGTGTTGGAAATGTCACAGGCAGGCCAAAGCATAGCAGGAAGCTCTGAGCTATAAAACATCTCTGAGCTGGGTGCCGGGCGGTCTAAGAAGCTGAGCAATCTGGCACCTCGTAAAAGGATAACCCAAGCCTGCCCCTGAGTTCAAAGACATTCCAGAGGAGTAAGAAACTAGATAACATTTTTAAAATCCATTTTTCCCTATGTCTCATATCTTGGAATATAAGAGACTTACATAAAAACCAGGCATATCTTCAGATTGGCAACAAGAAGACAAACAGTTTGATATGTCACTCTCCTTGGCTGGAATATATAGGAAAGCAGAAAATTACAACTCTTGAACCATTCAAGTCTGTATTTTATATTTCATATCTAACCGTTCCGCAGATGCGTCTGCATATTAATATACCCGCGAGTGAAATGTTACTTGTGCCTAGGAAAAGTTATGAGCCAAAAATTAAGCTATGAGGGATTTTGGTTCTAGCTTGGGTATCCGCCCAGACAACCCCTCCCCAAATGAGGCATTGGTCCTTGGCTCCAGAGACACCCCCTGCTTGGGGACTACAAAATAGGCTGTCAGGCCTAAGAGTGCAAGTTGAAGAATTCTCCCGTTTAACATCAGAACCAACTTGGGAGATGGTGCCCTTTTGCTCTGAAACTTGATCTGCTTAACCCAAGGCTGATTGGCAAGTACTTTAACCCTTTAACCTCCTTTCTGTTACCTCTTTGCTGTGCTATTGTTCTCTGTATATTTATATATATATTGGTTACATCTTTTTTCTGTAAATATTTTTATTGCACCCTTTTGACCTTTTAGTAATAAATCTTTCTTTCTGAAAGTGTTGAATTGTTTCTATAGCTCTTTAATGCAACTTACGAATTCCTGCCGCTGAAGAGCGCTACTATGTGTATACATATATTGGTATACAGACGTTTATTTCAACCATCATAGTGTTATTGCTGATATTGCCGAGTTTCCTCTTTCTCTGTACAAAAAGGAGGTGGTGGCAGTGTGAAGGGTTATTTGTGTAATTAAACTGACCCAGCAACAATCACACTCAGGCTGCTGGTACATCGATTTGTGGTCCATTAGCTGGAAAATCGTTGTGCAGGGTGCAGCTGGGCGTGGCATTGTTACGCACGTGACATCGGGGTTTTAGATTGGCTAGTCCTTCGGTCACGAGTTTGGTGAGAAGGTCAGGGGTCTGACGCCGTGATCGTCACACCTGGCACCCAGGAGGGACAGGTAAACCCAAGATGGATGGTGGGGAAAGGCAATGGGGGGAAGGAGGTGGTGGGGGGGGAGGTGTTTGGCACCTTCCTCACCGCATTTAGCAGTTTCCAGGGCTGTGCATATCTGCAGATTTTATGTGTGTACACAATTAAACACATATATACGCATACACTCGTAATTTTATTAGAGGAACTGAACACACCTAAAAGCTGTATGCGTCTAAACTTCTTAACGTGAGTACTTTAACCACATATTTTACACAGGACCTTCTGCTAGTTCTGCCAGCAAGAACCCACATTCCATGCAGTACATATACAATACACATACTGCACACTCATGTGAATGAAGCCTGAGAAGTAACTCAAAGGAAACCTAAAGGCATATTAATGATAAACTTCACTTGGCTCTCAAAAAATACATGTCAGCAATAAAACTAAAACACCAGTCCATAAATCTGTGTGCAGTGTCTTTATTAGATTTGTCTGGACAAAAATACATCCACACCTGTCTCACTCACACTTGGTCCTGCCCAAAATACATGGGGGGATGGCCTTCACAGACCAGCTTCCATAATACCAGGCAGTCCACCTTGCCAGGGCACTTGCGTGGTGCAGAGATGGGGACATAAAGTGTGGGTAATGAGCAATCGTGCTCCGATATCCCACTACAATGTTTGCCATTGGCAAATCTTTGGGAGCTTTATGGCACCATCCCCTTATATGAGCTACCCTCAAAGAAGTGCAACAAAGTTATAATTTTTCCAGGTCAGAAGAGGAGATAATTTGGCTTTTTCTGATACTGGGGATTCCAGCATTCCCCCTGGCCTTACTAATACTTCAAATTACTTTTCAGGCAAGGTAAGTTTTGCCCTGGTGACATCCTCGCAGACTCTAAGTTGAAGACCAATGCTAAAATACAGCCAATGTTTGATCCACCATTAGATCACTGGCAAGTGCAGCAACTCACCCATTTGCTTACCAGTGTCCTTCATGGGGGATGGTCAGCTTATCTTAACACACTCATGGAAAATCTGTCTGGAGCTGGACTCCTCTACTCACGGAGTTTCTGAGGCCTATAATTGCTGATACGACCTCCTGAGGGTTTTGTCCCGGGATTTCTACTGCAATGGGAAAGGGGCCCGGGTCTAACACTCTCCACTGAGCAACAGGACCACATTCTTTAATTTACTCATCACTCCTCCATGGCTAGTAAATATCAAGAGCTGAGCTATAAGGTCCTTATGAGCTGGTACAAGGTCCCATCTCTCTAGAAGGAAATCTATCCTGATGTGGTGAACACCTGTTGGATTTGCAGGGAGGCTAAGGGTACCATGGTACACATCTTCTGGTCTTGCCAAAAAAGGTTTCTGATCCAAGGTGCAAGGCAGATACAGGTGGACTGCAGTTTTCCTCCAGAGAAAGACTGCTTTTCTGCATCGGGACTGTGTCAGGGCAGGGCTGTGGAACGGACAGGTAGGCCTAGTGGCAGGGTAACGCACTGGCTGACGACAACCACCACCAACAGACTGAAGTCCCTCAGGGCGCGGAGTCTAAGTCCCAGGCTGCCCTTCACCAGGGCCCCTGATGGTGGGGATGGACTTGACGCAACCAGGGACCAGGTCGCGGCCCCCGAGACACCCCAGCTGCGGTAATGGCCGCCGCCAATGGCGTGTAGCTGGTGAGAATGACAATAGCGTAGTCAGACAAGCCGGGTCAATAACAACGGGACAAAACAGTACAGAACAGTAGACAGAGAATCACAGGTCACGGGCCGGGTTCAGCAACGGAAGGTCAGATCAAAGGGAAACACAGAGAATGGTCTTAGTCACAAGCCGAGTCAGAATACCAGAAGAGTCACGAGCGTATACACAGAGCTGTAGCAAGACAAAGACACAAGACACAAGTGCAAAGAGCATGTGCAGATCCCAGGCTTATATGTACTCAGCCACACCCCTCTGGGGGATGGACCTCAGAGACCTGAAGGCATAAAAGATTCCCATCATGCTCAGCAGAAATCCAAGATGGATGCTAGCACATGGAGTAACATAACCTCTGGGAAAAGGTAGGACCTTGACAGTACCTCCTCCTCAAGGGCCCCTCCCCCTCCGCGGCTCAACAAAAGGTTTCTGAGGAAAGCGGGTATGAAACGCGCGGAGGAGGGCAGGAGCATGGACATCCTCGGAAGGAACCCAGGAACGCTCCTCGGGACCATAACCACGCCAATGAACCAGGAACTGTAATCGGCCGCGCACCAATCGAGAGTCCAGGATCCGGCTCACCTCATACTCCTCATGACCGTCAACCCGAATGGGACGGGGCCGAGGCAGAGAGGTAGTAAAGCGATTGCAGATCAGAGGTTTCAACAGTGATACATGAAAGATATTGGAGATCCGCATCCCAGGTGGAAGGGCAAGGGCATAGGCCACCGGATTCACCTTGCGGAGAATGCGAAAAGGACCGACAAAACGGGGAGCTAGTTTGGGTGTGGGCACCCGAAGATTGAGGTTACGAGTAGACAACCACACCCGATCGCCGACCTGGTAAGAAGGAGCGGGCAACCGTCTGCGATCAGCCTGGAACTTCTGACGCTGAGCCGAGTCCCTCAAAGCCCTCTGGATCTGCCCCCATGAAGAACGTAGGGCAGCAAGATGGTTCTCCACAGCCGGAATGTCCTGTGGTGAGAACCTCTCAGGTAATACCGCGGGTTGGTACCCATAGTTGGCCATGAAGGGGGACATCCCGGAGGAGGAGTTGACCGCTGAGTTCCTGGCAAACTCTGCCCAAGGCAGGAGATCGACCCAATCGTCCTGATGGTCCGAGATATAACACCGAAGGAATTGTTCTAAGGCCTGATTGGAACGCTCCGCAGCCTCATTGGACTGCGGGTGGTAGGCTGAAGAAAAGGAGAGACTAATGCCCAACTGGGAGCAGAAGGCGCGCCAGAATCTGGACACGAACTGACTCCCGCGGTCCGAGACAATCACCTTGGGCAACCCATGCAGGCGAAAAATCTCCCTGGAAAAGACCGTGGCCAGTTCTTGCGCTGTTGGTAATTTCCTGAGTGGAATACAATGGCACATTTTGGAAAAACGATCGACGACCATGAGGATGACCGTATGGCCCCGAGACACAGGGAGGTCTACAATAAAGTCCATGCCCAGGTGTGACCAAGGACGCTCCCCATTGGGAATGGGTTGCAGAAGACCCATTGGAAGATGCCGTGGAGATTTATTCTGGGCACAGATCGAACATGCCGCTACATAAGAGGCGATGTCGGCACGGAGAGTTGGCCACCAGAACAACCGAGAGACGACCCAAGACAACTGGTTTCTCCCCGGATGCCCGGCAGTTTTGGAGTTATGGTAGGTACGCAGCAGACGGGTGCGCAACCCCTCGGGTACAAAACATCTACCCTCCGGTCTCTCGGGAGGAGCGTCAGTTTGAGCCGCCAAAATCTGCTCCCCAAGGGGAGAAGTCAGACTGGTACGAATGGCAGCCAGGATATGATCTGGAGGTATGACCGAGGTTGGCTCAGAGTCCTCCCTGGACAACTCAGAGTATTGCCGCGATAATGCATCAGCCCTGACATTCTTGGAACCAGGCAAATAGGAGACCACATAGTTGAACCGCGACAAGAACAAGGCCCATCTGGCCTGACGGGGTGTCAATCTTTTGGCCTCCGAAAGGTAAGTCAGGTTCTTATGATCGGTAAGAATGAGGACCGGAACTGCGGAGCCCTCGAGCAGGTGCCTCCATTCCTTGAGAGCCAGAATGATTGCCAACAACTCCCTATCTCCAATCTGGTAGTTGCACTCTGCAGAGGAAAGCTTCCTGGAGTAGAACCCACAGGGAAGTAGGGGTCCATCGGGCGACCGACGTTGAGACAGGAGAGCGCCTACTCCCGTCTCGGATGCATCAACCTCAAGGACGAAGGGCAATCCAGGATTGGGATGAGACAGTATCGGAGCCGAAGTGAAGGCGGATTTCAGAGCCTCAAAAGCTACGATGGCCTCGGATGGCCACTCGTGAGGATTGCTGCCCTTCTTGGTTAGGTCTGAGAGAGGTTTTGCCAGCGTGGAGAAGTTCCTGATGAACTTCCGATAGTAGTTGGCAAAACCCAAAAAGCGCTGAATGGGCCGAAGACCATTGGGACGAGGCCACTGCAGAACTGCCGAAACCTTCTGAGGGTCCATGGAGAATCCCTCCGCAGAAATGATGTAGCCTAAAAAGGCAACTTGGGATCGATGGAATTCGCACTTCTCAAGTTTACAAAAAAGTTCGTTCTCACGTAATCGTTGCAGCACCTGCTTGACATCCTGGATATGGGACTCCATGGAGGCAGAGTAAACCAGGATGTCATCCAAGTAAACTACCACGCACTGCTGCAACAAGTCACGAAGGACATCATTTATGAATTCCTGAAACACTGCGGGCGCGTTACACAACCCGAAGGGCATCACCAGGTATTCGTAGTGCCCGGTTCTGGTGTTAAACGCGGTCTTCCACTCATCCCCCTGTTTGATCCGTACGAGGTTGTACGCCGCCCTAAGGTCAAGTTTGGTAAAGACTGTTGCCCCCTTAAGGCGGTCGAACAACTCAGTAATCAAGGGAATCGGGTATGCATTCTTAGTGGTGATTCGATTGAGACCCCTATAATCGATGCAAGGCCTCAATTCACCACCCTTCTTCTTTACAAAGAAAAAGCCCGCTCCTGCTGGGGAAGTAGACTTACGAATGTGCCCCCGGGAAAGTGCATCCGCAACGTACTCCTCCATGGCCTTATTCTCCGCAACCGAGAGAGGATACACCCTGCCACGCGGAGGAGCGGCACCGGGTTGCAAGGATATGGCGCAGTCGTAAGGACGATGAGCAGGTAAGGCACCAGCGCGTACCTTATCAAACACGTCCTGGTACTCCCCATAATCAGTGGGCAACGCAGAGTCTGAGGAGGCACACAACACCTTAACCGGCCCACGGATGCACCCGGCCCCACACTGTGGAGACCACGAGAGAATCTCGGCAGTTTGCCAATTGAAGGTTGGATTGTGCATCTGGAGCCAGGGATACCCCAAAACCACCGAATAGTGCGGAGAAGAAATCACCTGGAAACAGGCCAACTCCCTGTGAACAGCCCCAATAGCTACTTCAACTGGCATAGTCTCGTGGGTAACTTGCGGTGGTTGCAGGGGCCTGCCATCTATCGCCTCGAGAACCAATGGGGTAACTCGAGCCTGCAGGGGAATGGAGTGCTGGGCAGCAAACGAGCTGTCCATAAACAACCCGCCGGCCCCAGAATCTACCAACGCCTGGGCCGTCACCGAGCCCTCCGCCCAAGAGAGGACAACGGTGATCAGTGGCTTATCTCTGCAGAACGCCGGGGACGAGGAGACTCCACCCAAGATCTGTCCCCGACAGGATCTCAGGTGCGAGCGTTTCCCGGACGGACCGGACAGGACTGCCGTAAGTGCCCACCAAGACCACAGTACAGGCAGCGACCCTCCCGACGCCGAGCGGCCCGCTCTCCCTCGGAAAGGCGAGCAAACCCCAGCTGCATGGGCTCACCACCAGACAATCTATCCCCAGGAGGCGTGGGAGGAGAGGGAGGAATGGGTGGGATAGAAAACGCAGGTGCCAGTCGATTGGAAGGCCTCCGCAGGCGTTCCTTGAGTGAAGGCCTCTCCCTGAGCCTGGTATCAATCAGGATCAGGAAGGAAATTAGTGCTTCCAGCTCCACAGGCAATTCCTTGGCTGCTATCTCGTCCTTCAATGCATCAGAAAGACCCTGAGAAAACGCAGCCACCAGAGCCTCATTGTTCCAACCCACCTCTGCTGCCAGGGTACGAAACTCTATGGCGTACTCGGCCACGGTCCGTGAACCCTGATGCATAGACATGAGCAGCTTGGCAGCCGAGGCGGAGCGAGCCGGTACATCGAATACCCTACGGAAGGCATCGACAAAACCGGAAAACTCGTGAATCACTGGGTCATTCCTCTCCCATAAGGGATTCGCCCAGGCCAAGGCCTTGTCTGAGAGTAGTGAGATGAGGAAACCCACCTTTGACCTCTCAGTCGGAAAAGCGTAGGGGATTAATTCAAAGTAAATCCCCACCTGGTTAAGGAACCCACGACACTGACTCGGCTCACCCCCAAAGCGCTGTGGAAGAGGGGCTGAACCGGTCATACCTCTGGACACCGCGGGTGCCGCATCAGCCGCGGCGGTAGGCACAGCAAACGGAACAGCAGCGGGAGCGACCACCTGCCTAATAACACCAGGAGTAAGGTGCGCGGTGCGTGCCAGCAGAGTTTGCAACGCCTGAGCGAACTGATCCAACAGGAGATCCTGTTGATCCAGTCTGGCGACCAACATTGGAAGTGAAGGCGTACCTGCACCGTCAGGATTCATGGCACTTGTGTAATGTCAGGGCAGGGCTGTGGAACGGACAGGTAGGCCTAGTGGCAGGGTAACGCACTGGCTGACGACAACCACCACCAACAGACTGAAGTCCCTCAGGGCGCGGAGTCTAAGTCCCAGGCTGCCCTTCACCAGGGCCCCTGATGGTGGGGATGGACTTGACGCAACCAGGGACCAGGTCGCGGCCCCCGAGACACCCCAGCTGCGGTAATGGCTGCCGCCAATGGCGTGTAGCTGGTGAGAATGACAATAGCGTAGTCAGACAAGCCGGGTCAATAACAACGGGACAAAACAGTACAGAACAGTAGACAGAGAATCACAGGTCACGGGCCGGGTTCAGCAACGGAAGGTCAGATCAAAGGGAAACACAGAGAATGGTCTTAGTCACAAGCCGAGTCAGAATACCAGAAGAGTCACGAGCGTATACACAGAGCTGTAGCAAGACAAAGACACAAGACACAAGTGCAAAGAGCATGTGCAGATCCCAGGCTTATATGTACTCAGCCACACCCCTCTGGGGGATGGACCTCAGAGACCTGAAGGCATAAAAGATTCCCATCATGCTCAGCAGAAATCCAAGATGGATGCTAGCACATGGAGTAACATAACCTCTGGGAAAAGGTAGGACCTTGACAGACTGTCAGTATCCGGTTTTCACACAGACAGCTCTGCTCACTGTACTGACAGGCCGTCAGGTGGTTACTCCGCACATTTCTGCAAACACCCAAGAGCCTGGGCAAGAACTCTTGTTCTAGGAGGCTGTCCTATCCATGGGATTGGTGAGCAGGTGGATGCCCAACCTCTTTCTGTCTTCACTCTAGAGGCACTGCATGCAGACACCTTTACATCTCAGTACTAAGAGATTTTTGCGTTGAGCAGTATCACGACTTCTCTGTTTACCTTCACTGAATTACTAGTATTCACCAATGCTTATGGGCTCCACCATTGCCAGCAGTAGACAAGGGATACCACCATATCAGGAACTTTAAACATTGCAGGACTCGAGTTGCAATCTCTAGTTAAAGGGGCCTTTTCTCTTCTAAGGCCATAGTTATTCAACTTAAGGTTTTTATGCTAGAATATACATTTAGATAATGCTCTGCATGCTCTATTGCGGTGGCACAGAGGAAGCTATTAAGTCAACAAGCCTTTTCTTCCCCCTCTTGCTGCTGGTGTTGCAGTTAAATAGTTGAAGCTTACTACTCATGACTGTATAACCTGTTAAACGTTGCTAATTGATTATTCCTATTTTACCAGTGTTTTTATTGGTTAACTGGGGTTGTATATTTATTTTTTGTTTTTATTTATTTTAGATACTTATACAACGCCGTCAATTTAAGCGGCGCTTTACACATATATATTGTAGATTCACATCATGCTTTTATGCATTAACTGGGATTGTATATCCTAAATCCATTATTCCTGTAGCCTACTCTTTTTAGAAAGTCTAATATAGAGGTGTTACTAAAGAATTGTGTCTTTTGCATTACTATCCTATACTGTTGAAATATGTCTCAGATGTGTCAGAGGTGTTGGGAGGCTTGCAAGGTCAGGGCAACCACTGGGGATTACACAAGGCTACTGACAAAGTGTGGCAATTTATACAAAGTATAGCAATCATTTTTATACACAGAGGAGTATAATTTCTGTATACAGTTTATTTTTGAATTCAGGTTAAGAAATAATAGATGACATTAGATTTTACAGGTCATGTTCCTTCCTAGTATATTTGAGTTTTTCCACTTTCATGTAAAAGAATTACAAAGTGGGGCAGGTACCTTTACATCACAATAATGATCTCATTTCATATATGTGTGGGGCCTTTAACTAGGGACACTCAGCTAACCTGTCCACTGCTATATCGAAGTAAGGACCTTTCTGTCCTCATCAGAACACACGATAAAGTGAAAAGTTGCTTTACTGTAAGTAATAAGAGGACCAAAGCCAGCCAATATTCACAGAACAAGCTCCCAAGGGGGAGAGGAGCTCAACATCACCTCCTGTCTTCGCTTCTAAGAGGTGATATTACACTTCTGAATTCCTGACGTGTTCATCTCACAACCTCAGATGAGACAGTACTGGACTGTTGTAATCAGTATGAAGACTAAAAGTAAAATTCCGCTATATTGTTAACATTGTTAGGTTTATTAAATGTAATATTGATCAGAAAGACATTTACCTTTCACAAGACACTAATAAAGAGATGTATAACAATGCAAGGACTGGCAATACCCCCTGAAGCCTAACTGCAGCCACATATTTTTAATTTTAAAGACTTGGGTAGAGTGGGGAATTATTACAATTTATGGCATTTTTATATGTTTGTGACTTCTGGTACAATATTTTTTATTGAAAAATTTGGGAAGAACATGACATGTGCATGCAAAACAGATAAGTCCCATGCAGGGGACAAAAGTAACAATGTGACACAGTGATATCAGGATGGTAATATAGGTTTTACAGTGTACAAGACTATGAACCAACTACCTCCGGCAAACGGTGTTGGAGGCAACTATGAAAGTCTGGGTTCAAGGGCCCAGGGCTGGGTGCAAGAGAAGGGAACAGGGGAACCCATCCACTAGGGGCAGAGGGACCGTAGTCCAAGTGTGGGTGGGGGGAATACAGAGGGGTGAGGGGTGAGGGGGGAGGGGAGGTAGGAAAAAAAAGGGGAGGGAGACAAAGGAAGAAAGAGGGTTGAGAGAGAAAGAAGAGATAAAGAGCAAAGCTAGACTAGAAAGAGGAGTGAGGTTCCTGCAGGCTAGGTTATGTGCTATGGGATCCAGGAGTGCCCAGCTAGTTGGGTGTAGGGTCGGGAAAGCATAAGACCACCATGGGGCTCACACTTTGAGGAATTTGGAGTGGAAGTCATGAAGGATCATGGTCATCTTCTCATGAATCATTACGATAGTCAGGATACTCTTCACAAACCGGATTGAGGGTTTCTTCTGGGTTCTGGTTTTAGTGCACTTGGTGGCAATAAAAAGGTATGTGGTCAGTTTCTGTTGATGGGAGAGGAGGTCCGGGATTGGACAGTGGAGGAGCGTGTATCTGGCGTCCTTATGAAAGGGCATGTGGAAGAGTGTCGTCAAGACGCCAAAGACCCTCGGCCAAAACCCCACCAAGTGAGGGCAAGACCATCAGATGTGGATGTTTGTGACTTCATTGGAAAAGGTTTCCCCCATCTCCTGTCACTGTGAAACTCATACAGGAAATAGAGTGTATGGCTGTCACCTGGACGAGAAGGTATAGATAGCAATTAAAACATTGTCAGAAGTTCTAACCCTCCATCACTCTCATTAAAAATGTGTTGTATTTCCATCATTTCGTGTTTTTACATGAATTGGGGGGAAACATCCCCAGTGGCATCACAGATGGCATTAAAAACATGACAGAGGCTCTGACCCCTTTTTGTTCTATGCAAGCAAAATAAAATGTTTTGGCTGAATTTGGGACCAGGACAAAATTGTTGAATTGCCTACAATACATTCCTTTTGATTTGACAACAACTTTGACACTGCTTATAATAAAAAAATGTTACATATTGTATATCAGGGTTTTTGAGAAAAATATAGCTTTTGTAGTGTGGTACTGTATTGCATTAGGTTTGAAAGTGCTTTAAAGCAAAAATCAAAGATGATAAAAAACATTTTTCATTTTCTTCCATTTTCAAATGTCAATGAGCACATGAACTGATGAGCTCCTTGTGCTGCTTATTTCTCTCTGCTCTACTGTACAGGGGATTGCAAGAGGCTGAAACCAGATTAAATACAAGTACTTATGCTACTTGCATTTATAAATTAATTTAATGATGTAATAATGATTATATAGTTGCATGAATTTATAGTGTATATAGTAAGTAGTTCCTGCACAACTTTGGTCCAACTTTCATGTGACTTGAGGGGCCTAGACTTCAATGTAAACCCTTTCACAGTTGTATGAAAGTCGCACCTGAATCATATACATTGTGTGCGATATTATAGAGCACAAACAATCACCCTTGGTCAAAGCCAAAGTTGTACCAAAGTCACACTCATCCAAAGTCGCATTATATCGCACTGTAAAGTTGCAATGAAAATCACACGATTTTGAAGTCCTACAAGTGTGAATGGAGCCTAAATAACTTCATCCACAGAGCTGTTATTATTTTAAACACAATAAACTGTTTAGTGTAAACAGTATCTATATCACTGCTAAAAATATGTACATGTTTCTGTGATTAAACATCAGACACAACAGTCCACCCGTGATAAACAAATATAACCACCACATTGCAATATTCCAAAGTTGACCATTTGTTTTTTTTTAATACTAGTAATAGTGGTGATCAGCGACTTATCTTGAGACTTTGATTTTGCGGCAGGCAATCTGACACTAACTGACACTGGGTAGAAACTGACTAAATGACTGACATCTCCAGTGACACTAATACAATGATCAGTGCTAATACTATACACTGTCACTGTACTAATAACACTGGCTGGGAAGTCATATTTCTGCTCTCTGTTTAGAGCCCTGTGTTGTCAGAAAACACAGGGCTCTGAACTGTCATTCGCTAAGCCGATCAGCAGGTCCCAGCCATAAATCATTGGTCAGGACCTGCTGATCAGCTTATGCAGTAGCAAATGACAGCACAGAAGGGGTGGGGGGGGGGGGGGCGCATGCATCCCCTAACTCGGAAATGCCAGCTCACATACATGCAGGGGCGTATCTACCGCAAGACAAACAAGGCGTTTGCCTTGGGTGACATTTTGCAAGGGGGCGGTGCCACTCCCAGGCAAAATGAATACAAGTGGCAGGTGACAGAGGATGGAGAAGGTAATGCAATGTAGCAGCTCCTGAGGATGGTGCAGAGGAGATGAGTCATTCACTGACTTATCTCCAGTCTCAGCTGGGACCCACAAGAGGCTGCAGGCTACTGGATGGTGTCATACTCTCCTTCCCCGTTCTGATCATGGCTTCAGCGGTGGCCAGCGGATGTCATTCTGTGAGCTGTGGCGCTGAGTGCAGGAAGAACGCAATATCTCTCTCTCTCTCCCCATCCATCACTATGACATCACTTGCACCAATTTAGATTGGGGGGGGGGGCAATTTTTGTCCTACCTAGGGCAGAACGAAACCAAAATACACCACTGCGTACATGTATGTGGTCTGGCACAGCGGGCCGCTCTGCCACAGTAAAACTGCAGTAGGCAGTCCTTAAGTGGTTAAAGTGGAACTAAACTCTCTCAATCAACTTTAACTATTTTTAATCCTTATGCTGCTAAAATTGGTATACTTTATTTACTTGTTTTCAACTTTTACATTTCTTCAATTGCTTCCTGGTTTCTGGCCTAACATTTTTTTTCTTTCATCTGAAGAAGGGGCTTTGTCAGCTAAGCACATGCTCCTGCCTGCAAGCCTGAGCTAAGGGCAGATGAATTACAGGCAGTAAATGCTACATGAATCATCTGCCCTTACTACAGCTAGAAATGCTAAGGAGGTGTTTTTCAAAGTGATTTTTCAACAAAATAAAGCATGGAGACATAGATTGGTTGGTGAGTTTGCTTTGAATATTAAAAATGAATTAAATAGTGTTTTCTGGTTGTGGTGATCAGATTTGTTCCGTTTTAACTATATAACCAGCAGCGTTTATTACAGCTTCATATTTCCTACTGTTGACTGTACTACTTTACTTTCCATGTTTAGTGTTTTTGGATAAGCTGGTATTTGTTGGTTATTTTTGAAAGTAACCTGTGTCTTATGGTGCTTCATGGAAAGATGGGGTCATACAGCACCACAGACAGGGATCGCCACTTGTGAACCAAGGCCCACCTCCTGGCCAATCTGGTCATGATGTTGGCAAGGTCTTTCCCTCTCTCTACCTCTTCATCTGATTAATTTTTCATATTAAACCAAAACAGATGGGACTGAGATTAAAAGGAAGGTAGGATTTAGCAGAACACAGACTCACATTCCTGTCAGTGTGGCAGTTAAACCTGGGGGTGGGGGAATTCTTGACGTGCACCAGCTTTAACTATTTATCTGCCAAACTGCAAGCAAACAAGCCCCTTTCATAGTTGATTATGTGTGGTTAACGTTGCCACTTGTGTCTGTAGTAAAGACATAAAATAGAGCTTTTTTTAAAAAAAAATTCAAACAGATGTATGCACAGATCTCTAAAGCAGTATACACTCTAACCTGAATTGGGAATGAGAAAGGTGCTGACATTGGAAGGGTTAATGTACCCAAATCTAAAGAACCTTATTAATTCGGAGTATTTGGTGACGTTCTGAGGCTTAAAATCCTATAATGAGTTCCCTAGAGTAAACTGAGGCTTTATACCCACACTGCTGGACTTAGATCTTGTGGCAAAAAAGAAAACCATAAACAGAACTGCATCAAGAACAAGCTGCTCACCTGTATAACCTCCTCAGTAATCCCCCAATCAGCAAGCAGGGTATGTTCTTTTCTGTTGCATAATACTTTCCACATCCAATATTTCTGTCGACACACAGCAAACTCTTTTTCACCTTTTCTGAAGTATAACCTCTCTCTATGTACAATATGTTACCTTTGCTGCCCATGATACTACTGGAGATATCACTTCCTTCTAAATACCTAACATCATTTTACTGACAAACTTATTGCTGAAGATATAACTTACCGCTATATACCCAACATCGCCTTACTGCCCACCACATTCCTGAAGATCTTGGAATAAGCCCATATCCCCTTACTGCCTACCATACTCCAGGAGATATTTTGTCTTGGTGTAACCCAACATAACCATACTGCCCTTCATACTCCTGGAGTATTAATTCTTGGTATAACTAAACATAACCATACTACCCTTTATACTCCTGGAGATATTACTTCTTGCTATAACCCAACATAACCATAATGCCCTCCATACTCCTGGAGATATTACTTCTTGATATAATTTAACATAATCATACTGCCCTCCATACTCCTGGAGATATTACTTCTTGATATAATTTAACATAATCATACTGCCCTCCATACTCCTGGAGATATTACTTCTTGGTATAACCCACCATAACCATAATGCCCTCCATACTCCTGGAGATATTACTTCTTGGTATAACCCAACATAACCATAATGCCCTCCATACTCCTGGAGATATTACTTCTTCGTATAACCAAACATAACCATACTGCCCTCCATATTCCCAAATATGTTACTTCTTGTTATAACCAAACATAACCATACTGCCCTCCATATTCCCAAATATGTTACTTCTTGTTATAACCAAACATAACCATACTGCCCTCCATACTCCTAAATATATTACTTCTTGTTATAACCAAACATAACCATACTGCCCTCCATACTCCCAAATATATTACTTCTTGTTATAACCAAACATAACCATACTGCCCTCCATACTCCCAAAGATATTACTTCTTACATACTGCCCTCCATACTCCTGTAGATATTACTTCTTGGTATAACTCAACATAACCATACTGCCCTCCATACTCCTGGAGATATTACTTCTTGGTATAACTCAACATAACCATACTGCCCTCCATACTCCTGGAGATATTACTTCTTGGTATACCTCAGCATACCCATAATGTCCACCAAACTCCCAAAGTTTTGACCTCTTTTTATAACCTGATATAACCTGAAGTCTTCTTGGTATAAGCTAACATTCTCTTACCACCCAAAGAGGACAAAGACAGAACTAAAACCTGACAGAGGTTGTCTCAGCTGTGAGCACTTTCCAGAGACAAGCAAGGGCAAGAGGAATGTAGAGGGAGGAGGGACATGTCAGCCTCTGCATCCTTTTGCCTCACTGAGCAAGCTGCAGCTATGAATCACCAGACTCCTTCTTAGGAGATGTTGGATTACCTGCAGCAGAAGTGGAAGGGGGCAGGTAAGTCCTTATAACTAGGGCCAGAGAGCACTTTGAAACATGGGGCAATGTACGACATGTATTTTTCCTACAGGGGAAAGAGCTGTAAAAATTATTATGATATTCTTTAATTCTTTCTGACCTATATATATTTAATGAGGCTAAGGGTGTCATTAAAAGAGATATAACCACCTAATATATTTAGAAACCATTCCCATCAAGGTGAGAGGAGAGCACCTCTTAGGCCCAGCTGAAAAAATATCGACTTAGGGACAAGGCTAGATCATATGAAAATACTTCTTAAATACATTTGGAATTCTTTTTTCTCAGAGTTCCTTATAGAATGAAATGTAATAGTTTTTGAAGCCTATGTGCTGCTTTGGGATACCATAATGATAATATTACCCATGCATTTTTCATATTCCCATTTATTAACTGTCCTTTTCCTGGCTAAATCAGGAGCAGGTTTCCTTCCCACAGGCAAAATTGTGTTAATGGCTTAAAAATAAAATGGAAAGATTAACGGATAGAAATATTTAACCCTACAATAGAAAGTCTTTTTTTCAAGAACTTATAATGTTCTTTCTTTTGTATGATGGGGTGCTTTTACAGTAAAGAATGGATACTTTAGGGAAGGAAGAATCCAGCAGAACAAACTATGCCAAGCTGAAACTTTCTTCAGTGAGCATTAGATCTGGGTATGCATGTAGTGTGCGGAGGGGCCACAGTTTGTAATGGACAAACACTAGTAGATCTTCCAAGAATGACAACTGATGGCAGATCTACTTATTGTTGCTTGAAATTGTGCCACAAAATGATCCCATGCTTTCAATAGTCTCTGATATGGCTGATGACACAATATGGCACATGGGCAAGGCCAGGTTTGTTTTCCCTTCTCCAAGCTTTCCCCATGTCCACTCATAGGACACATTGGGGTTTATTTACTAAAGCTGGAGAGTCCAAAATCAGACTCCCTTCTGCATAGAAACCAATCAGCTTCTAACCTCAGCTTGTTCAATGAAGCTTTGGCAATGAAACCTGGAAGCTGATTGGTTTCTATGCAAAAGGGAGTCTGATTTTGGACTCTCCAGCTTTAGTAAATAAACCCCATTATGTTCTTTTTACAGGAAATAAGGTGTTCAGTGAATTGAAAAGATCCCTTTGATGTATGAGAGCCTCAGCTCTCATAGCCAGAGTGCTAGAAATACAGAGCTGGCTGTATTATCCAGTGGGTGCAGATCTCCAAATTCTACCCTAAACAGGATTAAGTTGAGAATTGTACATACCTTACAAAAGGTACATTTTTCCTTGTACTAATCTGTATAAATGCCTGTAAATTGAGTTCAGCTATAATATCACCCTTCAAAAATACTGTAAAACCTTCATTTAAAGTGGTTCTAAAGCGGAGTTCCAGCTGTTTTTGTTTTTATTAAAATTAAGCAGCTTCAAAAACTGTAGCTGCTGACTTTTAATAAACACACACTTACCTGTCCCAGAGTCCAGCAATGTTCTCACCCGCGCTGACCCTTCTCCCCTTCTTTCCTCCATGGCGCTGGCATCTCAACTGTGGGCACCAGGCTGTTGCAGCTTCATAGTCTGGTGCCCACTGCGCATCCTAATTGGTCCGGCAGTCTGCAGGAGTCTGCGGAGGGAGGAGGGGGATGAACTTCCGGCTCACTTCGCCGTGGCAAAGTGAGACGGAAGTGGAAGTGGGTACCTGTCAAAACCAGGTACCCACTCCCCCCCAAAAGGTGCCAAATATGGCAGTGGAGGGGTGGTGGAGGCAAATAAGCGGAGCTTCCACTTTTGAGTGCAATTCCGCTTTAAGGATTTTTACATTTATGCACTCTCTGCATTAAGGCAAAAACCGTTCTGTGCTGCAGGATCCCCCCTGTCAGGCTCCACCCAACGGGATCTCTAGTGGTCCACAGCACGGGGTTTCCCAGGGCGCGGAGTCTAAGTCCCAGTCTGCCTTTTCACCAGGGCCCCTGATGGTGGGGATGGACTTGGTGCAAGACTGAAACCAGGTCGCGTTCCTGGGCACCCCCGGCGGCGGCAGAGGGGTCCCGCTGAGGGTATGTGCCCGGGTTGAGCCTGCTGTGAAGGGGGATGACAGATCCCGATCCGAGCGGGATGGATGGGATGACAGATCCCGATCCGAGCGGGATGGATGGGCAACTGTCAGGAGTGGACGAGGTCAGACTGGCCGGGTCGGAATTGTGCGGGCAGCGTGGTACAGGGGGAGTAAGAGGGTCAGGCAGAAGGATGGTCAGGGACGAGCCGGGGTCAGAGCAGGAGAAGGTAAGCATAAGTCAGAACAGGCAGAGTTTGGCAACTAGGAAGCGTACTTACAGGACAGGAACAAGACCTTGCGGCAACCTGGAGATGCACAGGGCAGCTTTAAATAGAGCGCCCTGTTCTCCCATTGGTGCGGCCGCGATCGCTACTGCGCATGCGCGGCCGCCGCCGCGATCGCCGAGGATTCGGCGCTCACCGGCTGGGACGGATCGGCAGTCTGCGCATGCGCGCACCGCCGAGGACCCGGGATCCCTGACATTGCCCCCCCCCTACGGGCAGCCTCCGGATGCCCAACCGACCCCTACGCAACGGCTGGTTCTGAAAAAATTCCCGCACAAGCCTTGGGGCGTGCACATTTTGGGCCGGCTCCCATGAATTTTCCTCCGCCCCATATCCTTTCCATTTAACCAGAAACTGAGTTTGGCCTCCCCTCTTCCTACACTCTAAGATAGCTTCAACTTCAAATTCCTCCTCCCCATCCACGTTTACCGCCTCCGGTGGTTTCGACCTTCGATCCGGGAAGGGATCTGGAGTTGCTGGTTTCAACAGGGACACATGGAAGACCGGATGAACCTTCATAGACTCGGGCAGTGCCAGTTCATATGCCACTTCGTTGATCCTACGTTTGACCCGAAAAGGCCCCAAGAATTTGGGAGCCAATTTCTTTGAAGGGCAGGACATTTTTAAATTCGCGGTGGACAGCCAAACCTGGTCCTCCGGCCGCAAACTCAATTCCCCCCTTCTTTTCCTATCAAATGCCCTCTTATTGTCATTCTGGGCCCTTGCCATTGCTTCCTGCAATACCTTGCTATTGGCCGACAGAAAGGTCAGCATATCCTGCGTGGCTGGGACTGCGACCTCCGGGATTAGATCGGGCAGGAAAACAGGGTGGAACCCATATTTCGCGAAAAACGGGGACTGTTTAGTCGCAGAGTGGCTTGCATTGTTATATGCGAACTCCGCAAGCGGCAGGAGAGTAAACCAGTCATCTTGGAGGAAGGTGGTATAGCACCTGAGGTACTGCTCTAGGGTCTGGTTTGTACGCTCCGTCTGGCCATTGGTCTGTGGGTGATAGGCTGAAGAGAACGATAACTTAATACCCAGGGTTTCGCATAGAGCTCTCCAGAACCTGGACGTAAACTGAACCCCTCTGTCAGATACAATATCCCTGGGAATTCCGTGGAGTCTTACCACTTCCTTAATAAATACCCGTGCTGTCTCAAGGGCCGTAGGTGTGTCCTTTAGAGGTACAAAATGGGCCATTTTGGACAGGCAGTCGACAATCACGAAGATTGCAGTGTGGTCCTGAGAGGGTGGAAGTTCCACGATAAAATCAATGGAAATCATGGTCCATGGCCTGTCGGGTATGGGTAATGGGCGCAAGAGACCCCAAGCTTTGTTCCTGGTGGGTTTGTTTCTCTGACAAACGGGACAAGTCTTTATGTAGGTTTCGCACTCTCTGGCCATATTAGGCCACCAGAAAGTACGCTGCAGCAGTTCCAAGGTCTTACGTACCCCAAAGTGCCCGGCCAGTGGGTGATCGTGGCAGTATCCTAATACCAAGGTACGGGCCTCCTCAGGGACCACAATCAGATCCTCCTTCCAGAAAAGTCCTTCCCTATTTAATAAGGGGACACCGGGTGGACCTTGCATCCCTACGGACGCGGTCTGCAGTTGCGAATGGAGCTCCGATTGGAGGGCTAGGAAATTCCCTGGGGTCAGGATAGTGTCTGGCCTGGGACTCTCCTCGGGATCCCCAAACATGCGGGAGAGCGCGTCTGGTTTTGTGTTCTTAGACCCTGGCCTATAGGTTATGTGGAAAAAGAACCGTGAAAAGAACAGCGCCCACCTGGCTTGACGTGGCCTCAAACGTTTAGCTGTCCTCAGATATTCTAAGTTTTTATGATCCGTAAAAATCAATATTGGGTGTACCGCTCCCTCTAACAAGTATCTCCATTCCTCTAGTGCCACCTTGATTGCCAAGAGCTCTCGATCCCCGATATCATAATTCCTTTCCGCAGGAGTTAGTTTCCTGGAGAAGAAAGCCACCGGGTGCATGAGCTCTTTGATGCCCTTCCTCTGGGACAGGATCGCCCCGACCGCATTCTCGGATGCGTCCACCTCCAAGACATATGGCAAGGACGAATCAGGGTGGCTCAAAATAGGAGCTGCCGTAAACAACTCCTTTAAGGCTTCGAAAGCCCTCTGTGCCTCAGGTGTCCATTGGAAGCGAACCCCCTGCCTGGTCAGCTGGGTGATCGGGGACACTAGGCCTGAAAAGTTCTTAATGAACTTTCTGTAGAAGTTAGCGAAGCCGATGAAGCGTTGGACCGCTTTCTTGTCGGTGGGCGCTGGCCAATCTAAAATGGCCGAAACCTTTTGGGGATCCATGGCTATTCCCGTGGGAGAGATGGTTAGACCCAGAAACGAAATACTACTTTGTTCAAAGCAGCATTTGTCTGCCTTGGCATATAAGCTGTGTTGGCGGAGCCGTTCCAACACGCGCCTCACGTGACCTCTATGGTCCTCCAAGGTTGGGGAAAAAACAAGGATATCGTCTAGGTATACGATGACGAAGATATCTAGGTAGTCCCTGAACACATCGTTTATGAAATGCTGGAAGGTGGCAGGGGCGTTGCATAGGCCGAAGGGCATAACCAAATATTCATAGTGCCCGAATCTGGTACGGAATGCTGTCTTCCACTCGTCCCCCTCTCTGATACGGACTAAATTATAGGCACCTCTCAAATCTAGTTTAGTGAAGACAGATGCAGACTTCAGCCTCTGAAAAAGTTCGGGGACCAGTGGTAGCGGGTAACGGTTCTTTACTGTGACCTTATTCAAGTCCCGGTAATCTACGCAGGGCCGGAGGGACTTGTCCTTTTTCTCCACAAAGAAAATGCCCGCCCCGGCGGGCGACGTGGAGGGTCTAATAAACCCCTTATGGAGGTTTTCATCTATATATTCCTTTAGCACCCCTAACTCCCGTTCGGACAAGGGGAATATCCGCCCAGATGGGATTTCCGACCCTGGGAGGAGATCAATTGGGCAGTCATAAGCTCGGTGCGGGGGGAGAGAGTCCGCCCCCCGCTTGCTAAACACATCCAGAAAATTATGGTAGACTGAAGGAATGACTCGCGCCAGCTCCGCATCTGTCTCTAGACACAACACGGTCGGTGGAATCGGGGAGATCTTAGGGAGGCAGTGTTGCTGGCAGTATGTGGAGAGGAACTGGATAGAACCCGCCTTCCAGTCCACCTGGGGATTATGGGCACGTAACCACGGGAGCCCCAAAATAATGGGAAATAATGGGGATGCTATGGCGTCCAACCGAAGGAGTTCCTCGTGATGGGTCGATACGGTAGTACGGATAGGTGGGGTCTCGTGGTCCACTACCCCTGACTTAATGCGTGACCCATCTGCTAGAAAAATATTCAATCCCACCTCCTTGGTTTGTAGAGGAATTTGTTGCTGAACTGCAAAGTCTAAATCTATGAAGCAACTACACGCCCCAGAATCCACAATAGCCGTGGTCACTACTGTTCTCCCTGGTAGCTGAAGTGACACAGGTACCGCTAGGTAACTAGTGTTGCCCACACTGTTAGAAGATACCGTAGAGAAAATAGCGGAGCACTTACCCCTCTTGGCTGGACAGGTACATACCATATGGCCTGCTCCCCCACAGTAGAGGCAGAGATGGTAGGTAAGACGCCTCTGGCGTTCCTCGGGTGTTAGTGTCGGCCGGATCCTTCCCGATGGACCGGTCTCGGGTGTATCCATAGCATCCTGATTCTGGCTTGCCGGCTGGAACAGGGTTGAAGCCTGAGGAGGTGTTCCCGTTGGGCCTCGTCCTTGGTTGCACCTTTCCTGCCTGCGCTCCCGCAACCGGCGGTCAATTTGAATAGTCAAAGCTATTAAGGCCTCCAAAGTGCTAGGTATGTCTATTCGGGCCAATTCGTCCTTCAGGGATTCAGTTAACCCTACGCGGAACTGGTGGTGCAGAGCCGCCTCGTTCCATTGGCAGTCACTACGCCAACGCCTGAATTTGGCGGCATACTCCTCCACTGTCCGGTGACCCTGCCTGAGCGTATATAGGGCCCTCTCGGCCGTTGCGGTGCGCAGTGGGTCGTCATACAAGAGGGCCATAGCCTTAAAAAATACCGTCACCGACTTCAACAGGGGGTCTCGATTCTCTCAGAGCCGGTGGGCCCAGTCCTGGGGTCCTCCCTGTAGTAGGGAAATAATGAACCCTACCCTCACCGATTCGGAGGAAAAGGTCCGGGGCTGGAGGTCAAAGTATAACTGACAGGAGTTACGAAAGGCCCTGAATCTACCTTGGTCTCCAGAAAAACGTTCCGGTGTGGGGACACGGGGTTCTGGTGCGGGTAACAACCCCGGTGTCTCCCTAGTGGGTTCCCCAGGCCCCCTGGTAGAGGTAGCTAAAGTCTGCATGCGACTCTCCAATTCCGTATAACCCTCCTGTAGGCCCCTAATTCCCAGTGTAAGGGTCTCCATCTGTTGGCAGATGTCGTCCAGAGGGGAAGTTCCCCTTCCAGGCTCAGTCATGGCCGCAAGGTACTGTCAGGCTCCACCCAACGGGATCTCTAGTGGTCCACAGCACGGGGTTTCCCAGGGCGCGGAGTCTAAGTCCCAGTCTGCCTTTTCACCAGGGCCCCTGATGGTGGGGATGGACTTGGTGCAAGACTGAAACCAGGTCGCGTTCCTGGGCACCCCCGGCGGCGGCAGAGGGGTCCCGCTGGGGGTATGTGCCCGGGTTGAGCCTGCTGTGAAGGGGGATGACAGATCCCGATCCGAGCGGGATGGATGGGATGACAGATCCCGATCCGAGCGGGATGGATGGGCAACTGTCAGGAGTGGACGAGGTCAGACTGGCCGGGTCGGAATTGTGCGGGCAGCGTGGTACAGGGGGAGTAAGCGGAGAATAGTCGGGGTCACAATCCAGGTTCAACAGGTAGCGGGCAACGAGGTACCGAGGGTCAGGCAGAAGGATGGTCAGGGACGAGCCGGGGTCAGAGCAGGAGAAGGTAAGCATAAGTCAGAACAGGCAGAGTTTGGCAACTAGGAAGCGTACTTACAGGACAGGAACAAGACCTTGCGGCAACCTGGAGATGCACAGGGCAGCTTTAAATAGAGCGCCCTGTTCTCCCATTGGTGCGGCCGCGATCGCTACTGCGCATGCGCGGCCGCCGCCGCGATCGCCGAGGATTTGGCGCTCGCCGGCTGGGACGGATCGGCAGTCTGCGCATGCGCGCACCGCCGAGGACCCGGGATCCCTGACACCCCCCTTATACTTACCTGAGCCCAATAGCGATCCAGCGATGTGCATGAAAGCAGAGGCTCTCTTGGCTCTCTCCCTCCTAATTGACTGAGAGATAGTAGGGGGGCCATTGGCTCCTACTGTTGTCAATCCCTGCCAGTGAAGAGAAAATGGGGGGCAGAGCCGAGCCCCGCTCTGTATGTCAATGGAAACACAGAAAGCAGCTTGGGAATTAGCCTGCATGAGTGCCTCCATAGCAAGTGGCTTGCTATGGGGGCACTCAGCAGGGGGAGGAGCCAGGAGCAGCGGCGGGGGACCCGAGGATCGGGGTTGCTCTGTGCAAAACCATTACACAGAGTAAGTATGACGTTTGTTATTTTAAAGCAGAAAAAAGCTGTTAAGGTTTATAATCACTTTAAAAAGAAAACTTTGTTTCGTACATTGCTATCTTTATTTTGCAGCATACCATTTGATCCAAAACTACAGATGCACTTCAACACCATACATTTAACAAATGCCAAAAGCACCGTACAAGAAGGATTACAGCATTGTTAAAAAAAAAACGGCTCCCTCCAGAGATTGCAGGACAAGGCAGTGTACCAAGTTCCATTCAGCTGTCTGCCTCAATCTAGCCTTGTAATTTCTCTCAGTCTCCAGCTGAGATATAGCAAAGCTAAAAGCAACGTGGTACATGCTACACAGGAGTCTGATCAATCTGAAATATCTCCAGAGCACGTTCTAAAGCTTGGAGAGATCTTTTTGCATTCTGGTGTTGGCATTGCACTATCATGCCAGAGACGCTTGCTTAAATTAATCAATACAGCAGGATTAAATGATTCATGTAGAAATGTGTGCAAACATGCAAAAATGCTATGCATAAATAGCACTGCCAGCTAGCAAAGCTAATTTAAAACCTGCATCTAAAATACACTTAAAAACCGAGGTCTCAGCTGCATACATTTGATGATACTCAATATGTAGACACCACACCATTATCAAAGCTATACTCCATAAACTCCATAAATACTCTGTAGTTCTTATTTGTTATGAAGAACCCCCTGATATATGCATGGTGCAGTATTTCTTTGCCTTCTAGTAGTTTCTCCTTTGTAATATACTGTATGACACCAACTGCAAAGTGTTCTGTTTCAAATGCTACTTTGTGCACTGAAAAACCTCCATAGACCCAGTCTGTGTGGACAGTATGGTCTCCTGCTGACTTGGCACTGTCCACAGTCAGTTTAACTCTTCAATAAGGCACAGAGAATGAATCAAGCCCAATTTTGCTTCAGCTAATTGCAGTACAGAGGATTTTTGCCCAGTTTTTTTTGAAGTGGAAGACAATCACTTTCTTAAACCTTATCTCCACGAAGAATAAACACTGACTAAAGCCAACCATACAAGGTGCGATTTTCTTTCCTGCAACCACAACCTGGAAAGAAAATTGCTCTGTTCCCCCATCAACACAGTCAGTGTTGATGAGGGAATCTCTCCCATGGAGCTTTTGTGTTCTCCTGGTGAGGGCGGGACAGGCGAGGGGGGGAGCCATCTCTGCCGGGAGAACACGGTGATTAGTGTTAATAGCTATAGCCATTGGCGATAATCGCATCAAATATCCAACAGGCTGGTTGTACCCAAGTTGCACAACAATCAAACTGGGTACAATCAGCTTGCCCATAGATGGTTTGAATCTCTGCCGGTCCCCGGTTAAGAGAACATGGAAGAAACAGAGAATGTCTAGCCAGGACTGACCTAATTAGCACTAAACAGAAGGATAGGACAAACTGGATAAAGGAAGAAGATACAGTACCATGTTACTATGCTCACATCACACCAATATATATTATATGAAACATTATGTAACAAAGGGACTGTAGGAGGACATACAGGTAGTGAGCAAAGCTAATAAAAGAGAAAATATACCATAAAATGCCAAGTTTATTGTACAAAATGTAAAAAGGACATACAGTTAGGTCCATATATATATTTGGACACAGGCACAATTTTAGATTTTTTTCAGGTATTTACCAAAATATTCGATCTATAGTTCTATAATGGATATGGGCTGAAAGTGCACACTCTTAGGTTTAATGTGAGGGTATGTACATCCAAATTGGAGGAAGAGTTTAGGAATTACAGCTCTTAAGAGTAGCCATCCCCCTTTTTCAAGGGACCAAAAGTAATTGGACAACTGATTGTTTCATGGCCAGGTGTGGGCTACTCCTTCATTATTTCTTCATCAATTAAGCAGGTAAAATGTCTGGAGTTGATTCTAAGTGTGGTATTTGCATTTGGAATCTATTGCTGTGAACCTACATGATGTGTTCAAAGGAGCTGTCCATGCAAGTGAAATAGGCCATTGTAAGGCTTCAAAAACTAAACAAATCCATCAGAGAGATAGCAGCAACATTAGGAGTGGCCAAATCAACAGTTTGGCACATTCTGAGGAAAGAAGAATGCACTGGTGAGCTCAGAAACATAAAAAGGCATGGATGTCCATGGAAGACAACAGTGGTGGATGATCGCAGGATCCTCTATGGTAAAGAAAAACCCATTCACAACATCCAGACAAGTGAAGGACACTCTCAAGAAGGTGGGCGTATCATTGTCAAAGTCTAAAATCAAGAAAAGACTTCACGAGAGCAAATACAGAGGGTTCACCACAAGGTGCAAACCATTCATAAGCCTGAAGAATAGAAAAGCCAGATTAGATTTTTCCCAAAAACATCTAAAAAAGCCAGACTAGTTTTGGAAAAGCATTCATTGGATGGATGAAACTAAAATTAATCTGTACCAGAATGGCTGGAAGAAAAAAGTGTGGAGAAGGCTTGGAACAGCACACAATGTCATCTGTAAAACATGGTGGAGGCAGTGTGATGGCATGGGCAGGCATGGCTTCCAGTGGCACTGGGTCATTGGTGTTTATTGATGATGTGACAGAAGACAGAAGCAGCCGGATGAATTCTGCAGTGTTTAGAGAGATACTGTCAGCCCAGATTCAGCCAAATGCAGCAGAGTAGATTGGACGGCGCTTCATAGTACAGATGGACAATGATCCAAAACACACTGCAAAAGCAACCCAGGAGCTTTTGAAGGAAAATAAATGGAATATTGTGCAATGGCCGAGTCAATCACCTGATGTCAAGCCAATTGAGCATGCATTTTACCTGCTGAAGGCAAAACTAAAGGCAGAAAGCCCCACAAACAAAGAACAACTGAAGACAGCTGCAGTTAGAGCCTGGCAAAGCATCAGAGAGGAGGAAACCCAGTCTTTCGTAATGTCCATGGGTTCCAGACTTCAGGAAGTCATTGCCAGTAAAGGACTCTCAACAAAATATTAAAAATTAACATTTTATTTATGATTATATTAATTTGTCCAATTACATTACAGCCCCTGAAAATGGGACTGTGTATAAAAAAGGTTGCAGTTCCTAAAATTTGTACTTGATATTTATGTTCAACCCCTTGAATTAAAGCTGAAAGTCTGCACGTCAAATTCATTTAGATTGTTTCGTTTTCATTTATTCTGGTGGCATACAGAGCCAAAAGTATAAAAATTGTGCCTGTGTCCAAATATATATATGGACCTAACTGTAGTAGTGACCATATTCATGTAATACACCCAGGTAAAATTCACACCTGTGCCACAGAGAATATTCCTGTTTTTACAAAGAAGGTCCACAAAAGAAGCTCAATGCATTTCAAAAACATTCTTTCTTCTTCAGGAGAACCTGTGAACACATATGATGTCAAAGAACAATGTCATAAGACTTTATTCCAATGAGTCAGCATAAATACATTGGGGCAGCAGGGAACCTATAAAGGATCATACATTCACACATGTGGCACCAGCAAATACTATAAAATATCACCCATATGAGTGGGATATGCATATACAGAAAGTGCATCAACTGGTGTCTATGGGTGCATGGTCATCAAATAGAAGTGAGACACAACAATAATAAATGAAGATTATAGCAGTGGTTTTTGCATAATCTTATGTATACTGCTTATCCATCATGGGGGCTGCTCATTGAGGATAGGACAGAGTAAAATACCAAAACACGTACAAGTAAACAAGTTATAATGGCCCTAAACCGCCATTAGGTGTTAGTATACTGCAGAACAATAATAACCTGATGCAGTTCAACACAACGCAGAAAAAATACATATAGGTTTCATGCACATTGTATGCTATTGATGCTTTTTTTCTCTACAGGAGTTTAGCAGCAGCAAAAACACAGTAAAAAGTCACGTTTTGCATGCGCGTTGCAATAATGTGTGTTCACGCATCTGGTGTTAATACATTCTATTGGCCAGAACATATGCGAGAATGTACCTAGCGTTCATACATGCTATTGTGCATTTAAGTTCGTTAAGGTACTTTTGAGAATTTTTTTGCTCAACAGGTCTTCTCCTGACTGCACAAGCGATGTTTTTTTTGCCACAAATTTTCCTGAAAACGCTTACAGAGTGCATGGACACATGGGATAACATAAAGAGGAATTTAGAGGCAGGAAAAAAAAAAAAGCTCAAGTGCCTGTTTTTGAGCTGCCATGTGCATGAGCCCATTGATGGAACAGAACACAAACTCATGGTGAACCCTTTTGAAGTCAATGGGGGATGAATCTTGTTATATAATTCTGACCATTTACAGTGCTAATACGCGAGCTATTGTCAAACAAAAAGCAAGGGAAACAATGCCATGGGGGAGATGTCCCAATGCCAACATTTGATAAAGTATATCTCCCTACACGGAGCTGTCAGCTCCAACATACACTGAATACATGACTGTGGTGAGCTCCTCTTTTAGCTTGGTTCACATATGTTTTCTTTTGATGCTTTCTCCAGTGCTTTTGCAGTTTGCTTTGCATTTTTCTACACACGTTTTTACCATACTTTGCGTTTTGTTCAGCTTTTTTTTTCTTTTTTTTTAAAGTGGAATTTTTTTTGTTGCTGGTTAGAATAAAAGTGCAAACGCAGCAAAAACGCACTACCATGCATTTCAGCAGCTTCTCCATTGAACTCTATTGTAGCAAGAACGCTGCTTTTTGATTTTAAAAAAGCCCATGACCCTTTCCAAAAACACAGCAGCTAAAAAAAGCATAGATGTGAACATGTTCCATAGGAAACCATGTTAAACGGACTCTAGTGCGTTTCTGCAAAAAGCACTAAAAGCACGTGTAAACGGAGCCTTACAGAAATGGGGCTGAGTTATCCAATTCTTTAAATTATTGGTTCTTATGACCAGGGACAAAGGCTATGCTTTGCATTAAAGGTTGTAGCTTATTATTGGTGGTGAACCTGCAGTTTTTGAGCCAAAAGTTTGCAATTTGCAAACCTGTGGATCCTGAATTGAACAAATCTCTAGGATTCACTACAAAGAAATGGTGATGAACCAGAACCTGATCTCTACCTGAGATTTACACAGCTCTACCACACAGCACAGCCAGGTGACATCACTTACAGTTAAGGAATATAGTGGCATTCCATACTCAACCTGCTGACTACACGGTTAAAGTAGAATTCCAGGTTTTCTATAACTTTAATTAGTTTGTTTGGCTCAAATGAATTATTTCCATGCCAGAATAGTCTGGCTGCTGGGGCTGTTGTCATAGTAGCATTAGTAGTAGCCCCCTACTGCTGTAGAGATTGAGTCAGTCTTAGTGCATCTCCATCATTCAGGAGAAGCTTTGTATCTTTACCATTGAATACAAGATTGGCTGAGGTGGAGAGGTAGATGGCTAACATCACAAATCAATCTCAGACCAAAGACTGACCATGTTTAATCAGTGGTCCAAGCCCTCAAAAATATAAGAACAGTGTAAATTCCTTTGGGTGCTGTCAGATATAGGATTAAAAACCTTTCTACAGGTAGCCCCCAACATCTTCAACTATAATGTAATCGCCCAAATTGTCCCATTACTTCATGGGCAGACAAAATTCTTACTTTGTCCCTTTTGGTTGCCCCAGATTGCATCCAGTCTACTTATCAAGCCTACTTCAGTTACTGTTTTCAAGCCACCAGGTAAAGCATCTACTAATACTTTTTAGGTCTAGATCTCTTCTAGAAACTCTAAAAAACATCATGTCTCCATATCCAACTAGCCAGAATTATGAATATATACAGTAGAATATACAGTATTCTCTTACTCCAGCTGAATCAAAACATTTTTTATTCAAAATATAATTTGTGAAATCCTAATGAAGAATTTCACAAAGCATACCCCCAATAATATCTATGAGTAGTTGTGTACATGTTATATTGGGCTGCACTTATCTGATTACTTACTGCCAGCTCTGATGAATGTTTAATTTGTTGTAAATCATAGAAATGGATACTGATGGAATGGGAACACACAAAGCTGGATGGGAGTACCCATTTCTCCAGTTTGGGGGGGGCACAGATCTAGGAACTACAGAACGGAGGTTTTGCTTCTGGGGTCCCCAAAAGATATAGGAATCTAGGGTGACTCAACCTACTGTACTATACCTATAAGTGAAATATTGATTGTGGGTTGACTAATTTTTATCTGAGCTACAGTGTACTCACAGTGTCTAGGCCAGGGGTGTCCAAACTGCGGCCCGTGGGCCATATGTGGCCCACTGCTTGCCTTTATCCGGCTCTTGGGACTTTATTCCTTCCACTGACACTAGAGATGGGGAATTCATTTTCCCACTAACAACACCTATTGGGCACTATTCCTCCCACTGACTCCAATGATGGGACATTATTCCTCCCACTAACTCTAGTGATGGGGCACTATCCCTTCCACTGACACCAATAATCCCACTGACCATCAAGCCTATGGCATTCTCTACTCCCACCAATGCCATGGCATTTTCTACTCCCACTGGCCACGGTCCGGCCCCCCTGAAGTAAGAAGGACAGTAAACTGGCCCTTTATTTTGAAAGTTTGGAGACCACTGGTCTAGGCAATCAGTTATCTCCACTCTTCACAGTTATAACTGTAGACAAGCTTTCTGATAAGCCAAACCACAATTGTGTGACCGTTTGTAACACCACTATTTTTTTATCTGTTTTTCTTTAGATCAGCTCAGTGTTCTGTAAGGAGCCTATTTAAAGAGCAGGTGTTTGTTTTATTCAGTGTTACCTCTGTGAAAAGGCATTTTATTAAAGACAAATTTTGCCCAAATTAAAACCATGCTAAAATGTTATCCCTCTATAAAATGAGGTGCTCTCATTGCAAAATAGGATGGGTGAAGGGCAGGTTTCATCATAAGCTGGCCATACATGATTTAAAAAACTGAATGGATTCCCCCAACTGCACATTTGGCTATTGACAGCGACATGCCTCCTCTATCAGAATACATGGGTCAGCACTGCAGCCAGAACTTAACCAACCTAATTGAATAATAATTTTATGGCAAGCCTGTTCATGAGAAGTCAGTCATTAGATCAACATATGGAAATGGACATAAATAGATTGAAATTCATCTGGTCCCTGCTCAAGCTCTCTAGTCAAGCTCTCTAGGTGCAAAGTAAAGGGTTTTAGAAATAAAAAGCTAGCATTTATGCTGCCCATACACAAGTTGAATTTCAGCCAATTCCTTCAGAATCGGGCAACATTTGAGCCATGGTTGGCCCTGTCGGCACCACCCTGTTGGCCGGGTTGAAAATCTTCGGCTGAACAGTGACAGCAGCCAATGAGATGCAGTCACTTTTTGGGTTTCCTGACCGTTGTGAGGGCTGTGGTTGTCAGAATACAATAGCCAGTGGGTGAGATTCCTCCATCCAATGCTGTTAAGTGTGGATGAGGGAATCTATTGATTTCTCTTGTTCAGCCTGCAGGGAGGCATGCACATGGCATCATGACGTCACTACCTTGGAGCGATGGGTGGTGGCACTGATTGGCACCGTGGGAGAATATAGGGGGCTGAGGCTGGTTGGGAGGGAGGCCTCTTTTTGTGCTATGATAAATAGTTGTGTTTTTAGCATGTTTTTATGGGTTTTCCTGTGTCCATCCCATGAAAACCTGCACCAATTCACATTAAAAACATGCATGAATGCACCTACTAGAAACACACATAAATACAAGGGTGTTTATGGGGCCTCAGCCCCATTTTCCCTTCTACAGAATAGGTAGGCTCTACTGTATGCACCAAAGGCAGAGAAAACGCGTATTAGCAGCCGTGCATAACATATGAACAGTACTTGAGGGAAATCTAAATGAGTTAAAATAATTCTGATTCACAGCATTCACTGCCTAATTACTGCTGCGCATATTAATGAGCTCAGGCAGGGAGCGCTGCACAGACATGGGAAAATCTGCATTGACGGGCGGACGGTAACTCTTTCAGCGGCAGAGAACAAGGAACAAAATTGTACTCTTCTATTGGTATATATTACTGGGCAATGAAATCCATTCATGTACTCCACCCAATCCCTCCCCCATCCTGTGTGACAGCTCCCAGCAGATTTAATCCTTGGGATTCACAGTAACTGAATCTGTACCAGTGTTATATAACAGACAAGCGGAGGACAGGAGATGATGTTGGACACAGAGAGCAGTCTAAAAGGTCATCCACAAGTGTTTATCCAGGGGAGAGAGGGAGAGATAGATGAGGGAACAATGTAAAGTCAGCTGGGAAATGAAGAGATGCGACAGCTATCTTAAGATGAAAAGAAAATGTAAGACCTTTTGCCCACGGGCACATTTGTTTGCATCTGTGTTGCACTGCAATGTGGTGCACATGGTTCATGGTTACTCACAGCCACATGTAGCGCTACTCTCACATAATTCTTGTCCCCAGTGGTTGCCTTGACCTTGCAAGCCTCCTGACATCTCTGACACTCTGGGTTCAGACATATTTCAACAGTATAGAATAATAATGCAAGAGACACAAGTCTTTAGTAACACCTCTATATTAGACTTGTTCATAAGAGTAGGCTACATGAATTACGGGTTTAGGACATACAACCCCAGTAAATGTATATTCTGGCATAAATAGATATAAATACCCTAAATTGAATAACAATGGCCTTAGAAGAGAAAAGGTTCCTTTAACTAGAGATTGCAACTTGAGTCCTGCGATGTTTAAAGTTCCTGATATAGTGGTATCTGCTGTCTTCTGCTAGCAATGGTGGGGGCCATACACATTAGTGAATACTGGTAATTAAATTTAATTAAAAAGATAATCCATGGTGCGTCTCAAAGCAAAGGTCTCCTGCTAACTGAGGTGTCTGCGTGAAGTATCTCTAGAGTGATGAAAGAAAGAGGTTGGGCATCCGCCCGCTCACCAATCCCATTGATAGCATGGGAGTTCTTGCCTGGGCTCTTGGATGTTTGCAGGGAAGTGCACAGTTACTGCCTGATGGCCTGTCAGAGATGTCTGTGCGTAGACTGGATAAAGACAGTCCTGATGCAGAGAAGCTGATGCGATTGGCACCATCGCTGTGCTGAACTGATGTGCAGAGTCCTGGAGCAGTAGGCCAGCAATCTGTCTCTGGGGGAGAACAGCAGTCCCCCTGTGTTCAGCTCTGAATCCCATACCAAGAGAGAGAGACAGTCCCTTGCTGTAGAATGTATCTGCTTTCCCAGTATCGTTCTCGTTCACCAGCTCTCTGGTAGTTGTAGTTCAATCAGCACTCAAGAATACAGGATGTATTGGCTATAAGACTACAGGTCCCCAGATCCTCTGGTGTCAGAAAAATCCACTCTGCTAACAGGAAGTGATGTAGCAGCCCCAGTACTGAGCACTAGAAGGAAGAGGATTAATCACAGTCTCATCTGTAAATGTACCTGAATGGCTTAATGATATTGCCAGCAGCTGGCTACACACATATCACTGGTCAAACTTGGCTTCATTGTCAAGGTGAAGATCACACATCCACAAATGGAATACTATACATACACTTGTCATTAGAAAATTATGGAAGTTGTCATCCCTGCCTCCTGAAAATTGAAAATGACTGGTTGTGTCTGGATTCAATACTTCTTTAGGTCACACACCTAGAAGAAGCATACAGCAAATAAAAGCTGGAGAAACATCAGAATTCCTTATCTCTAATTGCCAAGTATTGAAGCCAATACATTAGTATGACAGACTTACATACTGAAGTACCTTTAAGGTAAAAAAAAAAAAAAAGTACTATGCAGTTATGGGTCCTGAGGCACTGCTTTAATAAATTACTGGTCGAGATATTCCTTTACATCACTAGGATTTTGTTATTATATGAGATTGGAGCCGAGTATAATGCTTGGGCTAGCAGTTCTTCAATGACTAAAGCGCTCATGTTGTCTACTGATGACAAAGAGTACGGTACTTTATGGTCAGTAATCAATCAAAAGAAATATCCCTTCAACAGTAACACACATCGCTTCCTGCCTCACTTATGTAAAAAAAGAATAGACAGTTTCTCTCAGAAGAATTGTATTGTTTACTATGAGTATCTTGTTCCATGGGGTGGGCGAGAGACACCACCTCCTGTGACTCCAAGGAGGAAAATCCACCAACATATCTCACTACTTTCTGTGTCACATTTAATTCCCATCTGTCTGCATGTTACCATGTTACAGTAATCGTTATGAACATGGAATTATCTCGTGTGTGTGACATAACAGATGTCACTGAAATAGCAACCATGAACCACAATATGAGGTCGCTGGGCACAGCCCTGTCGCTCACATCACCACACACAAGTTGCTGGCAATGATGCTGACCTCAGAGATAACGCATTTCACACTGATACCCTTACTCTTATCTACCCAGTTCAGTAACTAGCAGACAGACGATGACTGAATAAGGATCAGGAAGCTGGAATGTTACAGGTTGAATGTGAAGAGGACAAAGGACAGACTCCGGTGTCCAATGTCTCCAGAGTTTCTTTGTATTCAGCAACTGACACTTCTAATATCTAAATAATGTCTCTTAAATTCTGGTATACAGTTTAATTGCCAATCTTTAAAGTTATTGAGGGTAAATATATATATAAATACATTCAGATACTGTTATGGGTTTCATAAACATAAGAAATTAAACTGGTATTAAACCCAAAACCAAAAATGTAAGACATTGCAGCTTACCAATCATTAGATGTGGTGCCTGCATTAGTTTTCTTTTTCCCCTCTGCTTTTACCTGTTGATCTGGCCAGTAGCACACCTCCTGTATTAGAGTGCCCCCACTGTGGGTGAATGAGCACATTGGGGCACCTTTGGACAGCAACATTGTCAGTCTTGAAATGGGAGTGTTAGATGTATTAGCAGATTTAAATACACTAACAATTTGAAGCCAAATGGCAGCTAATACTTCTTAACCATTTGCCCTCCGGAAGGTTTTACCCCCTTTATGACAATTTGGCACTGCGCTACTTTAACTGGTAATTGTGTGGGCATGCAACACTGTACCCAAATTAAATTTATATCATTTTTTCACACAATTAAAGCTTTCTTTTGGTGGTATTTGATCACCACTGGAGTTTTTTCTATTGTATAAATGAAAACAGACTGAAATTTAAAAAAAAAACAATATTTTTTAAGTGTATATTATTTGGTTTGCAGGAAAGTCATAGCATTTACAAACTATGGTATATATACTGGAATGTATATTTATTTATTTTTTACTAGTAATGGCAGCGATCAGTGACCTATAGTGGGACTGTGATAGTGTGGCGGGCAATCTGACACTAGCTGATGCTGCCTTGGGGGTATACTGACTGACGCTGACATCAATAATGACACTAATACAGTGATCAGTGCTAATATTATACACAATTACTGTACTAATGACACTGGTTGAGAAGGGGTTAACATCTAGGGGCGATCAAGGGGTTAAGTGTGTGCCTAACAATGTGTGTAATATGTGCTGCTTTTGCTAAGGATCTTGTTGTTTTTTTTCCCAGAATAAAAAAACAGCAAGATCCCCTGTCAGCAAACAGAGCTCTGTTCCATGAAACACTGAGCCAATCAGTAGGTCTGGTGGGCAATCGCTGGCCGAGACCCGCTGATTGGCTTGTTCTGTAACAAACCACAGCACAGCTGGGCCGGCAGATGCAGGTCACACACTAGCTACGTGATCCAGCACAGAGAAGTCGCTTTGCCGTCGCACATCTACGTTAAGTATTTGTCAAGCACATATTCAGTCACAGCAAACAGTTCTTTCCTTTTGGGATAAAGGTTTCACATAAATAAATAAAAGCTGATCACTGTAAGCACCCCTTTTGGTGTTAAATGGCTTGTCCATTCTCTGTAACTGATACATTCTGTTGGCGAGTTTGTTCCTTTGAAAATCACAAGACATAAAGCCTGGATCACCAGATGAAAATAGAAGAAAGAAAATCTAAAAAAAGAAAATGATTGCAGCCATCACCAGATCAGAATTGCACTACATAGATGTGAATTGCTTTCATAGCAAACAGTGTTTTTTCAGATGACATGGAAATCTTTGCATTTCACATCAGTGTGAACCGGGACATAGAGGAACATGGTATATGGCCAAAATTCTGTGGATACCTGACTATCAAGCCTATATAGCTTGCTATATATCCCACTCCAAAACCACGGGCATTCAGTGGAATCCCACCCCTTCTTCCCCCATCACTGCAGCTATAACAATCTCCACTCTTCAGGTAAAGCTTTCCAATATATTTTAGAGTGAGTCTGTGGGAATTTGTGGTCTTTCAGCCAAAAAAGCATTTGTTAGGTCAGGTACTGACGCTGCATGACAAGACCTGGCACAAAATCAGCATTTCAATTCATCCTGAAGGTGTACCATAGGGTTAAGGTGAGGGCTCAAATCATGTCTTTATAGAGCTGGATTCGTGCACATGGGCACAGTCATAAGGAACAGAGCCTTCTCCAAACTGTTACTACAGGTTTGGAAACCCACAATTGAAGGTATGCTGGAGAATTAACAATACCCTTCAATGGAAACACCCAAACTCAATAATTGAAGGGGTTCCCATATACTTTCTATATAATATATCTTCGTGTCTTTTGTTGTGTCTTTAAGGTAAACGATTTACCACTGAATTTAATTTTAGGTAATCCGATTTCAGTTTGTTGTCAGGTCCGTGAGGAGTTGATGTCTGTTTGGCTGCTAGAGTTTATTGCACTTTATACCAATTCTCTGATCAAGTCAAAATGTCCTCCTAAGTGTTTGCAGGCTATTTAACAGGTCACTTTGAAATACTTTTTAACAGCAACAAATACAGTTGTGTTTAAATGTTTGCATACCCTGGCAGAAATCATGACATTTTGGCATTTATATTGAACATATGACTGATCATGCCAAACAACTATCTTATTATTTAAAGCTAGTGATCATATGAAGCTGATCATAATGAATATTTATTATCACATAGCTGTTTGGCTCCTTTCAAAATCATAATGATAACAGAAATCACTCAAATGGCCCTGATCAAAAGTTTACACACCCTGAAATGTTTGGCCTTGGTACAGACACACAAGGTGATATACAGTGGTTAAAATGGCACCTAAAGGTTAATTTCCCAACTGTAATCGGTGGCTTTTTAAATTGCAATTAGTATATGTGCATATATAGTCAATGAGTTTGTTAGCTGTCACATGGATGCACTGAACGGGCTAGATACTGAGCCATGGGCAGCAGAAAAGAACTGTCAAAAGACCTGTGTAACAGGGTAATAGAACTTTATAAAGATGGAAAAGGATATAAAAATATATCCAAAGCCTTGAATATGCCAGTCAGTACTGTTCAATCACTTATTAAGAAGTGGAAAAGTCAGGGATCTCTTGATACCAAGCCAAGGTAAAAGAAAAATTGCAGCCACAACTACAACAGATTTGTTCGGGATACAAAGAAAAACCCACAGGTAACCTCAGGAGAAATACAGGCTACTCTAGAAAAAGATGGTGTGGTTGTTTCAAGGTGCACAATAAGACGACACTTGAACAAAAATGAACTGCATGGTCAGATTGCCAGAAATAAGCCTTTACTGCACCAATGCCACAAAAAAAGCCCGGTTACAATATGCCCGACAACACCTTGACATGCCTCACAGCTTCTGGCACACTTTAGTCTGGGGTGACAATACCAAAATGGAGCTTTATGGTCACAACCATAAGGGCTTTGTTTGGAGAGGGGTTAAGAAGGCCTATAGTGACAAGAATACCATCCCCACTGTGAAGCATGGTGGTGGCTCACTGATGTTTTGGGGGCGTATGAGCTCTAAAGGCATGGTGAATCTTGTGAAAATTAATGTCAAGATGAATGCAGCATGTCATCGAAAAATACTGGCAGACATTTGCATTCTTCTGCAAGAAAGCTGCACATAGGACGTTCTTGGACTTTCTAGCACAACGATGACCCTAAGCACAAGGTTAGAGCAGAAAAAGATGAAGATGCCATTCTGTTATTACCTTCAGTTGAATATGAATCCCATAAGAAATGTGTTTTGTCTGCTCACTCATGTTTTCTTAAACCACCTCCAGTCCAGCCATTGTATATAAGTGGCTGGACGGTGGCAGTGCAAGGTCGGGTGGCCGTTTATAAACCCTGCTTGTGCGCGCTCCCTGGGAACGCGCAGCACTGCGATATGGTGCCCGCTGTGTCCTCCGGACACAGTGGAACACCGATCGTCGGATGGGACCTCTGTACGAGGTCCCGATCATGCGATCACTGATTGGCCAATCAGTGATCACATGCAGAGTAGTAAGCAAGATGTCACTTGTGACATCATTGCTTACTACGTGTGAAATCTATGAATGATCACAGAGGTTACATGGTACAAGGCTATTCACAACAGCCTTGTACTATGTGACAAGCTGTGAGCAATCACAGCTCACTCAGTAGTTCTCAATGGCTGCAAGAATGTAGCTAGAGAGAAGGAGAAATGATTGTTTTTACATCCTTTATGGGTGTAAAAGCAATCAGTGTAAAAAAAAAAATCTTCACCACCCCCCACAAGTAGTACAGTGTCCCCATGGTGACACTATACTGCTAGGGTGACAGTATATAAAAAAAAATAAAAATAAATAAAAAATAATATTAAAAAAAATTAAAAAAAATGTTTAGAAATTATAATTTTTGGTTATAAACTAATTTGGGTTATTTTTTTTTTTAGTAAAAATATAATGGAATACATTTTGGCCAAGATTTATGATAAAATACTATTTATTTGACAAATTTTATAAGAAAAACACTTTTTATCAAAATTTTTGGACTTTTTAATTTACATAGCAAAAAAAATAAAAATCCCAGAGGTTAATAAATACCACCAAAATAAAGCTTTATCTGTCTAAAAAAATGCTAAAAAATTCATTTGGGTACAGTGTTGCATGACCGCGCAATTGTCATTCAAAGTGTGATAGCACTGAAAGCTAAAAATTTGCCTGGACAGGAAGGGGGTGAAAGTGTCCGGACTGGAAGTGGTTAAAAATGGTACATACATTACCAATTCTCCAAGGGTATGCAGAATTTGTAGCACAACTGTACCTGCCTTGTTTGCATTAAATAGCTTGGCAAGCTAGCAGGCATTTTGTTTTATACATATGAAGTATATATTTGTCAGAAATTATATCTTGAATAGTTGTCCAATTCCACTGGGTGACCCTGGTGTTGACTTTGTGTCTCTTGTGTCCTGTATTCTGCTTTATTCATATGTAGCTGTCTGTTTCACTCACTCTTCTCACAACCTTCCGGTACCTCTGTGTTATTTCTCAATGCCCACTTCTCTATCCTTCTGATGTGACAGTATCCTTGCTGGCTGCTGTGTCTGCAGTTTCCACAACTGAAATTAACTCCCTGTCACAATACCTTTCCATCACAGCTTTGCTGTCTGATAAAATGTATCAGCATCCACTATTTTCTTATCTCTCTGCTTTATCCTTCATATTGCAATTACAAAACAAGCGCTGGTATAGAAACCCAGAATAGTAGTGTGCAGTTTACTGTCAGCTATCTTTTCCCACTTGTGACAAATGGCTGTTTGTTATATTTTTATTCTAATTCAGACCATCTAATGTCTCTCAAAGGCTCAGTTGAAGAGTCTTACTTCTAGCCTTCCAGAGCTTGACTGCTTCCACTGTGTGCAGTAGCACATGTTAAGACTTTGTATTACTTGAAGTCATTATAGAGAAACAAGCAAATTAGTCTGCAAACTGCTAGTGCTATCCTGAAATATTGCATCTCTTCTGGCTAGAACGGTCACCCAAAGCCCAATATCAGCCAAAACAATTTTGGCGTAGTTTTCTGAAACAGTAAGTAAGTATATAACGCTGAACTATACTCGCCTCCCCTCCAGTACTACGGTGTCCCGGAGCTTCCTGCCAGTCACTGACATCTTTGGTCAGTCAGCTTCTGGGTACTGATCTTCTGCCATTTTCATTGGCTGGACTGAGATGATGTCACTCCCATGCATGTGCGGAAGTGCGTTCATCTCAGCATTGCAGAAACTGTACACTTGCGCTAAGCATGCGCAGTTCAATGTACAAGGCGAAGAGGCAAGTAAGGAACTTTATTACAGAAGAGATAAGTACATGCTCTGAGGGATCTGTTCACCCTGGGAAAGAAAGACTTGAACAATAAGTGCAGTAAAATGTAAAAAAATATTCAAATAGCAACTTAAGCACTGTGATCCCACCTCCACTCCTACCTCCTGTGTCCCAGTACTGGTCCCTAAGTAGTGAGGTGTGGAAGGCCGGAGAAAAGTGTACCATAAATCTGATTTTGTAGCTGAAGTTACTATTTGCATATGACTGGCTGACTTTTGGATGGTCTGAATCTGAGCCTGCAGAAACTTACACCTGTACAGAGAGTAACGTCATCTCCAAACCTGGAGCTCCCTCATCTACTTTGTACATGTCACTATTATTCTTTCAATCCATGGTCTTAAAGCGAAACTTCACTCTCTCAATCCACATTAACTATTTTTAATCCTTATACTGCTAGCATTAGTAAATAGATAGTAAAGAGATAGGATTTATGTGTTTTAAACCTTTTTTTTCACATGTCTTCAGTTACTTCCTGATTTCAATTATGTCATACATCCCAGGAGTCTTCAGGAGGGGAGGAGGGTTTTCTCAGCTAAGCACAACCTCCTGCCTGCATGCCTGAGCTAAGGACAGATGGATTTTAGGAAGTAAATACTACATTAATCATCTGTCCTTACTCAAGATTGCTCAGATGCAGTGTAAATTCACTTCAAGGAGCAAAGGTGCAGGAGTCTGAAAGGAACAGGTAAAAGTTCTCATGTAGGCATTTAGAGAACCTTGCCTTCAGCAGTAATGTCCCTAATTTAGTGCTGCTGCTCAGCAGTGGTCAGCCTGACCTTGAACTGTTAGTTTTGCTTTCACTGAGTTTCCCCAAAGTTCAGTTTATTGTTTGCTTCTGGCTGTTGTTGGGGAGTGTCCCTGGCAATTGAGCTAGAAAAAAACAGTAATTCTGTGTTATATTTATGTCTCTCTGGCCAACCTTTAGCATTTTTATTGCCACTGGTGCATGCTGGGGAGGATGTAAATATGTGGGGTGATCTTCCAGAAGGGCCTTTGTCCTTGCCTTCTAGGACTGTTGCCAGGAAAGCAGACTGTATTTAAGACCTTTGCCTCTTGAGATTGTTGCCTGGTGAGGGGCCTTGTTGGGACATCAGTGAAAGAAACTTTCCTGCTATAAGAGTGTTTTGGAGAGTTGGGTAGAAGCTGCTACCAGTGAACAGTGTAGAAGGTCTGGTGGCTAAACAGGAAAGGTAAATAATAAGGGATCCTCCTGCGCTCATGGGAATAATTGACAAAATACAGCTGCTGTCACTTAGCTGATACCAATAAGTGCAAAATAAAATTAAAAATTAGTGAAGCGCTTGTATCACATGAATACAATCATGTATCTCCATATAGTGTAATTATAAATCAAAGTGACCACTATATATAATAAATGTGTGTTGACTCCCTCTAGTGAAAAGAAAAAATAGTGTCAACCAAAATAGCTAAATAACACACATTAGGAAACTAAATATATAGTGCATAAATCAAATATAATGAACAGAATATATATACGTGAAAACAGAATATTGGCCACATACAATGGTGTCTAAATTATACATAAATGATATATGCCATAGGTGAACAAGACAATATCAAAGGTGAAAAAAAAAAAAAAATATTCCATGCATGTGACTGTGCTTTAAGCTGGAACACACACGTGATCTCCACTTCTAAGTGCAAGTACTCTCCTTCAAATGGCAGCAATGCCTGCTCACCTCCCTTCCTCGACCCACACAGGGCCTCAAAGCAGTTACCACCTCAGTGGTGTATTCCTCTGGCAGACTCCTTATTCCTCCTCCTCTCTTATGCAACTCATAAAAAGACAAGAAAGCCTTCCATAGTGTAGTAAATTTAATAGGCAAAGTTAAAAACTTTGCCTATTAAATTTACTACACTATGGAAGGCTTTCTTGTCTTTTTATGAGTTGCATAAGAGAGGAGGAGGAATAAGGAGTCTGCCAGAGGAATACACCACTGAGGTGGTAACTGCTTTGAGGCCCTGTGTGGGTCGAGGAAGGGAGGTGAGCAGGCATTGCTGCCATTTGAAGGAGAGTACTTGCACTTAGAAGTGGAGATCACGTGTGTGTTCCAGCTTAAAGCACAGTCACATGCATGGAATATTTTTTTTTTTTTTTCACCTTTGATATTGTCTTGTTCACCTATGGCATATATCATTTATGTATAATTTAGACACCATTGTATGTGGCCAATATTCTGTTTTCACGTATATATATTCTGTTCATTATATTTGATTTATGCACTATATATTTAGTTTCCTAATGTGTGTTATTTAGCTATTTTGGTTGACACTATTTTTTCTTTTCACTAGAGGGAGTCAACACACATTTATTATATATAGTGGTCACTTTGATTTATAATTACACTATATGGAGATACATGATTGTATTCATGTGATACAAGCGCTTCACTAATTTTTAATTTTATTTTGCACAAACAGGAAAGGTGCTCGTGTGGCCCAAACCTGCTCAACAGTTTGAGGAGTACAGAGTATCAGTCCTGGCCTAAAGGTTTCCATTTCTGTATTGACTGTTGTTAGCATAAACACCTGGAGTGACTTGTTGTCATTTATTGGGTGTCCTGTTCCCTAACCATCTCTCCCTGAGTGTACTGTGCCTAAATTTTCCAGAGTGACCAGGGCCCAGTTTATTTCACCCCACAATGAGTCAAGACTTCTGCCCTGTGGTTTCAAATGCTAGTCCACTGAGCCACAAGTGAGTTCTCCTCCACTGCCTAGAGGAAAGCTGGTCCGGCAGGATTTTAATTGTCCATTGGAGTAGATTGTACAGGACAAAGTTATGTGAAAAGAGACCAGAAACACAGTAAAACAGCTGATCTTGCTGAGAGGATTATATAAGAGGTTAATTTAATTATCAAACCTTAGCACAGTTGCAGTGGATATCAGTAGCAGTCACTACCAGACCTTACTTGTTGCCAAGAGTTGCTCTTTAAATTACTCTTATTACTGTGCCTAAAGCTGTTTAATTTACATGGAACATTTTTATGGACATTATTAAAATGAAGGAAGATGCCAGGAATGATTAAAGAGTTAAAATAATATATTTTTCATGCCCTATATAAAATAACACTCTTGGCATCTGTTGTCTGGGATAATAGCTTCTTTACCAAGTCCATTGTCTTCTCTTACTTCTGAATACATTATTACGGATTTCCCTAGTGATTCCCTTTTTTCTATAGATCACAAAGCTGCAGTCTCATTAAGCATGGGGAATAAAATGCATCTTTGGCTTTTTTTACTATAAAATTAAAGGGAAGTTTTAAGTGAGATCATTTAAACTATAATGAGGCTTTTGCTTATTAATCTACTTCTGCGAATCGTGTACAGAATGTATCAATTATTTCCCACTAGATTATCACTCTTGTAGTGCAAAGAACCCCATGTTACTGAAACAGGGCAACAAATAAATTCCAGAAAACAATGCAAGTGAAGTCAAACAGTCTAGTTTGATTGCTTTAATCTGAACCAGGGGCGGACTGACAACTCATGGGGCCCCCGGGCAATAGGAGATCATGGGGCCCTGTGTCCTTGCCCAAACTCAAAAAAGCCTATGAAAAAGGTACCAGGGGCATCTCATGGGGCCCCCTACTGACCCCGGGCCCTCGGGCAGTGCCCGAGTTTCCAAATGGTCAGTCCGCCCCTGATCTGAACTGTATATATTCTATTTTATTTACATTTTTACAGTGCTTCTGTGTGGGACTACAGCCTCATACCTCAAGATCCTATACTATACAAGAGCTCAAAACCTTTGTCCATCTCAGTTTCCATTTTATGTTTTATATACATAGGGCTCCTTAATAAATAAGGCTACCAGCAAGTATATGTACATCCTATGACAATTACATCAGCTTCAACTCTCAGCTTCTTTGTGGTAGCCTCTCATCCATAGCTGCTGTATAACTAAACTCCTAAGTGCAAGTTAAATTACAAAGCAACATTTCACTGAAGCGAACACCTGTCATGAAATAAATGAACTGCTAATGCAGACCTTTTGTCATCCAGTGGCATCTGTGTTGGCTGACTCACTGACCAGAGACAAGTATGCTGATTAGGTGCTCAGAGTTTGCTTGCTACAGGCTTGTTGTGGTTAGTGACTCAGAATGTATTAATGTCAGGAACAAACAAACAAGTAGTATTTTTTGAAGGATGTCAGCAGTCGAAATTCCTCTCTCTTTCACCAAAATTTTCTTTAATGAATTGTGGTGGTGAAAAACCTCCCCCTTTCTGACAAATCCCATCTCTTTTTTTTATTTTCCAATAGTTTTTATTGAAAGTTTTTCAAATTACAAATAGTGCAATAGACAAATGTCATGTCATAAAAGTAGATATCAAACAGCGCAAAAAAAACATGGTTTAACAAACAGATGACATACATTAGGAAACCAGAGAATCTGTGTGAAAACAACTGAGTAATTCAAGTAATAGGTTTCCAGCATTAATCCGACTATATACAGACAAAGAGGCTTCTGGTTGTTTGTGTCTCGCATTTACAACATATTCGGTCTCTTTTACCTAGTAAATCCAATGGCCACCACTCCATACTCTCACTATTAGACCTTTCTGCCACTTTCAATACAATTGACTACCCAGTTCTCCTCAAAAAACTCTTTTCCCTTTGCTCTTTTCTGGTTCCCCCCCTACCTAAGTGTTCCCATCAGTGTCACCTACCGCTTTGTCTTCTCCTCTCCTCTTTCCGTAGTGGTTCCCTAAGGCTCTATCCTCTGACCCCTTCTGCTCTCTATCTACACCTCCTCCCTTGGTCTGTGGATAATCTTGCATGGATTCCAATACCTTCTCTCTGCTGATGACACACAAGTCTATCTTTCTTCTCTTCAGATCTTTCTTCAATCTTCGTTTGCATCACTAATTTACTAGTGTACAGTGGGGATCGAAAGTTTGGGCACCCCAGCTAAAAATTTGTATTAATGTGCATAAAGAAGCCAAGGAAAGATGGAAAAATCTCCAAAAGGCATCAAATGACAGATTAGACATTCTTATAATATGTCAACAAAAGTTAGATTTTATTTCCACCATTTACACTTTCAAAATAACAGAAAACAAAAAAATGGCGTCTGCAAAAGTTTGGGCACCCTGCAGAGTTAATATCTTGTACTGCCCCCTTTGGCAAATATCACAGCTTGTAAACGCTTTTTGTAGCCAGCCAAGAGTCTTTCAATTCTTGTTTGAGGTATCTTTGCCCATTCTTCCTTACAAAAGTCTTCCAGTTCTTTGAGATTTCTGGGCTTCTGTCACGCACTGCTCTTTTAAGGTCTATCCATAGATTTTCAATTATGTTGAGGTGAGGAGATTGTGAAGGCCATGGCAAAACCTTCAGTTTACGCCTCTTGATGTAATCCCCCATGGATTTCGAGGTGTGTTTAGGATCATTATCCATTTGTAGAAGCCATCCTCTCTTTAACTTCAGCTTTTTCACAGATGGCATCAAGTTACCATCCAAAATTTGCTGAAATTTTATTGAATCCATTTTTCCTTCTACTCGTGAGATGTTCCCTGTGCCACTGGCTGCAACACAACCCCAAAGCATGATTGATCCAACCCCATGCTTAACAGTTGGACAGAGGTTCTTTTCATTAAATTCTGTGCCCCTTCTTCTCCAAACGTACCTTTGCTCATTCCGGCCAAAAAGTTCAATTTCAACCTCATCGGTCCACAGAACTTGTTTCCAAAATGCATCAGGCTTGTCTATATGTTCATTTGCAAAGTTCAAACGATGATTTTTGTGGTGAGGACGTAGAAGAGGTTTTCTTCTGATGACTCTTCCATGAAGACCATATTTGTACAAGTATCTCTTTATAGTGGAATAGTGTACCACAACTCCAATGTCTGCCAGATCTTTCTGGAGGGATCGTGCAGTCAAACGTGGGTTTTGAATTGTTTTTCTCACAATCCTGCGAGCTGTTCTGTCTGATATTTTTCTTGGTCTTCCAGATCTTGCTTTACCTTCCACTGTTCCTGATGACTGCCATTTCTTAATTACATTCCGAACAGAGGATATTGACATCTGAAAATGCTTTGCTCTCTTCCTATAGCCTTCTCCAGCTTTGTGAGCGTCAACTATTTTCAGTTTCAGTTTTCTAGACAACTGCTTAGAAGAACCCATGGTGCTGATTGTTGGGGCAAGGTCAGATGAGTCTGGGCATTTAAAACCTTTGAGATTGACATCACCTGGTCTTCCCAGATGATGATTGAGAACAATCCATGCACTGGCAGGTCTCAGCTTGGCAAAGGGGGCAGTGCATGCTATACATTCTGCAGGGTGCCCAAACTTTTGCAGACGCCATTTTTTTGTTTTCTGTTATTTTGAAAGTGTAAATGATGGAAATAAAATCTAACTTTTGTTGACATATTATAAGAATGTCTAATCTCTAATTTGATGCCTTTTGGAGATTTTTCCATCTTTCCTTGGCTTCTTTATGCACATTAATACAAATTTTTAGCTGGGGTGCCCAAACTTTCGATCCCCACTGTACATATCAATAGTATTCATAGGGTGGTGGTCCTCGGGGGTGTACAAGAAGGAGGGAGCAGGTTCCAAGGAATCCACCGAGAAAATTAAAAGGAGACTCAGCATGCCCTTATAAAGGGTAGTGTTTGTTTATAGTGTATAATCTTTAAAAGGATTTAAGTATGCAAAACGGGAACGGACTTACATTTGGAGAGGTTGCTAATAACCAAGTTGGATGGCAGACACGACCTTCTGAGTGCATGTGTAGAGAATACCTTTATTTCCAAGCAGAAATCTAGGTTCTCACAGGGGAGTGGTGAACTGGTTCATTGAGGAAAAAAATTCTGTTGTCTGTTCAAACAGCAGATGCACCTGTGTTGTTGTTTAGGAATGTGCTGAAGTTATCATTTTTAGTTTGGACATGGAATTAACTTTGACTCATTCCTAAACAAACACACACTCTACTGTGGGCCACTTTGCTGTTTGAATAGTCAACAGGTTTTTTTTTCCTCTACAAAATGGACATATGGATGTCACACTACTTCCTAAAAGCCAATCTTTCTAATCGGTGCTCATAATATTTCTTTCCCCAGGGCCTCCTCCACTGACTTTTCCTTCAAGATCAATATCACTGCTATCAGTCCCTCTCCCCATGACAGGGTGCTTGGTGTAAATGCTGATGCCAGACTTAACCACCTTACCAATTAATCAGTGTCTGTCGCCCCTTTTGCCAATCCCTTCACTGGTTTCCGATCACCCAACAAATACAATCAATGTAAATTTATTATATAATTGTATCATTAGTGGAAAGCAGACAAAACACAACTGCAACAGGAAGGATAAAAAGTCAAAGTTCTAATAAAGTGATCGCAAACGGTGGACTGAGTTAAGAACAGATGCCGATGAATAGAACAGTGACCAACTCTGTATTCTAAGGCTGGCAATACATTGATAATTTGTTTTCCTTCAACCCGCTGATTGAACGAAAAAAAAAAAAATCATTGTGGATGGAGAAATCACTCCTGCTCTTCTATTTTGTTCTGATGGTGTGGAGCCCTCCTTGCTGTCAGAATACACTTGAGAAAAACTCGACAGGCTGGTTGTGCACAAGTTGATCAATAAATTGACTTGTGTACAACCAGCCTGCGCATGGATTGAAATTTGCCCAGTCCCAACTGAAACAGCCAAATTTCAATCCATGTATGCCTCCTAGTCTGCACCTAAGATTTTACCAAGCCAACAATGCGAGTAATAAGAGCAAGCAAAAGGGAGCTGGAATGAGAAGGTAAAGACAGTATCAAAGTCACCAGATAAGTCTCCATTGCCAATAGATTTCACACGTAAATGCAGAGGAGCACGTTGGAACATGTTGGAAATCACTTCATTAGAGAAGAGATTCATGGTAAATGCTTTGATGCCAGCTTCTGTTTTTTTCCATTGACCCTTTCTTCCATGTTATTAAAGCTTTGCTTTTTATCTTTTTTGTCAAAGTTTTGATGTTTTATTTGCTTTTATTAATGATAACATTAAAAAAGTATATATTTACATCATAACTGGACCTAATTCTAATTCTGTGCAAACCCTGCAGCACAGCTCCTGGATCTGATTATTGTTCAGCTTTTTAATCAGCATGAAAATGGTTAGACTGTCATATTTGTACAAATTTACGTCACCCTTACTTATTCATTCATTTTAATACATTCATCTATTAAATTCATGATTATTTTTTATCTACTTATATGGGTTTAGGGCCGCAATTGTTAAATCTTATGCCTGATTGACGACTTAAAATTGTATTCAAAGGCTTCAAACCAAAGTAATTTTGTGCACACATTTTGGGTAGACGTGACTTGCACAAAATTCCGATTTCCTATATGGCACAGAACCTTTTCAACACAATTGGGGGCCTAATTCCAAAACAGAATGTGAAGCTTGAATACCTGCAAACAGCAAACCTATAAACCTGACCTAAGCTTGTGTCAGCTATATTAAGATCCTTTATTTGTTCAGCTTGTGGCCTAGTCTGATGCCTCACTGTCTTTACCCCTGAGGCAGCCCTGGTGTGGCTATTACTTGTTCACAAAAGAAGCAGAGGTACAGTATAAAAGGAAACACTTTTCTTCCCTATAAACAAAAATGAAGATTCAACCATTTTCCCTTTCAGGCATAGAAAGCTCGGTGGCAGAAAAGGCTTTAGAACACAGCCAAAGGTTGTTAAATTATAAAGATAGCAAGGAGGGCTTTTGCATCTCCACTTTAAGAGTTTGCCAGCTAAGCAAGCTTTTCTTTGCCTCAGTGAAGATGAGAATACAAAGGCAGACAAAGGAGGGAGGCCTCTGCATGCATTTGTTATCTGACAGATTCTGGGACAGTGGAAAGAGGTACAAATTCTGGAACTGTATTATCTCATGCACTAAAGGTAATTATCATATGCTAATGGTTTTCAAATGTACACAGGCCCTATGCTGAAAAATGGAGAGAAATTCAGATATTCTGGAGTTCATATAACACATTGGGTCTGATTAACAAAATGTTCAGTTACTTACAGCAACCAATCACATTTCATGCTTCATTTAAACAGGAAAACATATATAATTTTTAATTACAGCATTCAGGATTTTTGGAAAACACCCTGAACCAAAACAGGTGGGGGTGAACTGTGTAAAAAAAAATGCTATTTGGGTCATGTGTTTAACCAGGCAAGACAGGGATACCCTCTCACGTCACAGATGCTGACTGCTAATATATTATGATACCCAAACCCAACAAAGACCCCCATAGCTGGGATAATTACCACCCAATTTCTTTACACATTTGATGTTAAAATCTTGACTAAGATCTTAGCAAACAGACTAAACTCTTTTTTTGGCCCAACTTATTAATAAAAGACCAAGAAGGGTTCATCCCTTAATGTCAGGCTGGGGATTGTATATGCAAGGTATTCTATCTCACTCATGTAGCTCGTAAGCGTACCCAAGAGATGATGTTATATGATATGTCTATGATATTTCCAAAGCTTTTAACACTCTATCTTGGACACACCTGGTCTCAGCTCTTCAAACCCATGGCTTTGGTTCTAAATTTTTGTCCTGGATAGCGACGTTGTACAGTACTCCTCAGGCTAAAATCAAATATCATGATTGTGACACCTCCATATACTCCATCCGTCAAGGTTACCCTCCCTCAACATTGTTAGTTATATTACCTAGTTACATAGTTTGGTTGAAAAAAGACACAAGTCCATCTGGTTCGACCAATAAAAAGGAAAAAAAAATTATACAATACAATATACACAATCATATACCCACAGTTGATCCAGAGGAAGGCAAAAAACCCCAGCAAAGCATGACCCAATTTGCTCCAGCAGGGGAAAATTTCTTCCTGATCCCCCAAGAGGCAGTCATATATTCCGTGGATCAATGTAACCTATAAATGTTAGTATCCAGCTATATTATGTTATTATATTATATTATTTAGGAAATAATCCAAGCCTTTATAAAGCAACCTACTGAGCTGGCCAGGACCAGCTCTTGAGGGAGTCTACTCCACATTTTTACTGTGAAAAAGCCTTTCCGTACTTGGATTAAATCCCTTTTCCTCTAGACGTAAAAAGTGCCCCTCTGTCCTCTGTGATGACCTTAAAGTGAATAACTCTACACCAAATTCACTATATGGACCATTTATGTATTTATACATGTTTATCATATCCCCCCTTAATCTCGTCTTCTCAAGAGACAATAAATTCAGTTACCCTAATCTTTCCTCATAGCTGAGCTCCTCCATGCCTCTTATCAGTTTGGTTGCCCTTTTCTTAATTTTATCCAGTTCCCCAATATCCGTTTTGTGAATTGGTGCCCTAAACTGAACTGCATATTCCAGATGAGCTATTGCCAATGATTTCTCTTTCTCTCTCTCTCCTACCTCTTTTAATACAAGAGAGGATTTTGCTCACTTTGGAAACCGTAGCGTTGCATTGCATGCCATTATTAAGCTTCTTATCTACCAGAACCCCCAGATCCTTCTCCACCATTGATTCCCCCAGTTGTACCCCCCTGGTATGTATAGTGCATGCATATTCTTAGCTTCCAAGAGCTTAACCTTACATTTATCAACATTAAATCTCATTTGCCACATAGTTGCCCAATTAAATACCGTATTTTGTGCTCCATAAGACGCACCTAACCATAAGACGCACCTAGGTTTTAGAGGTGAAAAACAAGAAAAAAAATATTCTGAACCAATGGACTGCAGACACAGTACAGGAGATGACCAGAGACTGCAGACACAGTACAGGAGATGACCAGAGACTGCGGACATAGTACAGGGAATGACCAGGGACTGCGGACATAGTACAGGAGATGACAACAGACTGCAGACATAGTACAGGAGATGACCAGAGACTGCGGACATAGTACAAATGACCAGAGACTGCAGACACAGTACAGGAGATGACCAGAGTCTGCAGACATAGTACAGGGAATGACCAGAGACTGCAGACATAGTACAGGAGATGAGCAGAGTCTGCGGACATAGTACAGGGAATGACCGGAGACTGTGGACATAGTACAAGGGATGACCAGAGACTGTGAACATAGTACAGGGAAAATGCCAGGGACTGCAGACATAGTACAGATGACCAAGAGACTGCAGACAGTACAGGGGATGACCAGAGACTGCAGACAGTACAGGGGATGACCAGAGACTGCGGACCTTTGGGGAGAGAGGGGGAGTGGGTACCTGAAGTTGCCCTTTCTTTAGTGTGGGCACGCTGGCTACTTCCCACGCCGGCTTCTGTGACAGCCAGATGCCCACTGCGCATGTGCGGGAAGTGCTGCGCTTTGTGAATGGCCCGGCGCCTTCTGGGATCTGTCATGTGTCCCAGAAGTCGCTGGACCATTCACAAAGTGCAGCGCTTCCTGCGCATGCGCAGTGGGCACCCGGCTGTCACAGAAGCCGGCACAGGAAGAAGCCGGCGCGGAAAGACTGTACAGCGCTGGATAGAGGAACAGGTAAGGTCCTGCAGGAGAGAAGAAGTGAGCGGCTTGCCCGGTATTCTGACATGGTGGCGGCGGCGGCGGCGGAAATACCGGACCAGCCGCTCCATATTCACTTCATAAGACGCACTGGCATTTTCCCCCCTTTTTTGGGAGGAAAAAAGTGCTTCTTATGGAGCGAAAAATACAGTAGTGCATTGAGGTCAGCTTGTAAGTTGGAGACATCCTGTACGGATGTTATTCCACTGCATAGATTGGTGTCATCTGCAATGACTGAAATGGTACTTATACCTTTTATAAAAAGCAAGGATCCCAATACTGAACATTGGGGAACACCACTAACAACCCTAGACCATTCAGAGTATAAATCATTACCCACTACTTTCTGAATATGGTCTTTTAGCCAGCTTTCTATCCATTTATAAATTGATTTTTGCAAGCCTGTAGACTTTACTTTACACATTAGTTGTGTGTGGGGGAACTGTGTCAAACGCTTTTGCAAAATCCAAGTATACCACGTCTACAGCCACTCCTTTGTCTATAGTATTGCTTACCTCTTCATAAAAATAAATCAGATTTGTTTGACAACTTCTGTGTTTCATAAATCCATGTTGTCTGTTGCTTAAGATATTTTTTTCTAGCAAGGAACTCTTCTATGTGGTCTTTTATTAAACTCTCCAGTATCTTCCCAACTATAGTTAAACTAATAGGTCTATACTTACTTGGTAAAGACTTTGATAACTTTTTAAATATAGGCACCACATTGGCCTTATGCCAATCCAATCGTATTATACCAGTCATTAACGTGTCCCTAAAAATGAGAAACAATGACTTTGAAATTACAGAGATCCATTCTTTTAGGACCCGCGGGTGTATGTCATCCGGTCCAGATGCTTTATTCATCATTCGCAGAAGCCATTCACATGTATGCTGACATAAAAGGAGTTGAGATTTCTGGAATGCACCATAAACTATATCTCTGTTTGCAAACTATATATTGTTGCCTGTTACTTCTTCATATGTCTCCTTGCTAAATCTAATTTCAATACTGACTCATTTCGTCAAGTTCTCAGGGTTGCACGTCAACCAAACCAAGTCTAAAGTAATGTCTGTAACCTACATCCTCTTCGTAACTTGTTCCTGTTTCGCTGGTCCTTAGCTCTACCCTACCTAGGTGTCACCCTGACCCCTTCCTAGGAAACATTATATCATGGGAATTTTCCATCTCTTTTCCAATGATTAAACTCATTACTCAATACATGGTGAAGCCTCCCCATATTATGGGTTGGACGGATACATTTGGATGACTTACCTTCCAAAATTATTATACGCCTTACAGTGTCTATATGCGCCCATATTATCTGAATCCAACAACAAAAGCTTCTTAATTTTATCTGGAGCAGATCTAAACCTCAAATTAATAAATACATTTTATTTACCTGTATCTGAGAGTGGGAGTTAGTGGTAAAAGCACAGTGTTTGGGGGGTTTCAGGCATGGTAATGGAAAGCGTTGATTAAAAAACGGGAGAGTGCTGACATGGTACTATTGTCATATTTTCAGGGACATGCAGAGAGGAAGTGTGATGGACCGCCTTGCACCCCACCTGGGTGCTTCCGTCAGTCAACTGCTTTCTCACCACTGGGTCACAGGACCGAGGTATTATAGCTGGTCATTGCACCCAAGAACTAGATGACACTAGCTTAGGTGCAACTGGGACTCTTTATTGAACAGAAGTACAGGTTTTTATACATGTCAGGAATAGTGGCAGTCCTCACATAATAAATAACAATAAAAACAAACATTACACATTGGAATAAACATACCACACTGTTTAGGTAATGAGGTCAAGTTGACACAAAACTAATTCCATCATGAAGAAATGTCCAGGAAGACTAGTCAACAGGCAGAAATAATAGGTGGCTCAATTAATTCAATTAACAATGGGACAAAGACACAACAGTAAACACATCACACCTTAATAAACAAATTACAGCAAGATACTTCAGCATCAGGTTGTTTTGAGCTGATTATATTAACATCTGCTTACAGTCTCTGAGTCTACCAGGGGTTAAAGCAGTCATTGCTGGTTTGGGCACAGAGACTCCAAATCTGTAACCTGGTCCTCCAGTTCTCAGAGTATGTGTGTTTTGGGGAGACAAGGACTTGAGTCTGAAGTAACACTACTCGAAAAGGTCACCCAGGCACACACCTCCCAAAGAATAGAGCTCCCTCAAACACCAGGGGCCATAGTCAGTAGGCAAGAGGCTAGCCTGCAGTCTCCTTCAAAAGACCCTGTCCCAGTTGGGTCTGTCACAGGAGGAAAGGCTGTTACGGGCTTCTCTGCCCACTTCCTCCCCCTTCTGGTGACATCACCTCTACCCCAGTGAAGCCTGTGGAGGGCCTCTGGTCTCTGGGGGTGCTGTGCACATTGTGTGTACTCCTAGGTGAAGGAGGTTCACTCTTTGGAAAGGAAAAGGGAAGCCATAAACCCCATCATATAGCATCTACAAACTATGGTATATATACTGGATTTTATTTTTTATTTTTTTAATAATAGTAATGGCAACGATCAGCAACTTATAGTGGGACTGTGATAGTAGGGCAGGCAATCTGACACTGGCTGAGAACTGACTAACTGCCACTGACATCTCCACAGTAAGGACATCTAATACAGTAAGGGTTTAACATCTAGGGGCAATCAAAGGGTTAACTGTGTGCCCAACAATGTATATAATATGTGCTGCTTTTACTAAGCAATGTGTTCGCCTTTTCTCCTTGCTTTGCAGGAAGAAAAAAAACAGCACATCGTTGCTCTCTGTAGAGAGCCCTGTTTTGTTAGTAAACACAGGGCTCTCTACTGTCATTCGCTAAGCCAATCAGCAGGTCCCAGCCGGCAATCATTGGTCAGGACCTGCTGATCGGCTTGTGCTGTAGCGAATGACAAAACAGAAGGGGAGGTGGGCAAGCCCCCTACCTGTACCTATACGCGATCCGGCGCAGAGAGGCTGACATATATCTACATGCAGCAGTCGGTAAGTGGTTAAACATGCAAATTCGTACAATCACGTTTTTGCCTAATTTTTGGTGGAAGTGTCTGTAGGTGGACTTCACCGTCTAAATTATTTATATTCAAAATGTATAAACTTTTTCAGAAGTAGATATATTAACAATAACAACCATTTCCAACACTCCAGACCAATCAAGTTACTTCTGGTAAGTTTGTTAGGATATAATCTTATAAAAAAAATTATTAGTATGAATGGGGTTCAGTTGTGGAGTACATGGTGGGAGAACACATCTAAGTATGCTGCATTTGACTTCAAAGCCACTCTCATCTTACAACTTTGGCTGTATGTGAATATGTGGCTTAGTCTATTAGTGATCTGACAGAAAACTTTTGGACTGACATACTTGGTAGACTAATATGTTGTTTCTGAAAAAATGAAGCCCTTTTCAGCACGACAGGTGATCTCCTGGTAAAAACCGCATGGCTTACAGGCTTATCTCTGCTTAAAGTGGAGCTGTACTTGAAAACTTGAACGTTGGGCTGTCTAAAAAGGATCAGTTTAATGTGAAAAAGCAATCAGTACAAATATGCACCTTTTGTAACTTATTTACAGAAGAAGGGATCATAGAAAACATATTTTCAGTAATAAATTACAGGTACTTATATAGCACCATCAATTTATGCAGTGCTTTACATATATATTGTTCATTCACAGCGGTCCCTGCCCTCAAGGGGAGTACAATCTAAGGTCCTTAACCAGGGGCGGACTGACCATTTGGAAACTCGGGCACTGCCCGAGGGCCCGGGGTCATTAGGGGGCCCCATGAGATGCCCCTGGTACCTTTTTCATAGGCTTTTTTGAGTTTGGGCAAAGACACAGGGGCCCCATGATCCCCTATTGCCCGGGGGCCCCATGAGTTGTCAGTCCGTCCCTGGGAGTAGACCAACCATATCGGCTTCTGCACATATCAACATTCAAACCAGTTTTCTAGTAAGTTATAACTTCCATTTGGCCTTATTTCTAATCACAGCATGCAAGTAAAGACGTATTAATACTGCTGCTTTATAAAAATGGATTTATCATGCCCCCGGTACCTTTTTCATAGAGTTTGGGCAAGGACACATGATCCCCTATTGCCCGGGGGCCCCATGAGTTGTCAGTCTGCCCCTGTCCTTAACTCACATTCATACACATACTGGGGCCAGTTTAGACAGGATCCAATTAACCTACCCGCATGTCTTTGGATTGTGGAAGGAAACTGGAGTACCCGGAGGAAACCCACGCAGGCACAGGGAGAACATGCAAACTCCAGGCAGGTAGTGCTGTGGTTGGGATTCAAACTGATGACCCTAATGCTGCTAGGTGGAAGTGCTAACCACTTAGCCACTACATATAAAGAGTAGCAAATCTACAGCTATTTAGTAATAAGGAACATGATAGAAGATTGTGATGAGGTAGCAACCAGGATTTCATTCAAAAGATACTAACAGAAAAGTGGTCCACTCTGATTATATGCATATATGTCTATGTGTTATATATGGGGTAAATAAGGGAGATATAGAGGGGATGCTCAGAGGGTTAAAGGGTGGTGGTGAGAGGGGGGGTGTAGTAAGGGAAGGAAGAAGGAGCAAAGAGGAGAAATAGCGGGTACATGGGAGAAACTAAAGGTGGGTCCCACACAAGCGAAGGTGAAATGGGGTGGTAATTGAAGAGATATGATTTATGTGTATAAAAGTTGTGCTTTCCCTTCATCTGAATAGGAGAATAAATACCAGTAGAACCAAGTGGATGTGTAATCTTTCCCTATTGCTAGCAGCAGACACATGTGATGGTGTCTAGGCACCTGTGAGGCTATAAGAATGAAAGTCACATGTGTCTGCTGGGCTTTGATATAATCAGAAGCATATCCTATTCATTGCTGCTTATGATTACTTGTACACATTGATTGTGTCATCGGGGGGTGGGATTAGGAACACACAGGGGTTTATTCATTAAAGCTGGTTCACTCAGAATCTTGTGCAGCTGTGCATGGGAGCCTATCAGCTTCTAACCTCAGCTTGTTCAATTAAGCTTTAGCAATAAAACCTGTAAACTAATTGGTTTCTATGCAGAAATGCATGAGATTCTGAGGGAACCAGCTTTAGTAAATAAACCCCACAGTTACATGGTATTAGCTTCTGCCTACATTATTATAGTGGGTGCTTTGCACTATGAATATCCCCCACTTTTCCTGCACTATGAACAACTCCCCAATATTTTGAGGGACTGTCCCTCTATTGGTACCAAATTCTTCCATCCCTTATTTCTCCTTAATTGTCGCTCTTTTTGGTCTGATGTACAGGTTATGTACTATTCAACTACTAAAAGTGTTTTTTTGCACTAAACCTTCATCCTATCTCTTAAATATCTTCTTTGTTTTGAAGTCAGTGTAAAGGAAAAGTAATAGTGGGAAAAATAATTCTGGGTATAACTAAGTACTTTTTGGAATACACATTCTTAATGGTCTGCATAACTGAGGACGTAGCAAGAGTGTGTCCATTGTCTATACATGCCTATATATATTGCCTATTAGGAGGCGTCCCTCTTTCTCATCTCAGAAAGTTGGAATATAGCACTATGGATTGGATTAAAAAGTGGGCAAAAGAACAGCTAAAGAATACCTACTGTATGTACTATATCGTTCACTACTGACTTGTCTCACACTGTCACTCAAGGAAAATGTTGCTTGGGATTATGATTCCTATACATTAAAGTGCTATTTGGTTCAGTATTTTTAATTTGTATTTGTAATATTTTTCCTCTTTTTTCCATTTTCTGGAAGACTCAATGGGGAAGATTTACTAAAACTGGTGCACTCAGAATCTGGTGCAGCTGTGCATGGTAGCCAATCAGCTTCAGCTTGCTCAGTTAAGCTTTGACAATAAAACCTGGAAGCTGATTTGGTTCTATGCAGAGTTGCACCAGATTTTGCACTCTCTTTTAGTAAATAACCCCCTACTGTGTCATTTCAGTGATAGCTCTCCCTACAGTATGTAATGTAAATAGTCCATACCACTCATATTCAGTAGAAGAAATTGTTACCTTTTGCATGGCATAACTTTCCAAATCTATTTTAAAGGTTTTTTAAAGCTTTTCAAAACAACAAGTAGTAAAAAAGTAGAAGTCATTTCATGCTGTGTCTGTGCTAGTAGGAGGAAAAATATTCTGAGCACCATTGATGTTGAAAGAGCTATTGTTACTTCTTTTCAAATTTATATGGACAGGGCATAGTATAAATTCTGATAGATTGTGCTTGATATTAAAAAAAGAAACAAATGTAGAAACAGTGGAGATGACAGCTCCAGATTGGTCTGCCAATGTCACACAACACGTGCGAACCAGCTCGTAATTGGAGAAATCAGTGAAAGAAAATCCAGAGGGCTATGCACTAAAATCACCTTCAAACCATAAGCACTAGTAAGAGTGAAATGTGTTAGCTGATCTCTCACCCCTCAGGTGTGTAATTTACTGGTCTTTGTTTTTATGGACATTGAATGGATATTTTTTCAATAAAGGTGATCTCAGTGTGCAGCCATTTGGATTTTCTCCTTCTCATGTATTGAGGCAGTGTTGTTGGTCAGTTCCTACCTGTAAAGTGTTTTTTGGGAAGTTATTCCTTGGTTTTGTCAGTGTTCACAAAAGTAATCTTCCTGTTTTACTATCATTGTGTAACTGCCCTTGTTGGGCCAGGCCCCTCTCCACCATCTGTGTGTGTTCCAAAGGAAAGTTTCCAAATGGAGTCCCCACAGAGTATAAACCTTCCATTGAAATTACATAAATCCTGCTATGCAGTAATGAAAAAGCAATCATACGTCATGGAGAATCTGTAGTTATGGGTATACATATATATAGAGACATCTGTCCTCAGTAGGACATTAGCAAGGTGTGACTTATCAGAAAGATGTTTTACTCATACATGTTGAATTGGTGGAACTCTTCGACATTTATAATGATGACTGTTTAACTTGTATGTTATATAATAAACTTGTTAAACTACTTTTTAACAAAAGTATCTAGAAAATCAAAATAAGTTTCTTATCAAACTCTCCAGTGAAACTGACATTATGCATGCACGGGAGAAGCATGGCCCAACTGTAAAGAAGAGGCACTGGGGTGCCAAGAAGGCTGCACACTAAATGAGCCAGCAGAGCAAGGACTGGTAAGTATATTTTGGCTGTACTTCTCCTGTGGATCACAGAAGTGCAGTTCATTCTGTACCCTTCCTGTGACCCTTTTTCAGCTGACAGCGGGCTGAAGCCCACTGTTGGCTGACATCACTCAGCTGGTCCAGGCTGGGGAAAGATCCCATCTTCAAAGTGGAGCGGCACCTGGTTCAGGCTCTCAGCAGATCAGATCAAGGGGGACAGAGCAGACAGCGGTGAATGACAGTCACCACACTCTGCTCAGAGCAGATGTGAGAACTCAGCGTTATAAGCAGTCATGTGATCGCTGAGTTCTCACCCTTAGAGCCAGCTGGGGACAGATGTAGCATCGGGCCAAGTAAGTATGATTTTAAAAAACAAACGAACCCCACACTTCTCTTTTATCAAAAATGCCTAAAACAGACCAAAAAGAATACATCATATTATAATAGTACAGTACAGGACACAGGACTTGTACGCTTAGACCATGGGTTAGAAGCAGCTACCTTCAGGTAATTGTCAGAAAAACCTGCTAGGCTCATTTCCCAGAGTGCACCATATAACCCCACCCACTCTGTGGGGTTCCAGCTTTTTGCTTTTGTCCTTAGGTGTTTGATCTGTTCCCTTCTAGCGAATTTTTCCTTTTTCTAACCATTTTCTAACCGTGGAGTGGTTGTACTAGTTCCTTTTAAAGACTGCTTTCACGTTTTCTATTCAAACCTATTCACAGTCCCAAAACCAAATGAGGGAACCCAACCAATATTGGATTTAAAATCTATGAACAGATTTCTTCAGGCACCAAAATTGCAGATTAAATCAACGAGATCTGTCACTACTTATCCAAGATAAACAGAATATCTAGTATCAGAAGGCATATGAAGTCTATGGGGGTTATTTACTAAAACTGGAAAATCTGGTGTAGCTCTGCATAGAAACCAATCAGCTTCCAGGTTTTATTGCCAAAGCTTAATTGAACAAGCTGAAGTTAGAAGCTGATTGGCTACCATGCACAGCTGCACTAGATTCTGAATGCACCAGTTTTAGTAAATCTAGCCCTAAGTGTCTTTTGAGGCATCGGATTGGGTTTTTATAAATGAACTGATTACATACTCCATGCATATACTATATCAAAGCAATGTAAGCTTTACATGCTGTTTGTATTTTGGATATCTATTCTTTTGCTAATATATTAGAGCAATATATTATACAGTAGCATATAGACTACTACTTCATCCCTGAAGAAGATCTCTTGACCGAGACATGTCGTTCTTACATTTATAGTGAAGTTCTACATACTGTACACAATTGCCCTTCAGATTTTGGTATCTAATGGTATATTTACAGATATACACTATATGTGAATGAAGGAATAGAAAGTGTATATATATATATATATATATGTATATATACAGCAGAGTGTCTGCTTTTTTGGTCTTAAATTGCTATGTTATTGATGTAAAAAAAAACCTGTTTTTAAATGCATGTTTTGTATACTTTTACTAGTGCCTAAAAGTTCCATGATGCCTCAAAAAACACATACTTTCTAGTTGAGGGATATGGCACTAACAAAGTTGGGTTTGTTAAACAGAGTTTGGATTTATAAGACATACAAGATCTACTCATTCCCATTTCCCCATCACATCAACGTTCAATGGCGCACTCTAGGAGCAGCCCTAGTAAGTTTTCTTGCCAGTGTCCAATCACCTGAAGGTACCTGCATATAACCTATGGTCTAAAAATACAAGTCCTGTAGCTTGTACTGTACTCCAAGAAAAAGGATTTACAGGTAAGTCAAAATTCCTACTTTTTTTCTTCCTTCATTCTCTAAATGAGCCCAGGGAGAAAATATGAAAAAAAGAAATGTAATAAATCACCTTGTTGTGTATAAAGAACTGGGAAATTTAAATTGTTATTCCTTACAGGAAAATCTCTCATAGATGACAATGTATTGCTTTATAGATGACCCATTACTTTAACCTCCAAAACCTCTAAGCATGATGTGGGAACATTAGTGGAATTAGAGCAATTTATAGAATGTCAAATTGAAGATCCACCCAAGCAAGTGCAAAATAATGCATTTTGGACACAACATTCTAAAGCCACAATATGATTAATGGAATTCTGCTAGGCAGAGAAACAAACATAAAAAACAAAGGTTATTATTTCCTATGACTAAGAAGTAAGCAAGGAAATAAGAATAAATGTAGCAGAACTCCAGGATTCATAGCAAACCTTCTTTCAGATATTATGCTTCTCAGAATGATATATACAGTTTTTATTTAGAGATAACTAGGTTGCTTTTAGGTTGCTTTTTTATTTGCTTTTAGTGGGGCTCCTTTACTACGGAAGTACATTTTCTCCAAGCTCAGGGAAGATGTTTTCACTTCCATCAACCACATATGTGCAAAGGGGGTTCCTGCTTTCTAATTTCTCTGCAGGTGATTGAGTGCGCAAAGTGAATCATTTCACTTAGCTAAGTGTAAAACACAAAAATGCCAAAGGGTTAATTTACTAAAGCTGGAGAGTGCAAATTCTGGTGTAGCTTTGCTTAAAAAACAGTTTCCATTTTAATTGAGCAAACTGAAGTTGGCTGCCATGCACAGCTGGATCGGATTTTGCACTATGAAGTTTTAGTAAATCAATCCCACGTGTCCAAAATTTGCTGGGACAGTCCCACATCTCCATCCTCTGAGCACTTATGATCTTGGAGGGATTACCCTGAAAGTGGGTGTAATCTTGGTAGGACTGCCTAGAAGGTGGGCGTATTAAGTGTGGGCCACGGGCAGGGGAGACAGTGTCCCCGGTGATTGGGAAGAAGATGCTGGTAAGTATAAAAAAATAAGGCTGTCCATACATGAGTTGTTTTTTCTGTTCAACCAGCTGGTTGAACGAAAGAAAATAACTGGTGTCCCCCATGACAAACCCTCCCACTAAGATATTTTTTAAAATTATTTTTAACATTAGGGGGGCATTTGGGGGCTTTGGTGAGAGGGAAAGATAGGAAGGGAAGAAAGAGAGAAAGAAAGAAAGAAAGAAAGAGAGAGAGAGAGAGAAAACAGAGAGAGAGGGGGGGGGGGAGAAAGGAAAGGAAAGAGAGAAGAAAAGAAAGAAAGAGAAGGCAGAGAGAGAGAATAAGGAGAGAGAGAAAGAAGGAAGGAGAGAGAGAAAGAAAGAGATAAAGAAAGCGAGAAAAGACAAGACTGGTGGGGAGTGTCGGCGGAGCAGACAAGGGAGGAGAGTGCGGGAGGAGGAGGGGCAGAACCAGCCTTCTCTCTCCTCTCCCATCTGTGGTGGTGAATTGTCAGCACTGGGGACAGCCTATCCTGACAGAACCTGATGGCAGCGCTGCAGGAGATAAGGGGGGTGGGAGGGGGGCGGCCACAGGGGGGAGCATACAGGAGCCCAGGGCAGCAGGAGATGATAGGAGGGGCAGCACACAGAAGAACTGGACTGGGCATTTCTCTCCTGCCAGCCAAGAAGCAGGCATTTAGTGGCAGCAGGAGAGAAATGCGCTGTCCAGTTCTTCTATGTGCAGCCCGGCCACTCCTCCGATCCAGGCAGCCCTGGCCCACCAAGCAAATGCCTGGTGTGCCCTATGGCCAGTCCGGGCCTGCAGGCAACTATAACCAGCAGTTCTGATCAAGAGAAAAATTTCCAACAGGCTGATCTATCTCAAGTTGATCGATACTCTAGCACTTTGAAGATAAAAGCAATATGTTATCTTCGATGTGGATCAATTTGGGGCCACATTACAAAGCGAGAATGCTGTAAATTTACTGATATGCCTCTTTATGTAATGTACAATAATTCTAACATTTTACTTTTTCATTCTAATCGGTATTAAACCCAAAAGCAAACATTTATTATGCTGCAGCTTACCAATTCTTAGCTGTGATGGCTGCAATCACTTTCATTTTTAGGTTTTCATTCTTTTATTTTCATCTGGTGATTTAGCCAGTAAGTCTGTTGCTTTTTAAAAAGAAGACACTCGCAGCAGAATGTATCAGTTTACAGAGTTGAGACAAACCATTTAACGCTGGCAGGGGTGCTTACAATGATCAGCTTTTATTTATTTGTGTAAAACCTTTATCCTAAAAGGAAAAAAACTGTAACTGCTTATAAAGTTGGAGTCTGGCTTTGATATGTAAAATCTGCCAGTACACCTAACACCCCCCCCCCCTTTCCTTCCAGACTGATACTGCTATCCAAAGGTGCCCCTTGTGCTCCTACATCCAGAGTGAAGGCACTCTAATACAGGGGGTGTGTTACTGGCCAGATCTTTAGGTGAAAAGAGAGGGGGAAAAAACCTAAAAATTGAAAGCTGATGCAGGCACCACATCTAATGATTGTTAAGCTGCAATAAATTATATTTTTTGCTTTCGGGTTTAATACCACATTAAAATGAAAAAAAAAATGTTCCTCACAGAATCAAGGGTCATTACTATTGAATAGCAGCAATACTGTCTCCTATGATTCTTTGCCTATAAAAAGTATTGTTTCAAATATTTTAGTAAAGTGGTTGTAAACCTGAGACATGAAATCTCAACAAAGCACATATTTCTATGGTGTGTACTTGCCTTTCTTCAAAGCACAAAGTGTCATTACTCTCTACTGTCTAGTTCCTCTATAATGCCATGAGTCACTTCTGACAAGTTTTCCTGACACCAAGAGCTAAAAAGGGGAAGGACCTCCTGCACACAGCCTGTGATTGACAACCTCAGCTCTGTTCCTGTGTGAAGGAGGGGGCGTCTGTTCCCTCCAATCAGCTCTCAGAACTCTTGTACAGTGTGTAACTGCAGCTCCTAGCCCCCTGCTTTGTGAGTCTGTGAAACATCCTTTTCTGAATTTTACAAGGATGTGCAGGGGACATGTGCATGCTGCAAATAAACAGGTACAACTTATGTAGGAGGATTTGTTTCACTTCTGTGTATTACCTGAGGATAGTCACTTCACTGGGTATATGTAATAGTTTTTATTATATTTGATGAAGGTTTTAAAATGTCCAGATATAGTTTTTCCAAAAGGGTCTGTTTTCAGCACTGCCACTTTCTTTCAGTGTGACAGATCATTTCCAAGTTCAATCAGCATTGCTGCTGTCCAGTCTTCAATATGCCCTCATGCACAATTTGAACAAGGAAAAAGGCAAATGCTCAGAACCAATGAACAGAAGAAAACTGCACCACAGCCCCACAGTATATACGGTATGCAGCCTCCTAAAAAAAAACAGTAAAAGCCTGTGCTTCCCTTTCAGAAACAATGGCTTAGCCAAAGGGCACATGGGTTCAGTTTTGCTAATGCTACTGCTGCTATCCTTTCTAATACATAACTGCCAATGGCCTAATGAATGCAAAGCACATGATGTTATAACAGAGGAAATTGTACATTAGGCATGGAAACCTTTAAAACTGTATATTATGTTTTGTTCTGAAGAACAGATCTTCAGCAGAAGTAATTTCATATACTGGAGAAAAGCCAAGAAAGAACAGGCTGCTTAAAATTTCGATTACCTGTGCTATTATGGCTATGTAAGAGCTATTATATGGGAATTGTTTATCAAAGGCCAACAGGGAGCCAACAGGGAGTTAGTTGTATTTTTCTTGGCTTTCTTGGCTTACAAGGAGTTTTTTTTATGTGTTGAACACTGGAAGTGGTCATCTTTAAGACCAATGATAAATCAGTGAACCTCAATAAACATGAAGAAATAAAACTCAATACAATATAAGTGCTAAGAATATGTGTATATAGTTTTAAAAGTGAAATCATATGAAGGAAAGTTCACTGGAAGTGGTCATTTTTTTCAGGTGGGCTTAGTACTTACAGCACTTACTGTAGAAGTTTCTTTAATAAAGCAATAAACCTAAAAGATTCTTGCACTTCGTAGAAAAAAAAATACTTAAATGTGAAAGCAGCGCGCTAACTATCCAAATACAGGACACAAACATAGAAACCACAAAAGGTGAACTATCCCTTTAAGACCAATGATAAATCAGCGAACCTCAATAAACATGAAGAAATAACACTCAATACAATATAAGTGCTGAGAATAAGTGTATATGGTTTAAAAGTGAAATCATATGAATGAAAGTTCTTAGTGAAAGCAAACAGTCCTTGATCCAAATAATGTGCTGTGGCAAGAACTTTCATTCATATGATTTCACTTCTAAAGGGATACACATTTATAGCACTACTTCAAATAATATAGGGATAGCGCACCTACTGTAGTTTATATCTTTATAAAGCAAACTAAGCCAAACAATTACATACATGGATCGACTTGGGTACAATCTGCCTGCCCTTACATGGATCAAATCTCAGCCAGTCCCTGCTAAACCAGCCAAATTTCGATCCATGTATTGCCAGCTCTAGTCTTGTAGGGTGGTTCCAATGCCTTGCAAGGTCTCTTTGGAGACACCCTTATGCACAAATGTATGATCCAAACACACACGTTCCTGTGTTAAAAATGGTCACATGCCTGATGAAGGGGTCCTGCGAGACTCCGAAACGTTGCCTTGCTGTAACTATGTGATGGTTTATTAAAACCTTTGGACCCATATTGGTGATCCTCGGTGTGCTGGTGACATTTTTTCCTTTCCTCACCCTTATGCACAAGACTACTGCTGTACAAAGCCAATCAAGACACAGACAGCCTTCTCTGTGAACTGCAGTGGTGCATCTATGCCCGCCAGATCTTAGTTTGACAGCTGGTTTTGCTGTAATTGTCTGCTACATGTCTGCTGTGCACAGTGTGCTCCCTAGCCAGAAGCTCAGAGAAACAGCACATAGAGAGTCATACAGCAGTGATTATCTTTTCAAATGTTGAAACTTTGTTTGGGAACAAAATAAGGTAAATAAAAGCTGTAGCAATAAAATTGATCCACAGGGGAAATATGAAGAAAATAGATGAGGACTTAGCAGGAAGAGAGTCCTTAGTCCTATGTAACTGCAAAGTCTTGACTTGGAGTGTACACAAAGTATCCTTTCCTCATTGCCAATGGCTAAATTGGGGCACTTAAAAGTAGGTAAGTATGTGCAACAGGTGGAGTTGGCATTAAATTTAACCCATTGTTTCTCCCTGAATGAGAAAATCACTGTTCATTTTAAGTCATTTGTAGTAAAAGATGGGAGGAGACTGAGCAAGTAACTCACCTCAGCCCTATAGTGTGAAGCTGGACATTTGATACAAAGCACTAATACAGGTAGTTAGAAATGACATTTCTGTTAACTTTTTTTTTTCTGATATTTTTAAGGAAAATTGTCATGAGGACTCTCATGGAAGCTCATAGTTGACCTCTCCTTCTGAAATCCCAGCTGTCTGGCTATCATGCTGACCCCTCTAGCCTTAAAGTAGAAGTTTCTCTTTCATTTTGGATAGGGTAAGGGAGGGTTTCAACTCCTATTAGTCAATTTTTTGACATATGTGTCCCATTGGGGACATTTACCTTCACTACCTCCCCTTGCTAAAACATTACATGAGAGATAATCCCTACAAATTAAGGGAAACCCTTGGGGACCCCCAGAACTAGTGTCCCCATTGAAAATTTCCCCTCTATTCCCCTTCTGGGGATAACCAAAAATTCAGGGTTTTCTTTACTTTGACTTTCGATAATGGTAAACAGGACAAATAGAGAGGGTGAATCTTCCTAACGATGGCAATGATCGCAATAAGAAACCTAATGGGTGTTCTAATCCATCTCCACATTGTCCAAAACCAAAAAAAAGTTTTGCCTTTAGTTATATCTCTGGGTCCCTGACCAGAAACAAGTACATTGATAAGTTCTTCAGACTTTGACCTTACATTTCTGATTTGCATTCTTTCTTGAGTCAGTATCTCAGGAAGTCTAAAAGCCAGTAGGATAGCATGACGTCCAGGGCTCTAACATTTTCAGAAGTTGGTTAGCATTGGCAGACCCCTGTCATGATAGCTTTCTCTGTAAGATCGGTGCTTGATCATATTAATTTAGGGGTTTGGTTTACTGCATGGGTGCTCAGCTTTTGCAAAACTACAAGTCCTATGTGGCATTGCAAGGCTTACAGTTACAAGCATGACTCCCAAAGGCAGAGGCATAATGGGACTTCTAGTTCCGCAACAACTGGAAGGCCACAGGTTGAGCACTCATGGTTTACTAAATCTTAGTATTCTTTAAAGCCTAAACAAATATTTGTGGCTTTGTAGACACTCACAAAAAATTGCATGATTCATCCAGCTGTGATGACTTTAAAACACATCTTCTTGTAAGATTACACATAAACCCAGTCATTCCCATTACCAGATAGTAGCTTCACACCTTGCAGAGACACACACTACATTACCAGCCAATATAGTCAGTTCGCTATTGCATTCTGGGATATCTGCCTCCCAGGAGCAAACACGACCTTGGCATGACATGTTGCAGCCTTAAAATATCACGTTATCATGACGCTGAACGTGAAAAGGGTGCAGACACGTATGAGTAATGAATGCATCTTACGTTGCCACAGAAAATCTACTAGGTCACAGTATGGGATAATACTTTAATTTCTTTGAGCAGTAGAAATCACAAGAAGAAAATCTGTTACCCCGGGGAGATGCAGTTCAGCGCTTTGTAAAAGCTGCGTCCAAGCTTCTCTGTCTTTGCTCTCACTTCTTTTATACTCGCTACTAATTTAGAAGGAACAATTAATGTGACTTTCCCTTTGACTGCCCTAAATAGTACGCAGAGCTCCAGTGGGGCTTTCTGGTTCTGCATTAATATACGTATATCCCTTATCCAGTCACTCACAGAAGATTCCCTTGGGCCATCCCCATTGCTATAATGCTCTTTCTGATGTTCTTATATGATGATACCAGCAAAAGGATCCATCCATTGCTTGCATCTCCCAGGTACAAACTAGAAGTACCACATTGCTTTGACTGATAGAGAAATACTTTTTATAGAGAATATTACAACGTGCAATACCTGTGTTCATATTACCGGCAATTAAATAGGTCTCTGGTTTGATCAGGTGCCCGTGAGTGCCAGTATGATGTTGATTCTATGTATGCATTACATTCAGGCTTGGTTCACACTTATGCTTGCCAGAACACATAGATTTCCATGTCAGAGGAGATAACATGGCTTTCTATAGAGGTCATTCACACCTATGTGATCCAAACGCGATGCGATTTCCAAAAGGGTCCTGGGCATGTTTGGTGCGATGCAGCGCTTTTTTGAGCCCCATAGACTTCAATAGAAACAGCAGTGAAAATGCATAGGTGTTAAAATGCAATGTGATTTTAGTGCGAGATACACCTATTTCTAAAGTCACGAAATTAGCCAGAACAGAAATCGCAGCTGTGTAAAATCGCATCAGAATCGCTGCAGAATCACAACACAAATGCTCCTGAAATTGCGCTTGAAAATGCATAGAAATTTCACCGCATTAGTGTGAACCAGGACCAAGTTTGCATTTTATAAGTTATTCTGTCATAAAGCAAAAACCAAACCCTGGCATGCATCCTAGAAGTAAAAATGGCAGCTTTCCTTTTCAGATTTTCACAGCTAACACTTAAGGTGATATTTAAGCTTAAGCACAAAGAACAGTACTTACAGTGAATGAGAGGTTGTGTCCCTTGTGCTGTGCTGATGGCTGCTCTCTCTTCTTTTCAATGTTTAGTCCTCTGCAACCCCCCCCCATACCCCCACAGCTCCCACAGCTGTAACCTTCCGGTGCTGTGGGGGCTAATATGAGCCGTTGAACTTGCCATAGACAAGTAGAGTGCTGACTATGCCTGCCCTTTCCGCCCTCCTCCTCCATTCACAGAAGCTGTACTATAGTTTCCAGCAATGAAAAGCACTCTATGAATGGAGACTGGGAAGATGAATGAAAGGTCACCTTTTCCATTCATAGAGCACTTTTTATTGCCGGAAGCTATAGTGCAGCTTTTATCAATGGAGGAGTAGGGACAAAAAGTGCAATCATAGTCTGCACTCTTGAGGACTGCTTAAGAAAGGTCCAAAAGTTCTTATTCATCCCCACAGTATCAGAAGATTACCTCTATGGGGGAGGGGGGCAAAGAACTGAAGATTTAAACAAAGAGAGAAGCCATCAACACAAGGGATGCTTCTCATTCTAGGTAAGTACCTTTCCCTTGTTGATTTGTGATGAATAATGACGTGTTGTTGATGAAAAAAGCATGTGTTAAGTGCTACTCTAAAAGTACAAAATGCCTAATGCACTATCATGCTTTCCAATATTCTGAGATGGGAAAGCGGGACACCTTTTAACACTAAATATTTAGACAATGAACAGATCCTTGTCACACCTCTCGACCATGCAGACCATGATAATTTAAAGTCGAAGAATTATCACTTTTTCATTGCTAGTTCTCCTTTATATTGTCAATAAAATAACACAGCTACATATAATACAACTACATAGTAGCCAACAATTCAAATACATTTCTAGGGACACCTTTTTTTGCTGTGCATCCAGTAAGAAATTGTAGGCAGGGAATGTACTTTAATTAGGGGCATTCATTTTAAATGATTGTCCAAAAGGCACACCATTAACCTAATGCCATGTTTTATTTAAACATATATGAGAGAGCCATAGTAATGAGGGCTAAAGAAAAACAAAAGTAAACAAGGGGGCCGTCTTTACATACCACACGCTTTACGGCTCGGTTCGTGGCTATCAGACCATACTTGGTCCTGGTATGCTCAGTAAAATTTCAAAAACATAAAACCGCTTCATTCTCTTGATTGTCTTGCCTGACCATAAGATATTTTGTGAAGATGTTCAGACATTCACAGATAAACAGACATTTAAAAAAGAAACCTTGATGAGTTTCGCACAAAGTGCTTAATCGTAAAAATAATTATGGTCAAGCAAGACAAAAAGGGAATGAAGTGGTTTACTTTTATTGGAATTTTGCTGAAAAACAACAACAAAACACTGGTACAAACAGAAAACACAAAATTAGAGGGTTTAAAGGAGGACTGCATACATTAACTACAAGAACAATCATTCTGTACAGTAAAGAAGGAATGGGAAAAACAGTACCTACATAAAGTAATACCTTCTAAACCCCAGATACCCCCCAGCACTGTGACACCTTTGCAACCCAAGTAATCCCCCACAACTGTAACCCCTCAACACCCCATGAATACCCCTCCAGCACTATTACCTTTCTAAACCCCAGATACCCCTCCAGCACTGTGACCCCTCTATACCCCAGATACCCCCAGCACTGTGACCCCTCTATACCCCAGATACCCCCAGCACTGTGACACACCTACATTCTGAATACCCCTTATACCCTCACATTGCTACCCCCTATACACCTAAGGCTCCCCCTCAGCCCTGTTTTCCCCATACACTCTAGATACTCCCTAGCACTCTTACCCCATCCATACATTTCTGTATACATACATGTTCTCTCTTACTTCTACCCCCAGTACAGATACAGTGCAAGTGAAATTTTGTGCTCCTTTTCAGCACTGTGAGTACTAGACTCACATGTGTACCAAAGTCATGCAGACAGAAGGCGGTGCAGAAGAGGGTTTTGGCCAAGACTCTCCAGCAGGAGTGGAGCACTTCCAAGTTCCCATCCCTCATTTGAGGGCATCCTAAGTCTAGCAACACCCAATGACAAGATATAGTGTGCGCCCAGCTGCCAGGACAACGCGAGCGGGGTAGGGACAGCGGTGGGGTCTTTGCTGGCCAGTATGCCAGCTTTAGTGTGAGAGAATGGGGTAGAAGGAGGGGATGGATTTAGTGGCATACAGAGATTGTGCAAGAGTAGGAACATGGGGGGAGCCTTATGGTAAACAGAGAAGGGAGAAGTTAGGACACAGTACTAACAGGCTTTGATACCGGGACACACAGCGGGACACAGGCGTCGCCGGACACCTTTCTGAAAATCATGACTGTCCCGGCAAATCCGGAACTGTTGGTAGCTTTGCAACTAACTGAAAAAGTAATTGTATTTTACAGTAATTCAGATAGCCAAAAGAAGAACATTAGGAATGACAGAGTGATTTTTTTCTCAATGAGGGACAGCTGGGTTCTATTGGCTCTGCATTCTAGTGCTGGTGCACTCAGCAACCAGGACCGCCCTCTGTCTGCAAAATAGGATGTAAAGTCTTACCCACATGTACACTAATGAAGCTGACTTCAGTAAAAGAATGCCTGATGCTACTCGCAGGGCCACAACACCATTAGCAGTGGAGCTTAATGGATTTAGTCCCATGAACTGGCCTGAGATCACTTTCAGTAAGCTTGGCCTTATCTACCCAAATGGAGTTGGGACTTCATAATACCGCTCTCAGGCAAGATGGTGGGGGGGGGGGATTTAACTAGGTTAGAACCCACTCCTACATTATGTTGTGTATGATGTTCTCTTTGAGGAAAATTAATGGAGTTTAGAAAATGAATAACAACATGCAGCATATGTGTTGTAAAAATGTAGAATATATATCTTACCCTCCTTTCTGTAGTAGAGGATCTCTAGCTTGCGCTCTTCAGATCCCAGTAGTGCTTGGGTGAGTTGCATAATGCTGCTGTGCGTTGTTTCAGGGCCCGTTAGAAAATCACAGGTACAAGGTCTCTGCATGACCTCCACTCGGGAGTAGCCAAACATATCACAGAACCCATCATTACAGTAGATGATAGCACAGTTGTCCATCTGGGCATTGGCAATCAGAAACTTGCGACCTGTAGGTAGAGACTAAGAATTAGAATGTATTTCTTATTTAACCACTGGAAAATGTAAAACATTGATGTACCCAGACCTAAACAGTTAATACATTTTTTATATTTTTATATTGTCAGTCAATGTAGGAATTAAAAGTTGTGGAACCACCAATAGTGGTATTTTTTTGTTGTTGAAAATTCTTTTTATTATTTTAAGAACAAAAAGAGTACAAAACAGAGCCTCTGGGCATACCCCAGCTCAAAAGGAAACAATAACCAATTACAAACAAAAACAACAAGTAAACTAAAACAACACCTTACTTGCTACTCACTAGGCATACATGCTGTTGTTCATTCACTAAGAGTGTTCATTAAAAAGAGAAAAGTGTCATCATCAGATGCTTATATGCTGCATATCAGTATAGCACCGGAGCATAATACACTAGCAAGGGACTTGGCTGACAGGACCATGGTCTACACCAGACATAAGTGACTAGTTAGGACGGGCAGTCCTCAGAGTCACCTTGACCCACAGTGGTGACATCTAAGTCCAACCAGATATTCAATACTTTATTAATACTTTATTAAACTTTTTCAGGCATCCTCTATTATTATAATATTATGAAGGATTTACATAGCACCAACAGTTTGCACAGCATTTTACAATGTGAGGGCAGACAGTACAATTACAATAAATTTCAATACAGAGGAAAACAGAGAGTTGTGCTCGTTAGAACCTACAATCTAAAAGGGAGGGTCAATTGATACAAAACGTAATAACTGTGGGGGATAAGCTGATGGAGAAATTAAAGTACAAATATTAGGTGGGGGCAGAAAAGGCTTGTCTGAAGAGGTGGGTTTTCAGGGATCGTCTAAATGTAGACAAAGTAGGAGCTAGTCGGACAGAGTGGGGTAGGGAATTCCATAGGATGGGAGAGACTTGGGAGAAGTCCTGGAGGCGAGCATGGGAGAAAGTGAGCTAGAGAGCAGAAGGTCTTGAGAGGAACAAAGAGAACAATTTGGTTGGCATTTTGAGACTAGGGTAGTAATGCACCTGGGGGACGAGTTGTGGATGGCTTTATAAGTTGTTGTTAGTATTTTTAATTGAATTCGTTGGGAAAGCGGAAGCCAGTGGAGGGATTAGCAGAGAGGAAAAACAGACGCTGAATGGTTGGTAAGGTATATGAGTGGCAGCAGCATTCATGGTGGACTGAAGAGGGGATAGACTATATAAAGGTAATCCAATGAGAGAGGAGTTGCAGTAGTCAAGGCAAGAGATGGCCAGAGAGTGGACTAGGAGCTTTGTGGTGTCATTGGTTAGGAAAGGGCGTATTTTGGAGATGCTGCATAGGTTGAGGTGGCAAGCTTTGGACAGTGATTGGATGTGGGGCTGAAAGGATAGTTCAGAGTCCTGGATAACACCTAGCACCTTGGCATGCAGGGACAGGTTGATAGTTGTGCCTTCAATCTTGACAGAGAAGTCAGGGGAAGGGGCACATTGGGGCGCAAATATTATGAGTTCAGTTTTGGATAGATTGAGTTTGAGGAAGTGGAGTGACATCCAGGCTGATATATCATATACGTTTCCTTGTAAAGGGGTATAATGGAGTTTACAAGTGACTTCCCATTACCCAGGATAGAGACAGTTGCGGCTATCCATTTGAGTATGATAGATTTTTAAGCATAAAACAAGAGTAACTATGGAAGGAGTCAGAGCATGGTGGTATTTTGTAAACAAATTGTGAAGTCACAGGGAATTAAATCATTGGTCCGTATAATAATAGTAGAATAGACAAACATTAAGGGAGGTATAAAAAGAATAAGTGCTACTGTTTCTCCTTCCCCAGCTCTTATGCAGCTGAGAAAATTCCTGTTTGGTTTATACCTCATATTATTTAGTACATTTAGGCTCTGTTCACACCAATGCATTTTTTTAGTGCTTTTTGCAGAAACGCACTACAGTCACTTACCATAGTTTTCTATGGAACATGTTCACATCTATGCTTTTTTGAGCTGCTGCATTTTTGGAAAGGGTCATGGACTTTTTTAAAAGCAAAATGCAGCATTTCTGCTACAAAAGAGTTCAATGATGAAGCTGTTGAAATGCATAGTAGTGCATTTTTGCCGCATTTTTATTGTGCCCAGCAACAAAAAAAATTCTACTTTACCTAAAAAAAAAGAGCTGAACAAAACACAAAACGTGGTAAAAACATAAAAACTGCATCAAAACACGTCAAAACCTCATGTAGAAAAATGCAAAATGAACTGCGAAAAGCACTGCAAAATGGACAAAAAGCAAACTGCATAGGTGTGAACAGAGCCTTACAGATCGCAGGAGCCAGTGTTCCAAAAGCAAAAATTAGATTGACTTTTTTAGCTGTTGTTGATAAAGAACATAACCTATATTTGCTTTAAGGGAAATTTAAGGAATATTTACATTTTATGTGTTCATTTAAATGTGATCAGCTTAAAAGCAATTTGTCTGGAAAGAAATATGAGGGCTGCCACTAGTAACTTTGCAACATTTGGGTCTCCTTATCGTTCCTAACAAAACCCTAACCTGAAACAAGCCCACATTTGTATCAGTTCTAGAAAACCCAATATGCTCATACTTCCAATCAGCATGCACTGAATAGAAAAGCAAGGATAAAAATCAATTGCCTGGAGTCTGCACTGCACCTACAGCAATAAATTCATAAATGGCAAATCCCGTATTTTAGTCTTACAGACTCTCTTTAAAGTAAAATTTAATGTATGTAAATATACAGTCAATACAGTATAAGCAAGAGACAGCACAGTGGCTATAAAATATTAACCATGATAATGATGTGAAAAAGAGAATAAAGCTCCACCTGGTAGAAGACTGCATAAACTAATACACAAAACTTGATATTCACCTGACAAAAAAAAAAAGAAAATAATTTTCTGGTTCCTGACCATAATACACAGAAGAATAAATAAGATTTTTGTTTCTAAATAAAGATTTATTGACATTTTATCTGTAGAGAAAATAGATAAATTAATTTAAAAATGTGTTTTCACAGTGCAAAATATAGCACTAACTAATGAATTTTCTTCTGGTCCAATAAATCCCTGAGGTCCCTGTTCAGAGGTATGGTTTGGGACATGTACAATATTTGGGGCACCTTTCCTGAATGTTTAGAATGTGTGTTTAAAGTATCTCTTCAGTTGGGTTTTGCCTTAGCCTGGGACATGTGCCAAAGGCCCAAGGACTTAAAGTGGTTATAAAGCTCTGACATGAAAAATGAACAAAGCATATGATTTGGGGGAATGAATTAAAGTGTGTGGGCAGACACTGGCCCTGTTATGTAGGCTGTGCGGGCCCCGGGTGTAGAATCAAAATCTTTGCATATATTATCAGGTCCTCATAAATTAAGGGGATTGGTCTCTAACTTTGTCATAACAGGGGATCCTTCCCCTATATGGGGATAATTGTAATATGTGGCAGCTTGATGCTGGAATAAAGAGAGAGGCAGGAGTGATTGTTTTGGTGAGTTTATGAAAGTAAGGGTGATAAGAATGACTCAAACAGTTTAAAATATTAGACTGTGTAGCCATCAGGGACTAAGCTCATACTCTTGAGTATCTTTTCAAGACCAGATTGTAATACATTTTTGTCAATGGATGTCTACCTAGCATTGGACCCAGTGTTGGGTTCCACAGGCCTGATATTGTAAAATGGTTGGTAGCAGTGATCAAAGGATTTTGCTATGTCTGCAGAGGAGTAGTGAATTTTCCCTTTGATATTTTTAATGCAGGATTTAGAAAATGAATGCTGGTTCCAATAGAAAGGTGTCAGAACACATAGTGCATCACAGTTTGTTGTGTATGGGGCTGCGTAGTCGCAACCCAGCCAGGGTGCCCATGCTGACCCGTGCCCACAGTCAAAAGCACCTACAATGGTCACATGAGCATCAAACTGGTCAACGGAATAATGGAAGAAGGTGGCCCGGTCTGATGAATTCAAGAATGGTTTGAGGAATGCAACAAGTTCAAGGTGTTGGCTTGGACTCCAAATTCTCTAGATCTCAATCCTAATGGTGGGTGGTTAATATGTTATGGCTGATCAATACATTCTAGACTGTTGTTGGTGTAAAACTGAGGCCAGTAATCTCCTAGGTTTGTTTCCATTCACATACTATTTTTGGTTTAACTTTTGTATGTGTAAGGCACCTTTTTGTGCAATAGGTTGGTGTTTGGGTTTGGAGCCTTGGGGTATTAGTTTACCTCCTATATTGTCTACAGAAAGTGAGACTGAACCATTCTTTTCTTTAAAAAGTATTGTAGGTCAAATTTCAACAGCTTTAGGAATAGAGACATTAAAAAGGGTTTCATTCAGTATCCAGTAGCAGGATTTCGGATTACAGTGTCAATCCTTACATTGGCAGCTACATTGGGGCATGATCTTTTAATATGCTGTTAAGAATGGTGGCAGAGATACCCTGTGACAATTTAATTGAAATCTAGTCTGGAGTAGTCTACCATAGAATAATGTGAGGTTTATCTAATGGAAGTATCGAAAAGGGGATTTAGGCACAATATCATAAGGCCCTCCTGAAATTCCTACAGCTTAATAAGAGTAGAAGTCAAGAAACCTGTGTGTTTTTTGTTGGGGCAATATATTAGCTATAGTCACTTTTGTTTGACCTCTTGTCTCTTTGAGAAAGAGAAATCTTCCTGCAGTACCCCATAGCTCACCTTCCAAAACAAAATGAACAGACCTGTGGGAGTCCTCTGTTACCCCACACAAACTCCATTAGTGCAAAAAATCAGGTGGGGGATTTGGGAGAAAATAGTTTAGACGTTTCCTGGTCGAAAAGTAAATAAGCTTCCGAACAGCTCTAAGATTCATTCTGAAACAAATAAAGACTGTTGATGTTGTATAATAATCTGGGTTCAGAGCTCCATTTTCTTCATCGCTTCTCCTAATGTTACAGAGGTAAAAAGTGAGGGGGAATGTTCAGCCTTCATGACGGCTAAAACAAATACCAACAACTTGTATGTAATCAAAAACAATATGGTGTAAATAATAGATTACATAAAATTAGTGGGAGGTATGAAAACCTGACCGAGGGTTTAAGTCTTTCTCACACTATTGAAAACTATAAAAATACCTGGTGACAGGCTTTGCATCCTTAATTAAAGGATACCACCAGCAAAAGCACTTTCCCTGGTTAGATAAAATAGCACAGATACTGTATCTTAGTTCTCCAATGTTCAATTTTAATGTACACTTCTCAGGAGTGTGTAAATGCTCCTGTTCCATGACAGTTGCTGTTCTTTACTATTCCGAACCTTGTCTGCTCTGTACCTGGACTGGACCGCAAGTAACCTGTTTACTGAGCTCGGCTCACACTTGCCCCAGCGTGGTGGCCAGGCACTGTAGCATTGTGTATAAGAACTGGGGCAACCGACTACCAGTAGGCCTGCTTACCTTATGGGCTTCTATAGGTGAACAACACAAAAGCCAGCTATAGTGCCTGACCACCAGTGATAGGGGTAGGTGTGACAACACTTCAGTCAAATCTGAAAATTAAGCCTTTAAAATTTTACAGAGAACACAGCCTACCTATTGGGATTCCTGCCTTTGCAGCACTGATTTTTCCCACAGGCACAAGTATAGGCACAGCCCCTCATATATGTGACTATGCTCTCGGGCTTGGTGGGGTTGCTCAAGCACCTAGCATTGCATTGAGGTGATGAATTACCTATGTCCCACAACCATAAAGTGATTGCTAGCCTGAAGAGAATAGTGGGAATCTGTGGATACAATGAGGAGATGTGGCTAAAATTAGCTTAGAGTGCAGTCACCATATTCTGTGGTAAATTTGTAAAATAAAAACCCTGACTTACTGCACCTGTCTACCATGGAACTTGAAATTTAAATGAAGTAGAGATGATTTGTCTTTGCTAAATTTGATTAAAAAAATCCTGACTTACTGCACCTGTTTACCATGGAACTGGAAATTTAAATGAAGGAGAGATGATTTGTCTTTGCTAAATTTGATAACAGCTGCAAGAATTAGTGTAAAACAATCTGAATAGAATCACTTAAAATGAAATATTCTCTTTAAAAGGAGAAGGAACTTTTTTTTAATTTGGGATCTCTGTTCTACTATTATTCTCCCATTTTATATTTTTTTGTTCTTTCTTAAGGAGCTGACAGATCATTAAACTAGTATGCCTGGCTTCTCTAAGTTCCCAGAAAATGAAAATCCAGGAATTAATACTGATTGGCTCTAGGCTTGGAGCCAAATGTTTATTTGGTGAAATCACTTTAGGCAAGGAAGGGTATTACAATTTTTAAAGGTAAAGTTTAATTTTTGGCTTATAAAAAATTAAAGCGTGCTGAAATCACAGCATGATAATTAAGCTTGCACAGCATGCTAATTCAATTATGACATCATAAGACAGGACAGTATTTCAGGAGACAGAGATAAATTACTACAGTATATTACTAGAATCTGTATTTCTGTAAAAAAAGCTGTGTGGTGTTTTGAGGTTGTACTAAACGCTTCTTCATCTTAACATGGTAGTCAATATAAATAAAAGGCTGCACAACAAAGTCAATGTAAATGTCAAATATACTAGTTATTGTACTAATTTTGTTTTGCATAAACGTTTACAATTTTCAGTAGTTCCTTCACCCTATGTAACTTTTAGGTTTAGTGGTCTTTTAGGCCAAGTGATTGTAATCTTTTTTTTTTTAAACTTATGCCGGCCATAGATGGGTCGAAAATCGCTGATAAAAAAATCAGCTAATTTTCGCACCATTAGTGGGTTAATTGGTTGGCCGTTTTTTCGGGGTTTTTGCACATTTTTTTGTCGGTCATGTTGGAAAATTCTTTCGTTTTACCATTAAAAAATCTGGGCATGAGCCGAGACCTGCAAGGAAGAATAATAATAATAATAAGAAGAATATTAAGAATAATAATAATAATAATAAGAAGAAGAAGAAGAAGAATAAGTCCGCTATTATATTTTATATGAAAAACTCTTGCAGTTGCAACAAATGGATACCATTTGTATCCAATGAAAAACATCTGTATCCAAATAAAAACATTGTAATCCAAATAATGTATTTGTATTGCTGTCACATTGTATGGTGTGCTCCCCTGTCTCTCCAAGGGACAGAAGTTATGGGGTTAATGCTGGCCATAGACGGGTCGAAAAATCGGCTGATTTTTTTTAACGTTGGTGGTAATGTCGGCCGATCGAACGACCAAATTTGTGGGCTTTTTCTTTTAAAAATCGGCCGATGTTCATCCCGTCTATGGCCTGCATTAAAATCTACTTAAAGCGGAGTTCCACTCACCCTGAAAAAAAATAAAAGCTGACTTTTAAAAAACAGCCACTTACCTGTCCCTCGGTCCCGCGTTGTGTCCCCCGCAGCCCGTTTCACTGGCCGTCCTGGATTCCAGGAGGCTGGCATCTTTAGTGTGGGAACCTGGCTATGATAGCTTGCGGATTCCCAGCCACGTACCCACTGCGCATGTGCAAGTAGCGCTGTGCTTCATGAATGGTCCTGTAATCTTCTGGGACCTGTCACATATCCCAAAAGACTACAAGGAGGGAGGGAGAACACCTTCCATTTCCAATCGCCTAGGTGATCGGACCGGAAGTGGTAGCAGGTACCTGTCAAATTTGGGTACACGCTCCCCCCAATTAATAAATAATTTGCGCTAGTAAATATATATAAATATATGTAAAGAAATCATCAAATCATAAGTCCAGAAAAATATATATATACCAATACCACAGAAAAATATAAAAAACTTTTTAGGTGCAAAAAAACTTTTGTGCAAAAGGAGTGTCTCAATATAAAAAAAGTGTCTCAATATAAAAAAATTTCACCAAAAAACCTTGATAATATAATGGCAGATCATCCAAAAAAATATCTTCAGAAACGGAAGCTCTCCAACACACCGATCCTCATCGATCGAAATAACAGGACGAAAAACTTTGTAGTTAATCGAAAATCCACTTCTCCAATAGAAAAAGGACCACCTTCAAACGTATCCATGGGGGGAAATGCCAAGCACTCGAGAGAAACAGAAAGACTTCATGGTGCAATATTATAAAAACCAATTCCTTTATTAGATACTCATTGCACTTACTCAAGAGGTGTCCCAGCCGACACCAGCATCAACAGCATCAACAGCAATCACATAAACGAGCCTGACTACTCAGCACATGTGCAATAGCTGGCAGTCAAAAACGTAATGACATCACATCAATCAAGCTCCGCCCTACGCGTTTCGTCATCGACGTCCTCACGGAGCGTGAACGAGCCCTTATGTATGTACTCCTGTACAGAAGCTAACATTTTTACTGCCTGCTGTAGGTGAAATATTCTGTCAAGTATCCCTTTACTTGGATATATTGGTTAACACTAACCCCTAACTGTGTGTAAATATTTTTTAAATAATCCCATGATTGTAAATATTTTTTTAAAAATGATGTACTGGTATATAGGATGTATGATTTATTATTTGCTTACAATATAGTCTGTTATCATGAATCACTAAAAGAAAAATGAACCCTTGAACCTTTCCGAGGAACCCATTAGGGTACATGGTTGAGTAGCTGTGTTTTATTTGTATGTGGACAGAAAAGGTTCCTCTTTACACATGTATGTTTCCATGTAAAGGCACATTTCTTTTGGGCTCTAACATGCCAAGGCAGTGTCATTACTGCAGTTTACTAAAACAAAAAAATCCTCATACCTCTGTTTTAGTGCACATTTTATTTGGGACAGTAAAAAGACTTGCTCCAAAGAATGCTTTCACTGCACCAAAATGCACATGATGGCATGAAGTCGCGAATGGGTTGTTAAACATAAAATTGCAAAACCTGATTTAAATCTATAACAGCTGTTAGTATATTTTCAGGAAAAAAGCTAAAAAAAAACAAGACCTTCCCGTAAGCAGCAAGATAAATCCTAGGTGACCTGAAACAGGCACAATGTACTCTCCAGTTACTGTATATTAATATATATTACATATACTGGGAGGGATTAAAACAATCCAGATTAGATAAATACAGTTGTGCAATGATGATACATAATATCATGTCCAATATGGGGAGAAAAACATTTTGGCTTTGCAGTGCTTGAACTACAGCAGAAAATACACACAAATCCCTCTCATATGGTTTTGCATTAGACAGAGATGTAAATATGTTTATACTTGTTTAAGGAGGATATTTTTTACATTTGCCAAACTATAAACCAGACATCACTAAATGGTGGACCGGGGTCCAGATACAGACCGAGTCACTGTCCCATCCAGACCCATGCAGTCCTGCCATTTAAGAGCCTTTTCTTCCCCAGCTCACGGTCATCCTTACAGAGCTGACAATGGGAGGCAGGGGCAGGACAGTTCTGGATGGAGGGTGGGAGTTGCCTGATGTTAACAAGCAGATGATTGGTTGCTAGGGTGAAGGGCAGTCCTAGCAATCAATCACTGTCTGTGTAAGGTAGGACAGTGTGTGTGTGTGTGTGCGGGGGGGGGGGGGGCAAGGATGTTAAAGGGGCTAAGGGCATTAGTGTGTGGGGGGGACTGAGGGCAGTAATGTGGGGGGCTAAGGACTGTGGTGTGTGGGGGCTGAGGACATTAAAGTGGGAGGGGCTGAGGACACTAAAGTGGGAGGGACTGGGTACAATAACATGGAGGGGGGCTGAGGACAGTAATGTGGGGGGAACTGAGGACAGTAATGTGGGGGGAGCTGAGGATAGTAACATGGGGGGAGTCTGGAGACAGTAAAGTGGGGAATTGATTTAAAAATTTGCAGAGGAGAGTGCTTTTGGGGGGGAGGGTGGTGTTGATGTCAAGGAAATGTGAGAACACTATTGTGAAAGGGGTGGAGGGGGGTGATATAAAAGGGAGCTGAGGACACTCATCAAGAGGGATCTTGCTGTGAATGAGGAGGGGACTGTGATGTGCAGTGGGGATTGAGGACACTGATGTGAGAACAGGTTCAGATCTGTACATGTGCATTTGGTGCTCACATTGTGGGTAGGTCAGCACTACCTGCTAAACACCTAAAGAAGTCCCTGAGCCTTTTTGTAAAAAATCGCACTGCAGTAACACGTGGTGTGGCGCAAACGAAAATACATCACAGGGGCCTACATGAGATTCGGACCTCTGATGTATACAAATTTTACTGCCCAGACCTTGGTGAATTTTAATTAATACCCCTGCTATAGACTGATTGGTCCAAAGGCCAGTGGGGTGGGGAGTGATTTGTGCACAACCCAATGTAAACTGTAAGACTGCCTATTAGAGCAGCATTGATGTTGTTTGGTGTATATCTCTTCAGCACATATATTGTAGACTGTTGTACTGTAGTTCACCTATACTCAAATTTAAATACAGCCTTATTTAAAAATTCAGCAAAAATGAATGGAGAAGCAGGGTCGAAGCTCTTCTGGTCCTACTTCTCGAGTGGGTCCCAGGAGGGCACCTAGTTCTACACTGTACCTTAGTTCTTAGAACTTAGTTCTGCACTCATGTGACCCATTTTCAGCCAACAAAGGGTGGAAGCCCGCTGTTGGTTGATGTCACAGGGCTGGTGCAGACTCTTGTGAGATCCAGACTTTAATGTCGGGATCCACCCAGATGCCTGGACCGGCAGCTGGCTCAGCCTCTCAGCGAGCTGCTGAGAGCCTGAGCCAGTCTCTCCCAACCCTTCCACAGCCCAACTCTCAAGTGAACGCTGGAGGGGCAGAGCAGAGAGCCAGAGACTGACAGTCACCGGCTCTCTGTTCACTGAAGATTGAGAAGTGAGAGAACATTGGTCAAATGATTGCTCGGTTCTCAGTCTTAGAAGCATTGGGGGATAAATGCAGCATTGGATCAATGCTGCATCCATCTAGGTGAGTATAAATGGGTGTTTTTTTTTGTTTTTTTTACAATCCTAAATTTCTCTTTTAAATATGAAAATGCTTGTGAATTTGTAAAAAAATGTAGTGTTGCTGTACTAGAATCAGGACTTGTTGTGGCAGCCAGCCATGTGACCAATGACAAGGCTTTAATTACATTGTTTCTTGTCACATGCTCTTTGTCATATGACCATGGGCACATAAAATGGCCCAATTATAACTTTAGAAAACAAACCTTTTGCATGAGAACCATTTGATGTCTCTGTATTGCTTTGCAGTGAGCTGCATAAATACAATTTATTGTTCCTGTTTATGGTCACTTCTTGAACATCATAATGGTCATAATGCTCCCCATAGCAAAAGGAAGGGGGGGTGCAGCTGTGCAACCTGTTAACATTAATTTCCCAGCTCTTTTTCTGCAGGTGGTCCAATAGTCACTAAAGAAAACAAAACATTTTAAACTTTAACTTAATTGGCAATGCTCCTGTACACATTACTCTATCCCCCTACTACAACTTCTTTAAGTTTTTTGTACAACTACAACCTTGGCTGTCTAATCAGTTTTTTAGAGGTACACTACATAATGCATACAAGGTTAATTTTTAGAATGAGGGGAATACAATTAAGACACCTTGAAGCTGAATTCCGGGCAACATTTTTTTTGTACCATGCAGTGGGGCTGTGCCCACACTGAATGGGTTAACTCTTTGTTTTTGTGTAGGGGTGATAAGAGTGGATTTGTTGACAGGGGCAGACTGACAACTCATGGGGCCCCCGGAATTAGGGGATCATGGGGCCCCTGTGTCCTTGCCCAAACTCAAAAAAGCCTATGAAAAAGGTACCAGGGGCATCTCATGGGGCCCCCTACTGACCCCGGGCCCTTGGGCAGTGCCCGAGTTTCCACATGGTCAGTCCCCTGTCTGTTGATCCTCAGAGCACAAGAACAGTCCTTGTTGCTTATGCCTCCATGCATGCTAGCGGTCTTGTGAATGGACTGTTCCTGACATCATCACACCCATAGACCACCCATAAAGGACGGCAGGAACAGTCCATCGCTGGTCGTGGGGAAGTGCTGTTTTTGGTAGGTGCGAAGGATTGGGTAAGTATAGCCTTTCAGGGGCCCCATGAACACAACGAGCAGTTAACCCATGCAGTGCAGGCATAACCCCACTGCATGGGATGAAATTTTTTTTAAGTAGAGTTCCGCTTTAAGGCTCAATGATAGAAAGGAGGATTTGAGACTAATTGACAACCTTGAAGACCACTCCCATGCATCTTTTAGACTTTAGACTATTGACACCAGGGTGTGCGCCAATGATATGTATATAATGGTACAGTACTGGATATGTGTTATCTTTACATGTGTTTATTTGCCTCAACATCCTGCCTAATGGAGCTGCTCAAAGGCTGCTATGGTTATTGCTATGAGTGGAATCTACATTACTTATACGCGGTTTCTTAGCAGTTGAGCTCCTTGGAGATTTGTGTGTTTGTAATTTATTCTATTCAGGGGTGTATTTTCCTTTCCTCTCATCATTTATAGAAAAGGAAATTGTCCTTTGTTTAATGCTTATTACAACTGCTGAGATACATCTTGTGCTACAGGACAGATATAACATCAGTTTCTTATGCAAATGTTGATATTGAGGCCAAGTTGCTAGCTCTGCACAACTCTACTCTTTCTTCAGTATGGGCTTGGTGCTGTCCATGGACGAGGAAGGCTAGTCTAGCCAGTATGTTTTTGGGCAGAGAGAGGCAACTGAAGCACCTGAAGGAAGCCCACCTTCACATAAGGAGAACATACAGTATAATCTCAACACAAGTAGTACTTAAAGTAGAAACAAAACCTAAAGCTCCAAGCCAAGAGTGCTAACTGGTTAATCCCCAAGCTGCTCTTGCATGCTTCATAGATGGGAATGTGTAAGAATAATGAAACAAGAGGTGGGTTTGGACACATCTATGTTGCCTTTTTTTCAAATGCATATTTGATGGAGGCAACACACAATCCATTCATTTGAGGAATGCAGAAACAATAGAGCTCTTCTACTTCTTTATCATGTTTCCTGGTGATGGACTTATAATTTCCATAACACCTGTGTGTGTTTGTCAGCTCCACTATTGTTCCAATTCAAGGAAGAAGTACATTCAGACATTGTTAACATATTCAGCTGTTCAGTAACAGCCTCCACAAGTGCTCCATAGTATTTTTGTTACATGTTGTAGGTTACTGGAAAAAAATGCAGTGTTGCTACTTGAATAAACAGAACACAGTTGGGACTTGTCCTTAGTATAACCCGTTACCTTACTGTAAGTCACTAAAGGTCGAGAATGTAGTAGTATTACCAGAAGTAACAATCCCAGACATCACGTGCCACACTTAACATGGTTTAGAAAAGAAGGTTGCAAAAAGCCCTCAAAATGTGTGAGAAATACTTTTTTGCTTCACATAAGTGGTAAATTTAACATACGGAAGTTATTTTAAACCTGTAGAAAGCATCTCAGTTTTTGAGGCTTAGGAGACTGAATAGGTAGAACCACCAAAATAAAAAATTCATTTCAATTCATTTTGATTTCTCCGCTCATTCTAACCTTTACAGCTGGCACTGGTCAATTTTAAAATGAACAATTATACAAGTATTCATTTGAACATTCATATGAAAATTCTCATCAGTACATTTCGTGACTTGATGAATGTTGCTTGAAAGCAATGTTCATTTTGACGGCAGATTTCAAATTAGTTTTAGTCATAGTCTTTTGACTAAAATGCCATCTGAATTGTTTTAGTGTTAGTCGTATTTTAATCTCCAGTTCGTTTTAGTCAGCTAAAATCATTTTAGTCAACTAAAATCTAGTGGGTTTAGTTAAATTTCTCTACAAATTCCAAACTCATTTTATACTCCTGTAGTAAAAATCCAAACACATTTTATTATTTATAGTATTAAGGTTTGAACATGCACTACAGTCACATATTTAGCCGTTGTGATTAGAGATGAGCGAATTATTCAAAAATTCGATTCGACTGATTCGCCGAATTTGAGGAAGAAATTCGATTCGATGCGAATTAATTCGCTATGAATTTAACTTATTAAAAGGGTTTCTAGGCTTCAGAGAGCCTTTAAATTAGTGCAGAACACTGTACCTTTAATTTAAATGCCCTTGGAGATGAGGAAGGACAAGGAGAAGGAGAAGGATGAGAAGAAGGAGAAGGAGAAGGATGAGAAGAAGGAGAAGGATGAGAAGAAGGATGAGAAGAAGGAGAAGGAGAAGGAGAAGGATGAGAAGAAGGAGAAGGAGAAGGATGAGAAGATGGAGAAGGAGAAGGATGAGAAGAAGGAGAAGGAGAAGGATGAGAAGAAGGAGAAGGAGAAGGATGAGAAGAAGGAGAAGGATGAGAAGAAGGAGAAGGAGAAGGATGAGAAGAAGGAGAAGGATGAGAAGAAGGAGAAGGATGAGAAGAAGGAGAAGGAGAAGGATGAGAAGAAGGAGAAGGATGAGAAGAAGGAGAAGGAGAAGGATGAGAAGAAGGAGAAGGATGAGAAGAAGGAGAAGGATGAGAAGAAGGATGAGAAGAAGGAGAAGGATGAGAAGAAGGAGAAGGATGAGAAGAAGAAGAAGGATGAGAAGAAGAAGAAGGATGAGAAGAAGGAGAAGGATGAGAAGAAGGAGAAGGATGAGAAGAAGGATGAGAAGAAGGAGAAGGATGAGAAGAAGGATGAGAAGAAGGAGAAGGATGAGAAGAAGGAGAAGGAGAAGGAGAAGGATGAGAACAAGGAGAAGGAGAAGGATGAGAAGATGGAGAAGGATGAGAAGAAGGAGAAGGATGAGAAGAAGGAGTTTCAACCCCTGTATGGAGGGAATGTCACAGAACTGTCAGAAATAGGCTATTTCTGACAGTTCTCTGACATTCACTCCATACAGCGGTTGAAACATAGCCTATGTTTCAACCGCTGTATCTATCTGCAGAGCTCCGCTAAGTGTATCTGCAGAGCTCCGCTATTTCTGACAGTTCTGTGACATTCCCTCCATACAGCGGTTGAAACATTGTATCTATTTGTTTCCATTTATTCCATTTATTCCATTTATGGAAACAAATAGATACAATGTTTCAACCGCTGTATGGAGTGAATGTCACAGAACTGTCAGAAATAGCCTATTTCTGACAGTTCTGTGACATTCCCTCCATACAGCGGTTGAAACCTGTATGGAGGGAATGTCACAGAACTGTCAGAAATAGCGGAGCTCTGCAGATACACTTAGCGGAGCTCTGCAGATACACTTTTTGCCGGCTTGGAATTCTTCTTATTTTCATCCTACTTCTTCTTCTTCTTCTTCTTCATCCTCATCCTCTTCTTCTTCTTCTGAGGATGAGGATGAAGAAGAAGAAGAAGAAGTAGGATGAAAATAAGAAGAATTCCAAGCCGGCAAAAAGTGTATCTGCAGAGCTCCTCTAAGTGTATCTGCAGAATAGAGGAGCTCTGCAGATACACTTTTTGCCGGCTTGGAATTCTTCTTATTTTCATCCTACTTCTTCTTCTTCTTCTTCATCCTCATCCTCAGAAGAAGAAGAAGAGGATAAGGATGAAGAGGAAGAAGAAGAAGAAGAAGAAGAAGAAGTAGGATGAAAATAAGAAGAATTCCAAGCCGGCAAAAAGTGTATCTGCAGAGCTCCTCTAAGTGTATCTGCAGAATAGAGGAGCTCTGCAGATACACTTTTTGCCGGCTTGGAATTCTTCTTATTTTCATCCTACTTCTTCTTCTTCTTCTTCTTCTTCATCCTCATCCTCAGAAGAAGAAGAAGAGGATGAGGATGAAGAGGAAGAAGAAGAAGAAGTAGGATGAAAATAAGAAGAATTCCAAGCCGGCAAAAAGTGTATCTGCAGAGCTCCTCTATTCTGCAGATACACTTAGAGGAGCTCTGCAGATACACTTTTTGCCGGCTTGGAATTCTTCTTATTTTCATCCTACTTCTTCTTCTTCTTCTTCTTCTTCTTCTTCATCCTCATCCTCTTCTTCTTCTTCTGAGGATGAGGATGAAGAAGAAGAAGAAGAAGAAGTAGGATGAAAATAAGAATAATTCCAAACCGGCAAAAAGTGTATCTGCAGAGTTCCTCTATTTCTGACAGTTCTCTGACTTTCACATTTACAGCGGTTGAAACATTGTATCTGTTTCCGAATAAAAACATCTGTATCCTAAATGGAAACAAATAGATACAATGTTTCAACCGCTGTACATGTGAAGGAACTGTCAGAGAACTGTCAGAAATAGCGGAGCTCTCTGCAGGGACACTTTTGCCGGCTGATCGGGAAAAATCCGATTCGCGCACCCGAAGTAGGCTAATATTCGGATTCGACGCGAATCGAATTTTTCCTGAAATTCGAATCGAATTCCACTTCGCCTGGTTCGATTCGCTCATCTCTAGTTGTGATATATAACCAGTGTTCATTTTGATATAAAATTTTGATTTAGTTTCGGTCATAGTCTTTCAACTAAAATTTTGGTTTTAGCCATATGTTAGTCATCTGAATTATTTTAGTGTTTGTCATACTTTAGTTGACTAAAATAGTGTTAATTTAATCAACAAAAATGTTCTCGTTGACAAAATTAACACTGCTTGAAAGCCCATTTACTGTTAGAAACAGAAAAGAATAAGTTCACCTTTCGGAACATGTCATAGTTCCACCTGTTTTTTTTGGGTGGAACATGTAACATGTTCCCACTCCTGCAGTTTCTCCCCAATCCCCCCTCCCTGTGACAGCAGGTCAGGAATCTTCTCCCCGTACCTGCTGTCATAATAAGAAAATAGAGTGGCCATGTGGGGCTTAGCTCACCTGGCCACAACATTCATTCACAGAGTTCTGTGAATGAATGAACTACAAGTACCAACATCCTCTGCAGCTGTCAGCTTGTAGTTCATAATGAACTACCAGGGCACTGTTGATCGCTCTAGGTAGTTCATTGATTCTTCCTGTCATTGTGTAATTGCCTGCTCATATGACATATGGGCAGACAGCTTTCACTGACAGCCTGTAGGTGTCCTGCATTGCACTTGTGATCTGCTTATTGCTGGTGCAATGCTTTCCAGGCTCCTATAAAAGAAATAGTAAATGAAAATTTTTTTGCTTGCAAAAAAAAATGTTATGTTAGGTTCAGGGGCGGACTGACAACTCATGGGGCCCCCCGGGCAATAGGGGATCATGGGGCCCCTGTGTCCTTGCCCAAACTCAAAAAAGCCTATGAAAAAGGAACCAGGGGCATCTCATGGGGCCCCCTACTGATCCTGGGCCCTCGGGCAGTGCCAGAGTTTCCAAATGGTCAGTCCGCCCCTGGTTAGGTTTAGTTGTTGCATATTTACCCCTACAGATCCTCCAAATATTAAGTGAAAATACTAACTTTCAGAATGGGTTTGCAATGCCTCCAGCACCACACAGCAGTGCTAGGCCTTGTAAAAGTTCCCTCAGGCCCACCGCCCCCCAGGAGAAGTGAGCAGGTTTACCCCATAAGTGGCCCATCCCATCAAGGAGGCAGACAGGCAAACTAGAGGTAAGATGTGTTTGTGAGAAAGCTTGTTGGAGGCCTAATTTAGATTAAAGGAAAACAGTGCAGCAAGTGTGCATTAAATGTTAAAGTAGAATATCTAGCCATGTAAATTTTAAATGTATGAGCACATTGAAAGCATCTGTCATTTTGTATTTGCTTGGTAAAAAAGGTGATGTTTCGCTCTATGATGTTAATGGAAATGTGAATTTTCCTGGTCACCTTGACCAAATAAATGTAATTCCCAGAAGAACCTTTTGTTGTTTCCCAGCTGGTGCATGTACCATAAATGTACCTACTGTATCACATTATTATTTCTTCTATTCTACCCTTTGTTTTCCCTTTATGCTTCTGTGGCTTTGAGAGTTTTGGCCATCATATAATGACAGGAGAGCTCCCATTATTCAGTCTTCCTCTCACCCCAGACTGACAGAATTGGCCCAGAGTAATTTACTGCCTATAGCACTCTGAACACATGGGTAGGCTGAGGCCTTAATATGGAAACTTGAGGCCTTTCATTTCTGCTCAGTGGTTACAGATCCATCCTTTTTTTTCTTTTTATAATATAATTACATTTGTTTCCATTTTACACTAATAGATGCTGTTATAGCAAAGAAAAGGTACTCTGGTTGTGAAAAGGTTTATAAATAAAACACATAACTCTAACAATACAGATGAGCTCAGTAATGTCAGAGAAGAGGTGACACCTGGGAAAAAATGGAAACATGTTTAAAATGATACTATTTCTGAGTTATGGCTTGTGGGTTTGCAGCAGGTCGCGGCTACAGAAACAAAATCTGGAAAATAGTTTTCTGAGAGGTATGTGCAGCATCCTGGATATGAATAATGGCCAGGCAGGGCTTGATAATATATACAGGGACATTAATGAAAAGCAGGAGAAAATAACTATGAAATTGATTGTGGATAGTCATAGAGGCCCATAGCCACAACTGCCTAATTAGCTATTCAAAAGGAGACGGTGACATGTACATGCTGAATTCACAATCAGGTCAGATTGGTACTGCATGCCTTCATTTTCCAAATGACAAGCACATATCCAAATTAGCCCCAATTCACACTTAAGCATTTTTTTTCCAAAGCGTGTCAATGCTCAAGATGAAGAATTCTGCAAATCTTAATGAGTCTATTCACACCTGAGCGTTGTGTTGCTTGTCATCTGTCACATGAAGCTCAAAAAAGCACATGAGCAGATGATTCTGGGTGCGCTTCCATTCCTTGATATACTCAGTTATACTGGTCAATGTTATCAAGGATTGCATTACTGAACAGCCAGTGAATACCATTCCGAGACATACACAGACCATAATTTACATCATGTTTTTAGTGGCCAAGATAGCCATTGCAACGGCTTGGAAAAGCCCAGTGGTTGACTTGGCTCTGCTGAAGCGCAAGTTGACCTGGATCATGCTCAATAAAAAGATTGTGAGCATCCTATGGGATAAACATGCACTTTTTGACAAAATCTGGAAGCCCTACTTTCCTATTTACAGGTACTGGATGTTTAATGGTGGTAAATAGAGGGCTTCTGGATGGTCAAGACTCTTTCCTTTTTTCTTCTTTACTTCTCGTTCTTCCTCACCCTTTCCCCCCTGCCTTTTTTGTCTTCCTTTTCCTATGACTCCCTTGTCAATAACTCTGCATATTGTGTAGTTTTATTGATACTCCTGTTTGACAGACGAATACCTCCACTTTTGGTTCACTTTAATGTCATGGGAGACAGGTTTATACATATGTCCCATTACCTGCTGCCAGGCATACACTCCACGAATCGCTCCTGTAGCAATTCGGGGATGCTTCTCTTCTTTGGTTCTCCCAGATACCCCTCACTGATGCTATGGATGTATGCAATGATATTACCTTTGGTTTTGTACCTTGTAATTTTCTACTACTTTTTTTACAATTTTTAAAAATGATTGAAACAGAAAAAAAGCACATGTGCTTCTGTGGGGCATTTTCAGCCTCTTGGACTTTAAAGTCATATTTAAGGCTAATTGTTTTTAATTAAAATAAAGAAGACATCATACTTACCTGCTCAATGGTATTTCACAGAGCAGTCCCGTACCTCATTAGCAAGCCTTGTACTATGGAGACACCTGTGCGGGTCCATAAACACACACAGCACCAGTAAGCCACGCCCCCAATCCCTCCTCACAGGAGTTTGACTGACAGGCAGCAGGATTCTATGTCCCCTGCTGCCCTCATTGTCTCCCGTGAAACCAGGAAGTGAGATAACTGGTGCTGCAGCCTGGACAGCACTGGAGCAGTGAGGAAAGTAAGTGTTTAGGAATGGGGGAACAGTTAGTGGGGCATTTTTTTTTTACCTAAAACGGTGCTAAAGCTTAACCGCTTACCGCCTGCCCACCCACAATGTACTGCGGACGGGCGGCAGCTACAGGCAAAGTGATGTATGGGTACGTCGTTTTGGCTGTACTAACACTGGGGCTCCCAGTGAACAGAAGATCCCGGTGAATGGGACCCGGTGATCATATCATCGCTTTGCGATGACATGATCAATGTGATTCATAACATCTATGCTTCTCTTCCTGGTGAGCTCTCACATGATACTGGGGGCCAATCACAGCACCCTGTACCATGTGACAAGCTCTAGCTGATCACAGATCACCATTATATTAAACTGTCATGAATCTAACTCTGCTACTGCAGTACTTTGATAAAAGTCATTTTTAATAAATAAATAAATGTAAAAAAAATAAAATAAAAAATACTGTATTGAGAATTTAACAAAAAAAAACTTTTTAGGGTTTTTTTAACCATTTGCTGACCGCCTGCCCGCATTGTGCAGGCAAGCGGCATCTCTGGGCAAAGCGACATAACCTTACGGCGCTTTCTATTTTGGATTGTGAACACGCGCACTGCACCCCCCCCCCACCCCCGTCGGTCCATGGAGAGAAGAGAGAACACCGCACTGTGATTAAAAGCACTACAATTTACACGCACACATTAGATTAGCACGTATAACCCTTTGATTGCCTTCTGTGTAGCCATAAACAGGTCACTCTTCTAAAGCCCTGCAGCCCCGGCCCAGCGGGCAAATGCCCGGAGTGCCCTATTGCCAATCTGGACCTGCCACCAGGCCATTTCATGTGGTCCTCGTACCTCTCTTGCAGTTGCGGCACCCCCCTCCTCTCTATCCCACCTTGTCTCAGCAGTCGGCAGTAGAGAGGAGGACAGAATTCCTCCACCAGTGCCTGCGCTTCTCCGTGTGTGTGTTCATTAACTGTCTCTGTCCCCCCCCACCCCAATCTGCTGACAGCAGAGAGGAGGACAGAACTCCTCCTACAGATCCTGTATGTCTCTGTACAGCCGCTGCACTCCACCCCCCCCCTCAACTTTGCCTCCCCTAGTCTCAGCATTCAACAGACACCGGCAGCTGACTCCAGCCCTCTTCTGGTCCTCCTCAGGACAAGGTGAGGGGGGTTCACTGTAATGAAAGGGAGGGTGGGGGACTATTGATTTCTGATGGTGGGGGGTTATTGACATCTGATGTAAGGGGGAGGTGGGGTGCTCTGGATGTCTAGTACAGATACATCCGGTCCTTTGAGAGCAACCATAATGCTGATGCAGCCCGTGATGAAATTGAGTTTGACACCACTGCATTAGGAAAAAACAATTTGTCTTTAGAACCACTTTAATTAGAGTGTACAACTTCAATAGGAGTGTCTTTAGAACCACTTTAACCACTTAACCCTCTTGAGAATTTACCCCCCTTCCTGACCAAACTACTTTTTTCATTGCGGCGCTGCGTTACTTTAACTGACAACTGGTCATGCAACGCTGCACCCAAATGAAATTTGCGTCCTTTTTTCCCCACAAATAGAGCTTTTTTTTCGGTGGTATTTGATCACTGGTGCGTTTTTTATTCTTTGCACTATAAAAAAAAAGGCTGACAATTTTGAGAAAAAAACAATATTTTTTACTTTTTGCTATAAAACATATCCAGTAAAAATTTTTAAAAATCTAATTTAATCAAAAATTTAGACCAAAATGTATTCTGCTACATGTCTTTGCTAAAATAAATCCCAATACGTGCAAATTAATTGGTTTACGTGAAAGTTATAGCGTTTACAAATGGCGGTATATATAGTGGGCTTTTTTTTTTCAATTTTTACTAGTAATGGTGGCAATCAGTGACTTATAGCGGGACTGCGGCGTGCATTCTGACACTGGGGGGAACATACTTGGTGTCACTGACATCCCCAGTGACACCAATGCAGTGATCAGTGCTAATAAAAAGCACTGACAATGTACTAATGGCACTGGGCATGAAGGGGTTAAAATCTGGGGTGATCAAAGGGTTAACTGTGTGCTGTTTTACACAATGTTCTGTGTTTGTGTTTCACTGTAAACACACTGCTTTGCAAAGCAGTGTGCCTGAGCTGACAGGGAGGAGAACTGTTTTATTTACTAACAGTTCTCCCCCCCATTGGAGATACTCGGCAATCACTGGGCATTGGAGAGTAATCACTGGCCAGGACCCGGTGATTGACAGTCGCGGCCGCAAATGGAGGCGTGGGTAGGGCACACGCATGCTTTGCACCCGATGTGCAAAATCACGTATATATACGTGATTTTGCGCACAGCTGCCGCCCTGTAGCAGTATTTCTGCTATGGGGCGGAGCTAAAGCGGTTAATAGAAAAATGCTTGAAAAACCCATTTACATATGTTTTCCAGGTGTTCCCATTTAACTGTCTATGGAGCCAAAATGTGCGATTCTGCTCTTGTACTACAAATCACTTGTAAAAAACTGTGAGAACCATGCTCACAAACATGCAGAAACATTTATTTATTTATTACAGGTACTTATATAGCGCTGTCAATTTACGCAACGCTTTATATATATATTATACATTCACATCAGTCCCTAACCCTCAAGGGGTGTACAATCTAAGGTCCCTAATTTACATTCATACATACACATACTAGGGACAATTTAGACAGGATCCAATTTACCAGCATGTCTTTGGAGTGTCGGAGGAAACCCGAAGTACCCAGAGGAAACCCACGCAGGCACAGGGAGAACATGCAAACTCCAGACAGGTCAAAAAATGCCTCTAAATTCTTTGTCTACACTCACGCTAAGTGTGAATAGAGGCTACTGGACTTATCATTTTCAGCATTAAAAAGTAGTCTTTTAAGCTCCAGTATGGTGAATGTGCCTGTGAACTGTCACTCAAGCTCTGCCTTAGAGGAGATTTCTGGTGTTCTGCTCCTGTTAGCAGGAAGTATTTTCTTTGTCATACCTTCCCTAATGTTCACAGTAATGTTTCCAATGGTCAGAGAGTAAGGAAGGGGGGGTTAATCATCTGGATTTTTATGCTGGAAAGTCACCAGGTGGGAGGAAGAAGGGGCAGAGAGCCCTTTGAATGTGTTGGATTTTTGCAGTGGCTGGTCACAGACTAATAGGCAATAGCAGGAGGTTGAGTTGTGTCAAGAAAACCGGGATTTACGGGATTATATTATTCCTGAGCCAACAATTAGTCAAGGAAGAAAATGCCTGCCTTAGATCATCAGTAAGCAAAGATGGAGCTGACCTTCTGCTAAGAAATTGGGAAGGGGGGCACTGTGATGTTTGTGAGCAGTAATAAATACTTGCATTACCCTTAGACATGATATAGCATGTGTACGTTGTGAAATGAAAAATATATCTGTCACTAGGACCACTAAAAACAATTTATGTATGACTAAAAAATTTGACAATGTTTCAAAATATACATACTAGTATGGCTAGGTTCACACCTTTGCGGGTGATTGCTGCTGCGGGATCGCACCTGTTCCTGCAGCTTCAGTCACCCACAAACAACAACACAAAAAATGCATTGCTGCTCAGGAAATGTGTGGGGTTGCCATTAATCCTAATGGCACCCCCACATACTGGAAATTGCAGTGCAGCTTCCCATGCTGGGAACAGCAATGCGCTTGCGGTTTCCATTCGGGCTCTGTTTTAAAAAAAAGTGCAGGGACAGGGGCGGACTGACCATTTGGAAACTCGGGCACTGCCAAGGGCCCGGGGTCAGTAGGGGGCCCCATGAGATGCCCCTGGTACCTTTCTCATAGGCTTTTTTGAGTTTGGGCAAAGACACAGGGGCCCCATGATCCCCTATTGCCCGGGGACCCCATAAGTTGTCAGTCCGCCCCTGTGCAGGGACCTTTTCCCTGTGTTTTCCGGAGACACAGCAGCCCATTCAGAATGAAACATGGCTCACAAGTGTGAACGTAGCCCAAGTAAATAAAAATAGTATTGCATTCTTCTTTCCTGGTGGTAGGGGAGCCGCTAATGTTTAGTACAGTACCTGACACCTTTTGAAAAAAAAAGTATTTGCAGCAAACTTCTACACTTATAGGTCATATCTAACTCATGGCACACAGCATACCCGGCACAAAACAGCTTTTATTTCAGTGGGGGAGCATAGCTTTTCCTGTGGTCTAGGGTGAATCAGTTTCATAAACTGAAGATCAGGGATGGGACTCTGCAGGAGCTTGCTGAATAAGTGGAGCAGATCAGAGAAGCATTCATATCATACCAACAATTAAGCTGAGGCATGACTTCATATTTATACCAGCTCATTGTTTCCGAAAGGCTCCTTAGAGCCCCAACTGTGGGTCTCACTTCATTACCTCAGGCTATAATAGAACTATTTAAGGCACAACAATGCTTCACCGCAAATTTTGGTACACAAGTCACTTGCGTGTACAGCATACAGATTTGAGCATTGGGAAGAGCTTATCTAGCTGTCATCAGTCAGAGAAAACAGTTTAAAATGCCTCATCTAACATTTTTAAGTACCAGAAATGTTTAGGCATCTTATTGGAAGATGAAAGCCCAAAGAGGCTCCTCAGCAAGATGATAATGCCTAGTCATAGTTCAATGAACAGGCAAGTTATTACAGGAATCTGAACAGTAGTTAACCTGGTATTAACTACTTGTTGACCGCACTAGAGCCAAAAGACAGCTACAGGAGGGTCGTCTAGTTCTGGAAGGGTGTCTATAGGCATCCTCCCAGAACCCCACCCGCCAGGGCGTGCATCAGGAACACTTTGTGATCGCTGTGTCCTTTAGACACAGCTGGTCACAGATCGAGGTAAAGGACCAATCATCAGTTCTCATCAGTACAGCTTATCAGTGCCCATCAGTGCCGCCTCATCAGCAGCCTATAAGTGCAGCTTCATCAGTGCACATCAGTGCAGAAGAAAAATCACCTATTTGCAAAATTTTATAATAGAAACTAAGAAAAACATTTTTTTTTCCAAAATTTTCTGGCTTTTTTTGTTTGTTCAGCAAAAATTAAAAAAACCCAGTGATGATTAAATACCACCATAAGAAAGCTCTATCTGTCTCAAAAAATGATAAAAATTTCATATGGGGACCGCACAATTGTCATTCAAATTGGCCTTGGCAGGAAGGCGCCGCCCCATATCAGAAATACTGCTACAGGGTGGCAGTGGTGCTCAAAATCACATGTATATATACGTGATTCTGCATTTCCGGGTAGGGGGCGCGCCCTACCCACACCGCCATTCGCGGCCGCAGTTGTCAGTCACCAAGTCAGTTCCCCCCAGTGTCAGAATGCCCGCTGGAGTCACGCAGTCACGCTATAAGTTGCCGATCGCCGCCATTACTAGTAAAAATTTAAAAAGTCCAGTATATATACCGCCATTTGTAAACACTATAACTTTCACATAAACCAGTTCATTTACACGTATTGGGAGTTTCTTTAGCAAAGACATGTCGCAGAATACATTTTGGCCTAAATTTACGATGAAATTAGATTTTTAAAATTTTTTTACTGGACATGTTTAATTACAAAATTTCAAAAACATTGTTTTTTTCTCAAAATTGTCGGTCTTTTTTTTTATAGCACAAAAAATAAAAAATGCACAGGCGATCAAATACCACCAAAAGAAAGCTCTATTCATGGGGAAAAAAAGAACGTAAATTTAATTTGGGTGCAACATTGCATGACTGCGCAATTGTCAGTTAAAATAACGCAGCACCGTAACGCAAAAATGGCCTGGTCAGGAAGGGGGGTAAATCCTCTGGAGGAGAAGTGGTTAATTGTATACTGAGCTGTTTGCCAAACTATCAGTTTTAATTTGAAGGTATGGGCACGCTACTCTAAACTATTTTACATACAGCATAATATAATAGAATAGGAATGTTCCTATTGCAGCATGGGGGCTAAATTTAGTTAGTCTGGTTCAGATTTGCTAAGTGTAACATGATGAGTAAGAAGAGCAAAAATATACAATATTTAACAATATAATCCTTGTATCTTTTTTTAAATAAAATTATAATCCGATTATACTTTGTTGAAATTTGACACACATATGCTGCTTTCCAAAGTATTATGAATTACTATGCTGCCACACACTGCTTAATATTCAATGACAGTCTATAATCCAACCCGTTTAAAGTGGATGTGTAGAAAACAGTTCTGTTCTCCAAGTATGCACTGTATTACAGACAATTTGTACTTCTGTTCAGACAGTTTTCTAAACTAGACATCCATGTCAGGTGCATTCAGGATGTGACCTTACTTTTCTGTACTGCAGTTAAGCAACAATTTTGGTCAAGGAAAATCCCGGCCTATAATTAGTTGGTGAAGGAGCAGTAGTCAATAAAAAGTCAGAAATAGTAATAAAACCTCCAGTGCTTAGGTGTGATGCTGAGAATATGTTCCACCTGACTGGTTAGTAGGTCTGGAACCAAAGGTCTTGCTGCACTCACAGGACTGTGAGTGTCCTCGTATACTTTGAAATAAACAACAAAAGAAGAGGGCTCACCAACCGAATGCAAAACCAAAAAGAGATAATCTACTCACAAACACATGACATGAATTGGCATATAATAGGATACAGACGAGACTGCCTCTAAGTCCATGGTACCTAGCCATTGGTGTGGGAAGATAAGCTGCATGGTTGAGTTGCCAGAAAGAGGCCTTTACTGCACTAATGCCAAAAAAAGCCCAGGCACAGTATGCTCGACAACACCTTGACATGCCTCACAGCTTCTGGCACACTATAATCTGGAGCAGGGGTGGGCAAACTTTTTGACTTGAGGGCCGCAATGGGTTCATATATTGGACCCGGGGGCCGGACCAAGAGTAGATGAATGATGTGTATGTGTCATCCATAGTAAGTATAGTAATATTCCCCCATAGTAAGCATAGTAATTCATCCCCCATAGTAATTCATCCCCCATATAGTAATTCATCCCCCATAGTAATTCATCCCCCATATAGTAATTCATCCCCCATAGTAATTCATCCCCCATATAGTAATTCATCCCCCATATAGTAATTCATCTCCCATAGTAATTCATCCCCATATAGTAATTCGTCCCCCATAGTAATTCATCCCCCATATAGTAATTCATCCCCCATAGTAATTCATCCCCCATATAGTAATTCATCCCCCATAGTAATTCATCCCATATAGTAATTCATCCCCCATAGTAATTCATCCCCCATATAGTAATTCATCCCCCATATAGTAATTCATCCCCCATAGTAATTCATCCCCCATATACTAATTCATCCCCCATATAGTAATTCATCCCCCATATTAAGTCCCCAAGTCCCCCCTGTGTCAATTCACTTACCTTTGCTCCGTGCGTTCCTCTCGCCTTATTCCCGCGCCGTTGCGGTGTAGCATGAAAATCTGTCTCCTATGAGGATCTGTCCCCCTCGACGTATCTGCGCATGTGCCAGTTTCAGGCATTAGCAGCCGATCGGCGATCTCCGGCACATGCGCAGATACGTCGAGGGGGACAGATCCTCACAGGAGACAGGTTTTCATGCTGCACCGGTCTTCAGGGCGGACTGTGAGAGGAGCCTAGCGGGAGCCTAGCTCCGCGGGCCGGATTAAAAGGTCCGCCGGGCCGTATACGGCCCGCGGGCCGTAGTTTGCCCATTGCTGATCTGGAGGGACGAGACCAAAATAGAGCTTTATGGTAATAACCATAGACGCTGTGTTTCAAAAGGGGTCAACAAAGCCTATAGCGACAAGAATGCCATCCCCACTGTGAAGCATGGTAGTGGCTCACTGATGTTTTAGGGGGTGTAAGCTCTAAAAGCACTGGGAATCTTGGGAACATTGATGGCAAGATGAATGCAGCATGTCTTCAGAAAATACTGGCAGACAATTTGCATGCTTATGTATGAAAGCTGCATATGGGACACTCTTGGACTTTCCAGCAGGACAATGTCCCTAAGCACAAGGCCAAGTTGACCCTCCAGTGGTTGCAGCAGAAAAAGGTAAAGGTTCTGGAGTGGCCATCACAGTTTCCTTACCTTAATATGACCGAGCCACTCCGGTGAGTTCTCAAACATGCGGTTAATGCAAGATGACCAAAGACTTTACATGACCCAAAGGAATTTTGCCAAGATGAATGGCCAGCTATACCACCTGCAAGAATTTGGGGCCTTATAGACAACTATTACAGAAGACTGCATTCTATCATTGATGCTAAAGGGGGCAATACACAGTATTAACCTCTTCTTGTCCGGCACATGCCGATAAAAGGCCGTACAGGAGCACTGCTGATGCGGTGGGACATTTCTAAATCCATTGCCTGGACACATCCACTGAACACAGCGGAACACAGATCGCTGTACAGGACCTCTGTGTGAGGTCCCAATACATGTGATCACTGATTGCCCAATCAGTGATCACATGAATAGTAGTAAACAAGATGTCACTTGCTGTTTACTACTAGTGAAATCTAGTGCTTACTACTAGTGAATTGCTTACTACTAGTGAAATCTGTAAATGATCACAGAGGTCACATGGCACAAGGCTATTCACAAAAGCCTTGTACCATGTGACAAGCTGTGACCAATCACAGCTCTCACAGTATTTCTCCATGGCTGCAGGAATACAACCAGAGAGAAAGAGAAATAATTGCTTTTACAGTCTTTATGGGTGTAAAAGCAATCAGTGTGAAAAAAAAAATCTTCATCATCCCCCACAAGTAGTACAGTGTCACTATGGTGACACTGTACTGCTAGGGTGACAGTATGTAAAAGCAAAATAATACATAAATAATAATATTTTAAAAAAAAAATGTGTTTTTTTTTTTAAAACTCTAATTTTTTTATAAACTAATTTGGGTTATTTTGTTTTTTTACCAGAAAGATAGCTGAATACATTATGGCCAAGATTTATGAATAAAGATTATTTATTTGCTAAATTTTATAAGAAAAACACTTTTTTTCAAAATGTTTGGTCTTTTCCATTTACAGTTGTGTTCAAAATAATAGCAGTCGGACATCACTAACCTGATCAGTCACTGTTTTTGGTAGAAATGATATTTCTACATGGCAAATAATTTACTAGCAGGTGTAGTAGAGTAATAGAAATCCAACAGACCCAACAGTCATGACATGCATGCTGCTGATTCTGTGTAATTGAATCACTAATTGAAAGGGGCATGTTCAAAATAATAGCAGTGTGGAGTTCTATTAGTGAGGTCATTCATTCTTTGAAAAACAGGTGGCAATTATTGCCCTTATTTAAGGAAGGAAGGCAGCAAATGTTGTACATGCTGGTTACAGTGCATTTCTCTCTGAAATTCTGAGGAAAATGGGTCGTTCCAGACATTGTTCAGAAGAACAGCATACCTTTGGAGAGGGGAAAACATATAAAGACGTACAGAAAATGATAGGCTGCTCAGCTAAAATGATCGCAAATGCTTTAAAATGGCAACCAAAACCTGAAAGACATAGAAGAAAGCGAAAAACTACCATTCGAATGGATAGAAGAATAGCCAAAATGGCAAGGACTCAGCCAACAATCAGCTCAAGGAAGATCAAAGAAGGTCTAAAGTTACCTGTGAGTACTGTTACAATTAGAAGACGCCTATGTGAAGCCAAGCTATCTGCAAGAAGCCCCCGCAAAGTCCCACTGTTGAAAAAAAGACGTGTGCTGAAGAGGTTACAATTTGCCAAAGAGCACATTGACTGGTCTAAAGAGAAATGGCGCAACATTTTGTGGACTGATGAAAGTAAGATTGTTCTTTTTGGGTCTAGTGGCCGGAGACAGTTTGTCAGACGACCCCCAAACACTGAATTCAAGCCACAGTACACTGTGAAGACAGTGAAGCATGGTTGCGCAAGCATCATGATATGGGGATGTTTCTCATACTACGGTGTTGGGCCTATTTATCGCATACCAGGGATCATGGATCAGTTTGAATACATCAGAATACTTGAAGAGGTCATGCTGCCTTATGCTGAAGAGGAAATGCCCTTGAAATAGGTGTTCCAACAAGACAACGACCCCAAACACACCAGTAAACGTGCAACATCTTGGTTCCAGACCAACAAGATTGATGTTATGGAGTGGCCAGCCCAATCCCCGGATCTTAGTCCAATAGAAAACTTGTGGGGTGACATCAAAAATGCAGTTTCTGAGGCAAAACCAAGAAATAGAGAAGAACTGTGGAATGTGGTCCAATCATCCTGGGCTGGAATACCTGATCACAGGTGCCAGAAGTTGGGTGACTCCATGCAACAGATGTACAGCAGTTCTCAGAAACAGTGCGACTACAACTGTGATTCAAAGGAAAGCAAAATCTTCAGTGCTTATACATTAAGTGATTCAAAGGAAAGCAAAATCTTCAAACATTTTTCAGTTTATATAGTGAATGTTTGAGTTTGTAAAGAAGAATACAAACACTGCTATTTTTTTTGAACAGTCTAATATTCACTTTTCTTCAATTTTTTTAGAGGAACAACACAAATTTGATATATTTTTCTTCATGTTTTGATTTGGAATAGAATGTGTCGTGTTCCCAATGCATTTGTGTGGATGGAAATAAAAGCTATTAGAAGGATTTTAAACTTTATTCACTTTTTTCAACACACTGTTATTATTTTGAACACAACTGTATATAGCAAAAAAATTAAATTCCCAGTGGTGAATAAATACCACCAAAAGAAAGTTTTATCTGTCTCAAAAAATGCAGTGTTGCATGACCACGCAATTGGCATTCATAGTGTGATAGCGTTGAAAGCTGAAAATTGGCCTGGACTGGAAGGGGGTGAAAGTGTCCGGACTTGAAGTGGTTAAGAACTAAGGGTATGCAGACTTTTTAACAGGTCATTTCATTTTTTTACTTGTTGCCATGTTTTGTTTTATGATTGTGCCATTCTGTTATGACCTACAGTTGAATATAAATGCCAAAAGAAATAAAAGCAATGTGTTTTGCATGCTCGCTCATGTTTTCAGAAATGGTACATACTGTATATTACCAATTCTCCAAGGGTATGCAAACTTTTGAGCAAAACTGTATATATGTATTATAGTAGAAGTAAATCACAGTACAGGTCACTATATATTGCCACAAAGTTATATTTTTCAGGACATACACATTCATTATTATGACGTACAAACACCTTCTGTAGCTGATAAGCATATTTTACCCCACATAGCCACTCTTTAGTATGTATGGAGAAGGTTGCAGTGGAGGAATGATGTTGTTTCTGGGCTTGGTACTCTTGACATGTACATCTTTGTACGGCAGCATCCGCAAGGTGCACAGAGAGCCGACAAAGATGCCTTCCCTGGAGAGGTTTGCCAATGTCAATCCTTGCACTGTTGGCACAATGCAATTGTGAATATTTGCATCATTGCTCAACAATCAAGAATGCAAACACCACTCAGACGGAGTTGGAAGTAAATAACAAATAAAGTGGGGTACACACTATGAGAAAACTGGAAGAAAATTCCGTACGAGGACCGAACGTTCGATTTTTTTATAGTATATACACAACTTTGGACATTGAATTTAGACTTTTCAAATTAAAATTTCCAAAGGGACAAACTCCAAAATGTTTCTAATACGTAAACAAAACTAACGATTATAGTTATCCTTTGGATATGAAATTCTGTATGATCAGAATCTACGCTACTACATTTATATGTCAAAAAAAAAAAGCCTTTTTCATTTGAGAACTTTTGTGCAATTAGTAACATCCTTGGGTTTGACTTGCTGTGAAACAATTGTTCGTCCGATCTCCTTATAGTGTCTACCAGCAGTGAGCATAGATTTTAAGAAAACGTAAGGCAAAATTGGATCCACTGGTGATAATTATGCAAGTTAGTGTGGCTTCAAGTATATGAAACACACCAATAATCTCACCAAGAAAAAAATCAAAAACATCTCCTCAAGGTCACTAGAAGAAAAATCACCCCCCTAACCACAAGCTCAATTCATCTTCCCAAGGTTATGCAAGCAACTTGGACTTCAGGGAGATCTGTAGCTCCTTAAAACCTCAATACAGTCCTCTTATGTCTCCTCTGTATTTGTTAACCTTGCCTCCAACAGATAACTATAATAATTATATTACTTAGAATTATTATTTTAGTAGCCATACCAGCTATGGAAATTTAAGAGCTAAATATCAAAACTTTAGGGAAGAAAATGGCACATTCCTAAAAAGCTTTGTAAGGGTTAAGTTTGTCTAGCAGGTGTCTGAGAGGTTAATGCACAAATGCAGCTGAATAACAGCTATCATCCATGCTGTGTAAAGCGTCCTCCCTGATCCTGCTGGGATCTCTGCATGCGTGGGGCCAGCCATCTGTTACCTTCACCACTGGATATAATTAAATGGACAACTGAAACTGCAGAGGGTCTCCAGCCACTGTATATTAGTATCTGTCACCTGAGCTTGTACTCACTCCCAGAGGGGTCACTCATCAAGGTCTCCCAGGTGCAAAACCAACACAGCATTGGCCCATCACTGTCCATTTACTGTATTAGATAAAGTTAAGCAGCTTTCATATTCTCGTTGTAGAGTCAAAGCTTGTGTCTAATTCTTCATTATTTATTTACTATTAGATGAAATGTAATGGTTTCACCTTCTTAGGCATTCATTGATTGATTCTGCCTGTGAAGTAATCCTACTACCTTCCTGATTTAAAGTAGATGCTTGTTTTTCTGTTTCAATATGTTTATGAACATTTTGATTAAAAGAAGAAAAAAATACAGCCTTAGATTCTTGATCATAAATTAAAATAAATCTCACTACACAGGCAAGACACAGCTAAAACACCATTCAATATTCATAAAGATATAGCGACTTATAGGGGTCAAAGTGAGCCAGCAAAGAACAATGAGTAACTAACAATTATTGGATTAATGAATAGTGAGCTGGGTCTAGAGGTACCAATCATAAAGGTTGTGATTAGACATTCATTCCATGCTGTTCAAGCAGATAGCTGATACATAACCAACATGTTACAATACGACCCAATATGGATATTAAAGAATCGTTGTCCCATCAAAAGGATCAGAGAAAGGGAAAAAAGGAGAATAAAAGAAGAATAAGTGTGAAAGAGTTAGAAAAGAACTAGTGTCTATCCGAGCGCCAAATTTACCCATCCCAGCAATAAGCTATTTAAGAAGGGAATAGTATATAACCAATCCACGGGTTCCAAATTCACTGAAACCTCTTAGAAGTTTCACGTAGGAAACTAACCATCTTTTATTTGACCATAATCCACAAGAGTTTATCCGCATTTAATTAACCACTGGGTTCTACCAAGCGGTCACAATAGCGATTTTAGTTGCTAGGAACATAAAATACATCAAGGTTTGAGTAGATCTGAAAATCCCATCTATGGGTTTTTTGACAACATTAATCATGGTCACCGAATAGATCAGGTAATGAACTTGTATCCAGAACCATTTAGCCTTAGGGAAAGTCCACCATACGTGATTCATTGTACCCACATGCCCACATCCCCGAAAACAGATTGAGGAGGAGCCAGTGTACATTTTCAACAGGCGTTCAGGAACAAGGTACCAACGAGAGAGTACCTTATATCCAGCCTCCATTAGGGATATGTTCATAGTGCCTTTGTGAATTCTCAAAACCAGTCCCTCCAGTCCTCCATGTCTATCTCAGCTCACATATCCATTTCCCAAGCTAACATGTAGGGGAATTTACTGGAGGTAGCATAAAGCAACTTATACAGTCCTGAGATGCCCCCCTTTTCACCATGAAAACATCTGTTTTCAAAAGGTGTTTGCATGGTAGTTTCAGTAGTATGTCGTTGCAGAGAGTTGAGAAAATGGAGAATTTGCTGCAAATGGTAACGCACAGCATCAGGCATCTCAAGTTGAGTAGATGCTTGTTTTTCACCACTTTTTCATCCTTTGTTGCAGCTTAGTGCTGCATATCTCATGCAGCCCCTTTGCAGCCAATTACTTTGTACAATATTTCAGTGCTGGCCTTCTGATGGAGACAGCCGTGGACCATTCTTACATAATGTGGTGAAATGGCCACTCCTAGTCTTCATCAGGAGCCATGACAATAACAGTATGAAAGTTATGCAGATTATACCTCATAATTACAATAATAGCTCAAAATGTGCACTCATTAAAATAGACTATAATTTCCACAGAAAGGTCCAAATGCAGGCTGCCTCCCAAACTCCTGATTTACAGCATTTTAAATAATTTCTTACTAGCAAAGCTTATTACACAAAAGGGTTCGTAGGAATAATAATAAGGAGGATTCATTAGGATTAATAATAAGTAAGTGATTAGTAGAACACAATGAAAATGCCGTTATGAAGCCAGCAAGTCTTTAATACTCTGGCAGACTGGCATTACAGGAAGACAAGTGTTTAGAGGGTAATCCTTGTTCCATTCATTTTTCGTATTTAATTTTAACACGAAAAAGAGGTAGAATAAAAGTTTATAATCTACTACACACAAATTCCCCCATAGGCTATACAAAGCAGATTATATTGTGGACAGTAAGTATTTAGTAGTCCACAATATAAAGGTAAATGCTGGTAAGGCCCTACAAGAGGTGGAAGTCAGAAGGTCTTACCATGATTTTGCTATCACGCCCTAACATACACAGTACATGAGTCAAACACAAAGCCCGCCAGGCTATTTAATGTGGCCCTTGCACCTCTCCTGCATTTGCAGCACCCCCCCTAGTCTCTGTAAACACCTTGTCTCAGCAGTTGGTAGGAGGACCAAACTCCTCTGCCAGATCCAGCGCTTCTCCATGTAGCTGCAGAGAGGCTTCTCTTTGTCCCCTCTTCTCAGTTGTCCGCAGCAGAGAGGAGGACAGAACGCCTCCTACAGATCCTGCATCTCTCTCTGCGGCGCTGGTCAGCAGAAGTCTGATCATTGAGAGCAGGCTGAGTTCTCAGCACAGCCAGAAATACTGACCCCGCTGTGCTCTCATGGTGACCTAGTGTGGTCCGTTTTTAATAGGAAAGCAGAAGGACTGGTATTAACACCAGGGATTTCACACAAAGGAAGCAATACAAAGAGAACAGGACACTTTTTTATACAAGTACATGGTACAGCAGGCACATATCCAGAATATGAAATGTTGGGTTGGCATATACTTTAAAGTGTTTCTATAGCCAAATTTATTTTAGTTCTGAAGGGTTAGAACCTCTTGCAAGCTTTGCTATCTCTGTGAACCAAAATCCCTCTTAAGATATTTCAAACCACAGAAATACAAAAAGAAGCGCTAGACCAAAATTGGATAAAAGAGTCCAAAATAAATGTAATTGTTGATAAAAAGTCATTTAAAAATATCCAACGCATTTCGGCAGGCAAAACCACTCCTTCTTCATCACGGCTCATTACAGGATAAACTTGGATTGACTCAGAGAAAACATTGATTTCACAGATCTATATTAGAACCAGTATTGAACTTTCCTCATGTAAGAACAACCTGACAGTAGTTGCTGAGCAGCAAATAAAATGATCTTGAACTCCTTTATCCAATTTTGGTCTGGCACTTCTTTCTGTACTTCCATGGTCTGAGCTACTGTTGGGTTGGCTTGCCAGAGCTATTGAGCTTGTTTGAAGTTTTCCTTCATCTGACTACACTTGCAAATCTAAAAGTTCCCAACGCCTCACGTCTTTGAGTATCCTGCTCTTAAGATACTTGTCAGTGGAACAAGTGTCCATCCCCATTAGAAGGTGTCTCTTGCTGATTGCAAAGTTCATTCTCCCTGCTGATTGCAAACCTATTTTTCTGATCCAGCAGTAGGGCACCAGACCACTGCACTGAGATCTCTGCTCTCACAGAGATACAGGGGTGCTTAGCCACGGGCCACTGGGGACTGGATAGTAAAGGTGATATCACATTGGTGACTCTGCCGCCAAGATTCCTACCACTTGCGATTTAAAATGGTCACGTGCAAGATCACAAAGAGGCTGCCTGTTTGTCCCTATGGAATTGCTCCCTCTGTAGCTGAAGCAGCAAGGTGTCACTCCCATTGCTATCGATTGAGATTCAACAGGCCAGCAAAAGAGTGACATCTCACTGCATTTGGCTACAGAAGGATCAATTCTATAGAGAAAGACAGACACCCTCTGTAGCAGTCTTGCTGCTGGCAATTTGAATATAGCACCAGAAGTCAAAACTCTGATCTAGAATGCTCAGCAACAATATCTGATGTATTTCAAATATTGATAGGGTACAGCAGTCACCACATTTCTGGGGGCACATCAGGGCTTGAGAGATTATAGGATCAACACCATAGGACTCAAGAAATGACTGATGAATTGGGATAAGTGTGTTCTCTCTACAACACAATGACATTTCGCTGCTGATTTGAGCAAGCTAGTAGTGGCAGTGTGGCACAGAGGTATGAAAACTAAGGCGCTGACATGCTGAACTTGAAACCATGGGTTCTATTTTATGTAAACATGAATTGGACTTTAAGCATTTTTTTGAATATTTAACTGCAATAACAATATTTATCTGTGAACATTTCTGCTCTAACATGTATTCATTAGTTGTATGCTGCATTGACAACCAAAGAATGAAACTGTCTGTGGTCTACATTATTATGATAGGCCCAACAAGGTCATTATTAACATAGGCTTGGCTGATCATTAATAATAGAGATGAGCGAATCGAAGTATCCGAAGTGGAATTCGAGTCGAATATCGGAAAAATTTCGATTCGTGCCGAATCGAAATTTTTCAGAAAATGGCGGCTGACATGTGCGGCGACGGAGCGGGGATGTCTGGGAAGGCGCGCAGACAAGGCGCGCTGACCCATAATGCATTCCTCAACTACATGTGATCGCATCAGCCTATCAGCAGCCAGCCAGCCAGCACTGTGTAATGGTCGAGCTATAAATAGCGGCCATTTTGGAATTCTTCATTTGCCTGCAGTTATTGAACAGAGGCAGACCGCTCTGTACTAGGGACAGGGACAGAGTTAGGGCCACAGAAACGATAATTGGGGACAGAGAAAAGTTACTTAGGGACAGAGAACCATTACTCAGGGACACAGACTTGTTAATGAGGGCCACAGAATCGTTATTTAGGGACAAAGAAACGCTAGTTAGGGCCACAGAATTCATAATCAGGGACAGACAGAATTGTTACTCAGTGCCAGAGAATTGTTACTTAGGGCCACAGAAACGTTATTAGGGCCACAGAATTGTTACTCAGGGACAGACAGAATTGTTACTGAGTGCCAGAGAATTGTTACTCAGGGACAGACAGAATTGTTACTGAGTGCCAGAGAATTGTTACTTAGGGCCACAGAAACTTTAATTAGGGCCACAGAATTTTTACTCAGGGACAGACAGAATTGTTACTGAGTGCCAGAGAATTGTTACTCAGGGACAGACAGAATTGTTACTGAGTGCCAGAGAATTGTTACTTAGGGCCACAGAAACTTTACTTAGGGCCACAGAATTGTTACTCGCACAGACACAGAATTGTTACTCGCACAGACACAGAATTGTTACTGAAGGCCACAGAACTGTTACTTAGGGCCACAGAATTGTTACTCGCACAGACACAGAATTGTTACTCGCACAGACACAGAACTGTTACTGAGGGCCACAGAACTGTTACTTAGGGCCACAGAATTGTTACTCGCACAGACACAGAATTGTTACTCAGGGCCACAGAACTGTTACTTAGGGACAAAGAAACGCTAGTTAGGACCACAGAATTCATACTCAGGGACAGACAGAATTGTTACTGAGTGCCAGAGAATTGTTACTCAGGGACAGACAGAATTGTTACGGAGTGCCAGAGAATTGTTACTCAGGGCCACAGAAACTTTACTTAGGGCCTGAGAATTTTTACTCAGGGACAGACAGAATTGTTACTGAGTGCCAGAGAATTGTTACTCAGGGACAGACAGAATTGTTACGGAGTGCCAGAGAATTGTTACTCAGGGCCACAGAAACTTTACTTAGGGCCAGAGAATTTTTACTCAGGGACAGACAGAATTGTTACTGAGTGCCAGAGAATTGTTACTCAGGGACAGACAGAATTGTTACGGAGTGCCAGAGAATTGTTACTTAGGGCCACAGAAACTTTACTTAGGGCCACAGAATTGTTACTCGCACAGACACAGAATTGTTACTCGCACAGACACAGAACTGTTACTGAGGGCCACAGAAACTTTACTTAGGGACAAAGAAACGCTAGTTAGGGCCACGGAATTCATACTCAGGGACAGACAGAATTGTTACGGAGTGCCAGAGAATTGTTACTCAGGGCCACAGAAACTTTACTTAGGGCCACAGAATTTTTACTCAGGGACAGACAGAATTGTTACTGAGTGCCAGAGAATTGTTACTTAGGGCCACAGAAACTTTAATTAGGGCCACAGAATTTTTACTCAGGGACAGACAGAATTGTTACTGAGTGCCAGAGAATTGTTACTTAGGGCCACAGAAACTTTATTTAGGGCCACAGAATTTTTACTCAGGGACAGACAGAATTGTTACTGAGTGCCAGAGAATTGTTACTCAGGGACAGACAGAATTGTTACTGAGTGCCAGAGAATTGTTACTTAGGGCCACAGAAACTTTACTTAGGGCCACAGAATTTTTACTCAGGGACAGACAGAATTGTTACTCAGTGCCAGAGAATTGTTACTCAGGGACAGACAGAATTGTTACTGAGTGCCAGAGAATTGTTACTCAGGGCCCCAGAAACTTTACTTAGGGCCACAGAATTTTTACTCAGGGACAGACAGAATTGTTACTGAGTGCCAGAGAATTGTTACTCAGGGACAGACAGAATTGTTACTGAGTGCCAGAGAATTGTTACTTAGGGCCACAGAAACTTTACTTAGGGCCACAGAATTGTTACTCGCACAGACACAGAATTGTTACTCGCACAGACACAGAACTGTTACTGAGGGCCACAGAAACTTTACTTAGGGACAAAGAAACGCTAGTTAGGGCCACGGAATTCATACTCAGGGACAGACAGAATTGTTACGGAGTGCCAGAGAATTGTTATTCAGGGCCACAGAAACTTTACTTAGGGCCACAGAATTTTTACTCAGGGACAGACAGAATTGTTACTGAGTGCCAGAGAATTGTTACTCAGGGACAGACAGAATTGTTACGGAGTGTCAGAGAATTGTTACTCAGGGACAGACAGAATTGTTACTGAGTGCCAGAGAATTGTTACTTAGGGCCACAGAAACTTTAATTAGGGCCACAGAATTTTTACTCAGGGACAGACAGAATTGTTACTGAGTGCCAGAGAATTGTTACTCAGGGACAGACAGAATTGTTACTGAGTGCCAGAGAATTGTTACTTAGGGCCACAGAAACTTTACTTAGGGCCACAGAATTTTTACTCAGGGACAGACAGAATTGTTACTCAGTGCCAGAGAATTGTTACTCAGGGACAGACAGAATTGTTACTGAGTGCCAGAGAATTGTTACTCAGGGCCCCAGAAACTTTACTTAGGGCCACAGAATTTTTACTCAGGGACAGACAGAATTGTTACTGAGTGCCAGAGAATTGTTACTCAGGGACAGACAGAATTGTTACTGAGTGCCAGAGAATTGTTACTTAGGGCCACAGAAACTTTACTTAGGGCCACAGAATTGTTACTCGCACAGACACAGAATTGTTACTCGCACAGACACAGAACTGTTACTGAGGGCCACAGAAACTTTACTTAGGGACAAAGAAACGCTAGTTAGGGCCACGGAATTCATACTCAGGGACAGACAGAATTGTTACGGAGTGCCAGAGAATTGTTACTCAGGGCCACAGAAACTTTACTTAGGGCCACAGAATTTTTACTCAGGGACAGACAGAATTGTTACGGAGTGCCAGAGAATTGTTACTCAGGGACAGACAGAATTGTTACTGAGTGCCAGAGAATTGTTACTTAGGGCCACAGAAACTTTAATTAGGGCCACAGAATTTTTACTCAGGGACAGACAGAATTGTTACTGAGTGCCAGAGAATTGTTACTCAGGGACAGACAGAATTGTTACCGAGTGCCAGAGAATTGTTACTCAGGGACAGACAGAATTGTTACTGAGTGCCAGAGAATTGTTACTTAGGGCCACAGAAACTTTAATTAGGGCCACAGAATTTTTACTCAGGGACAGACAGAATTGTTACTGAGTGCCAGAGAATTGTTACTCAGGGACAGACAGAATTGTTACGGAGTGCCAGAGAATTGTTACTCAGGGCCACAGAAACTTTACTTAGGGCCAGAGAATTTTTACTCAGGGACAGACAGAATTGTTACTGAGTGCCAGAGAATTGTTACTCAGGGACAGACAGAATTGTTACCGAGTGCCAGAGAATTGTTACTCAGGGACAGACAGAATTGTTACTGAGTGCCAGAGAATTGTTACTTAGGGCCACAGAAACTTTAATTAGGGCCACAGAATTTTTACTCAGGGACAGACAGAATTGTTACTGAGTGCCAGAGAATTGTTACTCAGGGACAGACAGAATTGTTACGGAGTGCCAGAGAATTGTTACTCAGGGCCACAGAAACTTTACTTAGGGCCAGAGAATTTTTACTCAGGGACAGACAGAATTGTTACTGAGTGCCAGAGAATTGTTACTCAGGGACAGACAGAATTGTTACTGAGTGCCAGATAATTGTTACTCAGGGCCCCAGAAACTTTACTTAGGGCCACAGAATTTTTACTCAGGGACAGACAGAATTGTTACTGAGTGCCAGAGAATTGTTACTCAGGGACAGACAGAATTGTTACTGAGTGCCAAAGAATTGTTACTTAGGGCCACAGAAACTTTACTTAGGGCCACAGAATTGTTACTCGCACAGACACAGAATTGTTACTGAGGGCCACAGAACTGTTACTTGGGGCCACAGAAACGTTAATCAGGGACACAGAATTGTTACTGAGGGCCACAGAACTGTTACTTAGGGCCACAGAATTGTTACTCGCACAGACACAGAATTGTTACTCAGGGACACAGAATTGTTACTCAGGGACACATAATCGTTTAATTAAAGAGTATGTCAGACAACATGCAGAGGAGTGGCAGAGGAGGCAATGTTTTAGGAGCGAGCAGACGTGGCAGCAGAGGAAGGGGTCGAGGCAGCACTATTCGCAGCCAGAGGCCAGTGCTCCCGGTGTCATCCAGCGGTCGTGTCTCCACCGACAACCCTGCCGTCGTCGATTGGTTGGCTCGGTCGTCTTCCTCTTCCCAGGTCACCTCTGACACCTACAGCCAACGGTCGGTGGGTACGTCAGACACAACCGTTAGTTGGCATGGCCCGGGACCTAGCCCACTGAAATCACGTGTCCTCTACCTGCCCCTGTCCTTTGGTGTTCCCTCACCAAGCGAAGTATCGCATGCTGTGGGCTCAGCCCCACTGTACAGTGAGGAAGAGCTAACAGAGGGCGGTCAGGAACGGGGGGAGACATCCGCCTTTTCAGCAGCTAGGCGAAGAAGTAGTGGCGAGGAGAGTGGCCCGGTAGCCGGTCTAGAGACAGGTCTGTCTCCTGACCCAGACGCAGCCGAGGGGGCTAGTAGTGAGGCGGAGACCCTACTTGATGATGAGGAGGTTGATCGCACTTGGCAGCCTCGTCGTCATCAGGCAATTTCTTCCGCATCATCAGGAGAAGAGGGTGGCAGCTTGGCAGTGAGCGAAACAGTCGGTGGGTTGCCCAGGAGACAGCAGGAGGGTCGCAGCAGTGTCAGTGGAAGCAGTGTCAGTGGAGCCAAACGGCCACGGAGTAGAGCACCAGCTCCACTGCAGCCTACCACCACGGCCAGTAGTGGTGCCGGTGTGCACGGAGGAAGCAGCAGTCAGCCAGTGAGGAGTATCGGGGGCAAAGTTTCCTACTCGGCGGTGTGGCAATTTTTCGTCAAGCCGCCCGAGGAAGTAAACGTAGCCGTATGTCGACTATGTGGCCAGAAAGTCAAGCGTGGCCAGGGGGCCCATGTTGGGACTATTTGGGCCATGTTGGGACAATGGGAGACCTCCCATTGCTGCTGTCTCCATCGCCACACTCTGCCATGTGCCACTTTCAGGTCTCCTCACACACTGCTGGTGTGTTCAGTTTTTTGACATAGGGTGCTGGCAGATTACGGGCCTCCCATAGCTGCTGCCAGGCCCCTAATCTGCCATAGGCCCCTATATACCGCCTCCTCATGCTGCTGCCAGGTCCAGAGTCTGTCATGGGTCCCTGTACGGCCTCCCATTGCTGCTGTCTCCATCGCCACACTCTGCCATGTGCCACTTTCAGGTCTCCTCACACTGCTGGTGTGTTGAATTTTTTGACATAGGGTGCTGGCAGATTATGGGCCTCCTATAGCTGCTGCCAGGCCCCTAATCTGCCATAGGCCCCTATATACCGCTTCCTCATGCTGCTGCCAGGTCCAGAGTCTCTCATGCCATGTGCCACTTTCAGGTCTCCTCACACTGCTGGTGTGTTGAATTTTTTGACATAGGGTGCTGGCAGATTATGGGCCTCCCATAGCTGCTGCCAGGCCCCTAATCTGCCATAGGCCCCTATATACCGCCTCCTCATGCTGCTGCCAGGTCCAGAGTCTGTCATGGGTCCCTGTACGGCCTCCCATTGCTGCTGTCTCCATCACCACACTCTGCCATGTGCCACTTTCAGGTCTCCTCACACACTGCTGGTGTGTAGAATTTTTTGACATAGGGTGCTGGCAGATTATGGGCCTCCCATTGCTGCTGCCAGGCCCCTAATCTGCCATAGGCCCCTATATACCGCTTCCTCATGCTGCTGCCAGGTCCAGAGTCTCTCATGCCATGTGCCACTTTCAGGTCTCCTCACACTGCTGGTGTGTAGAATTTTTTGACATAGGGTGCTGGCAGATTAAGGGCCTCCCATAGCTGCTGCCAGGCCCCTAATCTGCCATAGGCCCCTATATACCGCCTCCTCATGCTGCTGCCAGGTCCAGAGTCTGTCATGGGTCCCTGTACAGCCTCCCATTGCTGCTGTCTCCATCGCCACACTCTGCCATGTGCCACTTTCAGGTCTCCTCACACACTGCTGGTGTGTAGAATTTTTTGACATAGGGTGCTGGCAGATTACGGGCCTCCCATAGCTGCTGCCAGGCCCCTAATCTGCCATAGGCCCCTATATACCGCCTCCTCATGCTGCTGCCAGGTCCAGAGTCTGTCATGGGTCCCTGTACGGCCTCCCATTGCTGCTGTCTCCATCACCACACTCTGCCATGTGCCACTTTCAGGTCTCCTCACACACTGCTGGTGTGTAGAATTTTTTGACATAGGGTGCTGGCAGATTATGGGCCTCCCATTGCTGCTGCCAGGCCCCTAATCTGCCATAGGCCCCTATATACCGCTTCCTCATGCTGCTGCCAGGTCCAGAGTCTCTCATGCCATGTGCCACTTTCAGGTCTCCTCACACTGCTGGTGTGTAGAATTTTTTGACATAGGGTGCTGGCAGATTAAGGGCCTCCCATAGCTGCTGCCAGGCCCCTAATCTGCCATAGGCCCCTATATACCGCCTCCTCATGCTGCTGCCAGGTCCAGAGTCTGTCATGGGTCCCTGTACGGCCTCCCATTGCTGCTGTCTCCATCGCCACACTCTGCCATGTGCCACTTTCAGGTCTCCTCACACTGCTGGTGTGTTGAATTTTTTGACATAGGGTGCTGGCAGATTATGGGCCTCCTATAGCTGCTGCCAGGCCCCTAATCTGCCATAGGCCCCTATATACCGCTTCCTCATGCTGCTGCCAGGTCCAGAGTCTCTCATGCCATGTGCCACTTTCAGGTCTCCTCACACTGCTGGTGTGTTGAATTTTTTGACATAGGGTGCTGGCAGATTACGGGCCTCCCATAGCTGCTGCCAGGCCCCTAATCTGCCATAGGCCCCTATATACCGCCTCCTCATGCTGCTGCCAGGTCCAGAGTCTGTCATGGGTCCCTGTACGGCCTCCCATTGCTGCTGTCTCCATCACCACACTCTGCCATGTGCCACTTTCAGGTCTCCTCACACACTGCTGGTGTGTAGAATTTTTTGACATAGGGTGCTGGCAGATTATGGGCCTCCCATTGCTGCTGCCAGGCCCCTAATCTGCCATAGGCCCCTATATACCGCTTCCTCATGCTGCTGCCAGGTCCAGAGTCTCTCATGCCATGTGCCACTTTCAGGTCTCCTCACACTGCTGGTGTGTAGAATTTTTTGACATAGGGTGCTGGCAGATTAAGGGCCTCCCATAGCTGCTGCCAGGCCCCTAATCTGCCATAGGCCCCTATATACCGCCTCCTCATGCTGCTGCCAGGTCCAGAGTCTGTCATGGGTCCCTGTACGGCCTCCCATTGCTGCTGTCTCCATCGCCACACTCTGCCATGTGCCACTTTCAGGTCTCCTCACACTGCTGGTGTGTTGAATTTTTTGACATAGGGTGCTGGCAGATTATGGGCCTCCTATAGCTGCTGCCAGGCCCCTAATCTGCCATAGGCCCCTATATACCGCTTCCTCATGCTGCTGCCAGGTCCAGAGTCTCTCATGCCATGTGCCACTTTCAGGTCTCCTCACACTGCTGGTGTGTTGAATTTTTTGACATAGGGTGCTGGCAGATTATGGGCCTCCCATAGCTGCTGCCAGGCCCCTAATCTGCCATAGGCCCCTATATACCGCCTCCTCATGCTGCTGCCAGGTCCAGAGTCTGTCATGGGTCCCTGTACGGCCTCCCATTGCTGCTGTCTCCATCACCACACTCTGCCATGTGCCACTTTCAGGTCTCCTCACACACTGCTGGTGTGTAGAATTTTTTGACATAGGGTGCTGGCAGATTAAGGGCCTCCCATAGCTGCTGCCAGGCCCCTAATCTGCCATAGGCCCCTATATACCGCCTCCTCATGCTGCTGCCAGGTCCAGAGTCTGTCATGGGTCCCTGTACGGCCTCCCATTGCTGCTGTCTCCATCGCCACACTCTGCCATGTGCCACTTTCAGGTCTCCTCACACACTGCTGGTGTGTAGAGTTTTTTGACATAGGGTGCTGGCAGATTACGGGCCTCCCATAGCTGCTGCCAGGCCCCTAATCTGCCATAGACCCCTATATACCGCCTCCTCATGCTGCTGCCAGGTCCAGAGTCTGTCATGGGTCCCTGTACGGCCTCCCATTGCTGCTGTCTCCATCACCACACTCTGCCATGTGCCACTTTCAGGTCTCCTCACACACTGCTGGTGTGTAGAATTTTTTGACATAGGGTGCTGGCAGATTAAGGGCCTCCCATAGCTGCTGCCAGGCCCCTAATCTGCCATAGGCCCCTATATACCGCCTCCTCATGCTGCTGCCAGGTCCAGAGTCTGTCATGGGTCCCTGTACGGCCTCCCATTGCTGCTGTCTCCATCGCCACACTCTGCCATGTGCCACTTTCTGGTCTCCTCACACACTGCTGGTGTGTAGAATTTTTTGACATAGGGTGCTGGCAGATTACGGGCCTCCCATAGCTGCTGCCAGGCCCCTAATCTGCCATAGGCCCCTATATACCGCCTCCTCATGCTGCTGCCAGATCCAGAGTCTGTCATGGGTCCCTGTACGGCCTCCCATTGCTGCTGTCTCCATCACCACACTCTGCCATGTGCCACTTTCAGGTCTCCTCACACACTGCTGGTGTGTAGAATTTTTTGACATAGGGTGCTGGCAGATTAAGGGCCTCCCATAGCTGCTGCCAGGCCCCTAATCTGCCATAGGCCCCTATATACCGCCTCCTCATGCTGCTGCCAGGTCCAGAGTCTGTTATGGGTCCCTGTACGGCCTCCCATTGCTGCTGTCTCCATCGCCACACTCTGCCATGTGCCACTTTCAGGTCTCCTCACACACTGCTGGTGTGTAGAATTTTTTGACATAGGGTGCTGGCAGATTACGGGCCTCCCATAGCTGCTGCCAGGCCCCTAATCTGCCATAGGCCCCTATATACTGCCTCCTCATGCTGCTGCCAGGTCCAGAGTCTGTCATGGGTCCCTGTACGGCCTCCCATTGCTGCTGTCTCCATCGCCACACTCTGCCATGTGCCACTTTCAGGTCTCCTCACACTGCTGGTGTGTTGAATTTTTTGACATAGGGTGCTGGCAGATTATGGGCCTCCTATAGCTGCTGCCAGGCCCCTAATCTGCCATAGGCCCCTATATACCGCTTCCTCATGCTGCTGCCAGGTCCAGAGTCTCTCATGCCATGTGCCACTTTCAGGTCTCCTCACACTGCTGGTGTGTTGAATTTTTTGACATAGGGTGCTGGCAGATTACGGGCCTCCCATAGCTGCTGCCAGGCCCCTAATCTGCCATAGGCCCCTATATACCGCCTCCTCATGCTGCTGCCAGGTCCAGAGTCTGTCATGGGTCCCTGTACGGCCTCCCATTGCTGCTGTCTCCATCACCACACTCTGCCATGTGCCACTTTCAGGTCTCCTCACACACTGCTGGTGTGTAGAATTTTTTGACATAGGGTGCTGGCAGATTATGGGCCTCCCATTGCTGCTGCCAGGCCCCTAATCTGCCATAGGCCCCTATATACCGCTTCCTCATGCTGCTGCCAGGTCCAGAGTCTCTCATGCCATGTGCCACTTTCAGGTCTCCTCACACTGCTGGTGTGTAGAATTTTTTGACATAGGGTGCTGGCAGATTAAGGGCCTCCCATAGCTGCTGCCAGGCCCCTAATCTGCCATAGGCCCCTATATACCGCCTCCTCATGCTGCTGCCAGGTCCAGAGTCTGTCATGGGTCCCTGTACGGCCTCCCATTGCTGCTGTCTCCATCGCCACACTCTGCCATGTGCCACTTTCAGGTCTCCTCACACTGCTGGTGTGTTGAATTTTTTGACATAGGGTGCTGGCAGATTATGGGCCTCCTATAGCTGCTGCCAGGCCCCTAATCTGCCATAGGCCCCTATATACCGCTTCCTCATGCTGCTGCCAGGTCCAGAGTCTCTCATGCCATGTGCCACTTTCAGGTCTCCTCACACTGCTGGTGTGTTGAATTTTTTGACATAGGGTGCTGGCAGATTATGGGCCTCCCATAGCTGCTGCCAGGCCCCTAATCTGCCATAGGCCCCTATATACCGCCTCCTCATGCTGCTGCCAGGTCCAGAGTCTGTCATGGGTCCCTGTACGGCCTCCCATTGCTGCTGTCTCCATCACCACACTCTGCCATGTGCCACTTTCAGGTCTCCTCACACACTGCTGGTGTGTAGAATTTTTTGACATAGGGTGCTGGCAGATTAAGGGCCTCCCATAGCTGCTGCCAGGCCCCTAATCTGCCATAGGCCCCTATATACCGCCTCCTCATGCTGCTGCCAGGTCCAGAGTCTGTCATGGGTCCCTGTACGGCCTCCCATTGCTGCTGTCTCCATCGCCACACTCTGCCATGTGCCACTTTCAGGTCTCCTCACACACTGCTGGTGTGTAGAGTTTTTTGACATAGGGTGCTGGCAGATTACGGGCCTCCCATAGCTGCTGCCAGGCCCCTAATCTGCCATAGACCCCTATATACCGCCTCCTCATGCTGCTGCCAGGTCCAGAGTCTGTCATGGGTCCCTGTACGGCCTCCCATTGCTGCTGTCTCCATCACCACACTCTGCCATGTGCCACTTTCAGGTCTCCTCACACACTGCTGGTGTGTAGAATTTTTTGACATAGGGTGCTGGCAGATTAAGGGCCTCCCATAGCTGCTGCCAGGCCCCTAATCTGCCATAGGCCCCTATATACCGCCTCCTCATGCTGCTGCCAGGTCCAGAGTCTGTCATGGGTCCCTGTACGGCCTCCCATTGCTGCTGTCTCCATCGCCACACTCTGCCATGTGCCACTTTCAGGTCTCCTCACACACTGCTGGTGTGTAGAATTTTTTGACATAGGGTGCTGGCAGATTACGGGCCTCCCATAGCTGCTGCCAGGCCCCTAATCTGCCATAGGCCCCTATATACCGCCTCCTCATGCTGCTGCCAGGTCCAGAGTCTGTCATGGGTCCCTGTACGGCCTCCCATTGCTGCTGTCTCCATCACCACACTCTGCCATGTGCCACTTTCAGGTCTCCTCACACACTGCTGGTGTGTAGAATTTTTTGACATAGGGTGCTGGCAGATTAAGGGCCTCCCATAGCTGCTGCCAGGCCCCTAATCTGCCATAGGCCCCTATATACCGCCTCCTCATGCTGCTGCCAGGTCCAGAGTCTGTTATGGGTCCCTGTACGGCCTCCCATTGCTGCTGTCTCCATCGCCACACTCTGCCATGTGCCACTTTCAGGTCTCCTCACACACTGCTGGTGTGTAGAATTTTTTGACATAGGGTGCTGGCAGATTACGGGCCTCCCATAGCTGCTGCCAGGCCCCTAATCTGCCATAGGCCCCTATATACCGCCTCCTCATGCTGCTGCCAGGTCCAGAGTCTGTCATGGGTCCCTGTACGGCCTCCCATTGCTGCTGTCTCCATCGCCACACTCTGCCATGTGCCACTTTCAGGTCTCCTCACACACTGCTGGTGTGTAGAATTTTTTGACATAGGGTGCTGGCAGATTACGGGCCTCCCATAGCTGCTGCCAGGCCCCTAATCTGCCATAGGCCCCTATATACCGCCTCCTCATGCTGCTGCCAGGTCCAGAGTCTGTCATGGGTCCCTGTACGGCCTCCCATTGCTGCTGTCTCCATCACCACACTCTGCCATGTGCCACTTTCAGGTCTCCTCACACACTGCTGGTGTGTAGAATTTTTTGACATAGGGTGCTGGCAGATTATGGGCCTCCCATTGCTGCTGCCAGGCCCCTAATCTGCCATAGGCCCCTATATACCGCTTCCTCATGCTGCTGCCAGGTCCAGAGTCTCTCATGCCATGTGCCACTTTCAGGTCTCCTCACACTGCTGGTGTGTAGAATTTTTTGACATAGGGTGCTGGCAGATTAAGGGCCTCCCATAGCTGCTGCCAGGCCCCTAATCTGCCATAGGCCCCTATATACCGCCTCCTCATGCTGCTGCCAGGTCCAGAGTCTGTCATGGGTCCCTGTACGGCCTCCCATTGCTGCTGTCTCCATCGCCACACTCTGCCATGTGCCACTTTCAGGTCTCCTCACACTGCTGGTGTGTTGAATTTTTTGACATAGGGTGCTGGCAGATTATGGGCCTCCTATAGCTGCTGCCAGGCCCCTAATCTGCCATAGGCCCCTATATACCGCTTCCTCATGCTGCTGCCAGGTCCAGAGTCTCTCATGCCATGTGCCACTTTCAGGTCTCCTCACACTGCTGGTGTGTTGAATTTTTTGACATAGGGTGCTGGCAGATTACGGGCCTCCCATAGCTGCTGCCAGGCCCCTAATCTGCCTTGGGCCCCTATACCGACTCCTCATGCTGTGACGTTGCAACAAGGTGGAATTCAACCCTACATATGTTAGACCGCCTTTACGAACAGCAAAAGGCCATCACAGATTTCCTGATGTTAAAAGCGGATAAAGGTATTCCCTGTGTAACTTAGATGTCAGCCATTGGCAGCTCATGCGTGACACCTGCGCTTGCTCAGGCCCTTTGAGGAGGCCACGCTGTTCGTGAGTCGGCAGGACTATGGGATGAACGACGTCATTCCTCTGTTGCACGTCCTGGAACAAATGCTGTTAACAATGGCTGGTCAGGGTGCGGTAGACGTGGCGCACAGATCTCAACGCCACATGACCCCTGTGGGGGCAGGACAGGAAGAAGAGGAGGAGGTAGAGGAGGACATTGGTGCTCAGGAATTATTGAGTGAAATGGGTGGTTTTTCCACTCAGCGGACAGGAGTGGAGGAGCAGGAGCATCTGGTAGAGGAGGAGGAGGAGGAGGAGACAGAGGACCCAGACGCACCGTGGCAGTATGCTGTGGAGATGGAGGCAGGGAGTCCCTCGCATTCCTTGGCACAAATGGCCCATAGCATGCTCGCTTGCTTGCGTAGCGACAGCCGAATAATAACCATCAGACAGAGGGATGACTTTTGGCTGTCCACCTAGTTGGACCCTCGCTACCGTTCAAAAATGGTGGCCTTTTTCACACCTGCTGAGAGGGAGGCCAAAATAACGTACTATAAAAACCACCTATGTAGTCAGCTGGTCTCTGCCTGTCTGCGCCAACGTCCATCCTCAGACACTGTGGGCCCTGTGCGCTCGCGTTCCGCTGCCATGGCAGCAGGGGAGGGGTGGGGTGGTAGGAGCAGTGGCAGCTCCACCAGCAGCGGCTGCCTCAGTCTGCAGTCGATGATGAGTAGCTTTCTTCACCAGCGCAGTGAGGAAACTACTAACCAGCCGCAGCAGCAGCAGCAGCAGCAGCATCAGGTGGACCTGGAGCAGGACCTCAAACAACAGGCTTAGGCCTACTTGGACAGCACCCTGCCAACCGAGGTAGACAATCCCCTTGACTACTGGGCAACGAAACTTGACCTTTGGCCCCAACTAGCTGAATTTGCCCTTGAAAGGCTGTCATGCCCGGCCAGTAGCGTGGCATCGGAGCGCGTGTTTAGTGCGGCAGGAGGTATTGCAACTCCGCGGAGGACACGACTGTCCACCCAAAGTGTGGAGAGACTGACGTTTGTGAAAATGAATCAGGCGTGGATTAGTCTGGATTTCAAACCACCAGTTCCTGACACAACTGACTAAATCCGCCATGAATCATGCCCCAAACATGTGCCACTTTCAGGTCTCCTCACACTGCTGGTGTGTTCCATTTTTTGTCATAGGGTGCTGGCAGATTACGGGCCTCCCATAGCTGCTGCCAGGCCCCTAATCTGCCATGGGCCCCTATACCGCCTCCTCATGCTGCTGCCAAGTCCAGAGTCTCTCATGGGTCCCTGTACGGCCTCCCATTGCTGCTGTCTCCATCGCCACACTCTGCCATGTGCCACTTTCAGGTCTCACACACTGCTGGTGTGTAGAATTTTTTGACATAGGGTGCTGTCAGATTACGGGCCTCCCATAGCTGCTGCCAGGCCCCTAATCTGCCATAGGCCCCTATATACCGCCTCCTCATGCTGCTGCCAGGTCCAGAGTGTGTCATGGGTCCCTGTACGGCCTCCCATTGCTGCTGTCTCCATCGCCACACTCTGCCATGTGCCACTTTCAGGTCTCCTCACACTGCTGGTGGGTTCCATTTTTTGTCATAGGGTGCTGGCAGATTACGGGCCTCCCATAGCTGCTGCCAGGCCCCTAATCTGCCATGGGCCCCTGTTGTCGCTTGTTGGCATATTCCGCTCGTTCAGATGCTCCTTCTCCTGCTACTCCTCTTCACGGATTCCGTCAGCAGTCTTTCTTGGAATCCGTTTCCAAGAGACAACAGTTTGCGAGCACGCACCAGACGGTGCAGAAACTGAACGTCCTCCTGTCCAAGTTGCTGCTGCCAGGCTCGTAATCTGTCATGCGCCCCTGTACCGCCTCCTCATGCTGCTGCCAGGTCCAGAGTGTGTCATGGGCCCCCGTACCGACTCCAAATGCTGCTGCCAGGCCCGTAATCTGTCATGGGCCCCTGTACCGCCTCCCCATGCTGCTGCCACGTCCAGATTGTGTCATGGGTCCCTGTACGGCCTCCCATTGCTGCTGCCAGGCCTGTAATCTGCCATGGGCCCCCGTACCGACTCCTCATGCTGCTGCCAGGCCCGTAATCTGCCATGGGCCCCTGTACCGCCTCCTCATGCTGCTGCCAGGTCCAGAGTGTGTCATGGGTCCCTGTACGGCCTCCCATTGCTGCTGTCTCTATCGCCACACTCTGCCATGTGCCACTTTCAGGTCTCCTCACACTGCTGGTGGTTTCCATTTTTGTCATAGGGTGCTGTATGGCCTCCCATTGCTGCTGCCTCCACCGCCACACTGTGGCTCCACACTCTGGTTTTGGCCCCGTGACTGCCCAAATGAGTGAAGTGTGCGGTGATTCTAAGATCGACGGCACTCATCTGCATGTCATACTGCCTGACAGTATTATTTCTCTTCCCCAGCAGACTCCAAGGGCATTTAAATTAAAGGTACAGTGTTCAGCACTAATATTAAGTCTCTCTGAAGCCTAGAAACACCCTTTTTTAAGTTAAATTCACAGCGAATATATTCGACTCGAATCGAAATTTTTCTACGAATTCGCCGAATCAGTCGAATCGAATTTTTGAATACTTCGCTCATCTCTAATTAATAACATAAGCTTTGGCTATGGCTGGTCAACAATTGTAATAGACATTTTAAATGTTCAGATTTACTTTCATACATTGTAGTGAATGAATCCAGGATCTGAATAAATTTGTAGCGAGTTGTTCTGCAGAACTTCATCACCCATAAAAAAAAATCCTAAATATAATTAGGAAGGCTGTTGCTAGGTGCAGAAGCAGATCCTTAAGGTATTTCATGTTAAAAAAAAAAGATGTAAAAATAACCATATGTTCAGATTAAAACTTCAAAATCTTAAATGCATACTAAATCTTTTTAAAAGAGTTTTTCATTTTCTGCAAGAAAATAAGGAATTCTCCCACTTGTGATGTGATAACATATATTGTGATCCCCCAGTTCGGACCCCACTAATCACCTATGCCGTTGCTGTGAAAATGCTGCTATGAGGCTTTTGCAAAGCATAGGGCATGATTCTCCTTTTTTAGAGCAACACATCCCTGACCTCTGAAATATAGTGTAACACTGGGACTCTGAAGTCACAGCTTTGTCAAACCAAAAGTTCCTGAGAAGTTCCAAGTGTTCCAGTTGGGCTGATCTGCACTGTTGGTCATTGGACCATAGTTGGAGGCATAAGACATCTTCTTTCTCAGAGTGGAGAACTGCTTCAATGTCATAATTTTATAAATTAAATGATCAATACCCCAGTGTTTCAGGTACTAGTGGAAGCTATAGCTCCCAACTGTCCCTGATTTCGAGGACTGTCTCTGATTTAGAGCAAAGTCCCTCTGTCCTTCTTAGCTCCTCATTTTGATCTTTAAAAAAGTGTTTCCCAGTGCTAAACATTATATCCAACTTCTAAATTGCTGCATTTGTAAGTTTCAAAAGTTAGTATAAAGGAATAGCAGTGGTAACAAAAAAGCACTTGTGGGTTTAACTAACCATATTTGTTGTATAATTCTCCTTTAAGAGGACGTGGAAGGAGGTGTGTCCTTCACATACATATTTTTGTTAATAGGTGTCCCTCACCCCCATCTCAAAAAGTTGGGAGGTATGGTGGAGGCTAGTTAGTCAATGGAGTTATTTAGTTCCATGGTACCTTGCTTCCTGCAGGCACTGATTCCAGTACTGACTCCGCCTCCTCAAACTTCTCCTCTCCTCTGTAGTTCAGAAGGTAGACTCTATGAAATGTGTGACACAGCAGTGCCTACCCACAGGACATAGTGAATACATATGTGTTGCAGAATTCAAGGAAGTAAATATTCACACAGTAAATTTACAAACGTCAGGAGCATTCAGATAAATAAGAGTAATCTAGAAATAATTGAAATATAATGTGGAAATGAATATACACTCACTGGCCTACCTTAGCTTTACAAAGGCTATCCCTACAAACACGTAATGCATGCAGAGTTAGCAGAGCCTTATACAAGCTTTCTATGATACATTTTAATTTTTCACTGATTCACTGAAAAATAATTTAAAGTGAATCTGTCAGCAGGTTAGCCCAGGGGACAATTTTTATATCTTGAAGCAGTGGTGTCTTCTGGGGCACCTTACTCCTTACCACTTAGTTAGAAAATCATCCAGGGAATGAGTGTACATAGTGTGACAGCCCAACCTGCCTCCAAGTCTGACTGTCAGACTGTGAACACTGACTCCCCAGCTGGATTCCATTTTATGCAACAGTTCTGAGTGCAGCAAACCAGCATGGGAGACACCAAAGCTCCCAGCAGAATTAGGTTTCCTCAAGGCTAATGGGATAACCCATTTCTAGATCTCTGCTGTACATAAGTCCACAAGAACTATATCATAAGGTCAAATCCAAACAGCACAATACTTTCTAACAAGTTCATCTTTAAAAAGATGACGGCTATCAGTGGGAAATTTATCTTCAGGAGTTCACCTGGCAAATAAAATAATGAAACCTGCAAAGTGGCAGCCAATCTGGTTTGCTTACTATGCTATAGTCATATGGTATATGGATGGACACGTGGCATAAACTGTATGCTATTTTCCTCAGTATCAAGGTAAAAAAATAATGGGTGGCAGGGATTTTAAAGGGCACAACACAGACAATTGTAAAATTATATAATTGCTTTATTGAACATATAAAAATATGTATAAAGGAAACACAGACTAAGAACCAGTGAAATATATACCAATAGATCAAGAAGTGCTCAATAGCCCTCAAAAGCATTCATGCAGGTTTTATGTGCTCTGTTTTTCTGTGTTCTGGTTTTAAATGGACTTTGCGGGCACTTAGCTCTGAACTGGCCCCTTTTGATCCAAATGCCTATTTTTTTCATTCAATAAATCAACAACAAGAGAATGAAGGCAGTCCAGCTAATTATCTCAGCAAACCTTTTCAGTCTTGGTACAATTCTTAAGAGATTGTTAATTGGCGACAGAAGAAGTGATTGTCCTTAACGTGGGTAATTTCAGAAAGCTGTTATGCCAATGTGATATGTATAGAATTCATACACCGTGATTGCTAAATTCAGTATGTTAGAAAAGTATTTTGTATTCTACAATGTCCTGACTATCTTCTCAAATGAGTTGTGTAGGCATTGTGTATACATTTAGCTAGCTGCTTGATTAATTTCTTGTGTTTACTGAACTGTCTGCCCTTCAGGGGCATATTTTAGGTTTTAAACGCAGAGAAGAGAAATACACATTACCTAAAACAGGTCCTGTATTTCTGATTTCTTTTTTTATTGGTTTCACAATAGCGGTACAAGTATAAGGCACAAAGTGAAGAGGCCACACAGAGCAATACAATCGACTCTTCATTAATAAAGATCTGAGCCTCAGGCTATACAGTATACCTCATCAAATTTGAGCATCTGGTATATCTAAACTGTGTCACATTTAGGAAAGGGGACAGTCCTGCAAAGGGATAGAGCCCCAGGGTATGTGAGTTCTACATACACTGATGTGGTCCTGCAGTAAGTCAAAGGGTTTCCCATATCACCAAATTACTAAGGGAGGGAGAATCAAAGAGCCTGTTGGATGTCCAGGGAGGCCAGCTCCAACCTTTATGTTCCTGCAGCAAACCATTGAGATAGAAAATAATGTATGAGCATTATGCGGGAGCAAAAATCCCCCCCCCCAAAAAAAAAAAAAATAAAATAAAGCACTAATCTGCATGCTAACCCCCTAAGCATATATTGCAATCTTTGCAATCCATAATTCTCACCACATAAAAATTCCACCTCCTCCCAGTACAAATATATCCTTCCCCCCACTGAAATCCCCCTCCCAGCACAAATCTTTGCCTCTCAGGGTACCCTTATATGCCCCTATCTATACATGCAGGAGTGCTGAAGTGGCAGGAGGAAGAGCTGGAGGGGAGAGAGAGCCAAGCCCGCACCTCCTCCCACCTTTCATCTGCTCTTCTGATTCCATTTGTCACTTAAGCTGACAAGAGTAGTGATGCTGCTGTCTCTACTCCTTTTCAACTTGTAGCTGCAGGAACTCTCCATGCAGAACCCCCCCCCCCCCACTTCACACGGTACCAGAGCGCATTTGATCCAAATGCAGGGCAGCCGCCCCTCCTGCCCATACCTTGACCCAGCCCTGCCTGCCTGCCATATCACAAGAACGATGCACTCGTAAGTAGTTGATGTCTGAAGGGGATAGACAGCTTCTACCTTACCTTAAAGGAAGCATGAAGGTTAGGTGCACTACAACTATGAATGTAAAAAAAGCCTGTATACGGTGCCTTGAAAAAGTATTCATACCCCTTGAAATTTTCCACATTTTGCCATGTTACAACCAACAACGTAAATGTATTTTATGGGGATTTTATGTGCCACAAAGTGGCACATAATTGTGAAGTGAAAGGAAATGATAAATGGTTTTCAAAATATTTTACAAATAAATATCTGAAAAGTGTGGTGTGCTTTTGTTTTCAGCCCCCTTTACTCTGATACCCCTAACTAAAATCTAGTGGAACCAATTACCTTCAGAAGTCACCTAATTAGTAAATAGAGTCCACCTGTGTGTAATTTAATCTCAGTATAAATACAGCTGTTCTATGAAGCCCTCAGAGGTTTGCTAGAGAACATTAGTGAACAAACAGCATCATGAAGGCAAAGGAACACACCAGACAGGTCAGGGATAAAGTTGTGGATAAGCTTAAAGCAGGGCCAGGTTATAAAAAAAATATCCCAAGCTTTGAACTTCTCACGGAGTACTGTTCAATCCATCATCCGAAAATAGAAAGAGTACGGCACAACTGCAAACCTACCAAGATATGGCCGTCCACCTAAACTGACAGGCCAGGCAAGAAGAGCATTAATCAGAGAAGCAGCCAAAAGGCCTATGGTAACTCTGGAGGAGCTGCAGAGATCCACAGCTCAGGAAGGAGAATTTGTCTACGGGACAACTATTAGTCGTGCACTCCACAAATCTGGCCTTTATGGAAGAGTGGCAAGAAGAAAGCCATTGTTCACTTTCCAGCAGGACAATGACCCTATACATACAGCCAGATCTACAATGGAATGGTTTAGATCAAAGATCATGTATTAGAATGGCCCAGTCAAAGTCCAGACCTAAATCCAATTGAGAATCTGTGGCAAGACTGATCCAATCTGACAGAGCTTGAAATATTTTGCAAAGAAGAATGTGCAAAAATGTCCCTCTGTAGATGTACAAAGTTGGTAGAGACATCCTCAAAAAAGACTTGCAGCTGGAATTGCAGTGAAAGGTGGTTCTACAAAGTATTGACTCCGGGGGGCTGAATACACCACACTTTTCACATATTTATTTGTAAAAAATTTTGAAAACCATTTCTCATTTTCCTGCCACTTCACAATTATGTGCCACTTTGTGTTGGTCTGTAACAATAAATCCCAATAAAATACATTTACATTTTTGGTTGTAACATGACAAAATGTGGAAAATTTCAAGGGGTATGAATACTTTTTCAAGGCACTGTACATTTTATAATTTCATTTTCTGAGTATACTGTTAACAACTGTCAGCAAAGGCTTTATTTCAGTATATATGTATTCCCATTTAGAAACACATCGTACCGCTGATTAAGTTACAAAAGAGCTGGACATTTATATCTGCTTATATTCCTGCACATGGAGTTGTACTCTGTTGCATTTACCTCCTATTAAACATTCATCTTGGGCAAAACAGAAGTGCTGCTAAAAACCTGCTATTGTGGGAATGGAATGAATGAGACTGAATTAATCAGCACAACTGCTATTATGTCAATTGTCTTGGAGTTGAAAAATACAGCAGATTTCAGCAAAATGTGAGATCAAGGCAGGAAAAAAAATCCCCGATCAAAAATATGAATATATATACAAAAACACATCCAGGAGTTATTTATAAACCATATTCCTTCTTCTTGTTCTCAGGGAGCATCTTCCCCAGCTGCCTGTGTTTTTTTTCTCATGTATAGTTTACTTGTTAATTAGTTTTTCATTTTATTTGTTTTACTGTGTAGGAAATGGGATTATGCAGAGTTAGTTCCTGGATGGTGCAGCCACAGATTGACATATGAGGTGAGAGACATTTAGTAGAAAGACTTTACAGTGTTTATATGAAATCATAGGCATAATCAGGCCTGTTCAAACACAAAAGGAAATTATTTTCTTAACTTCCAAAAAAAGAAAATTGCAGTCCACCCAAATCATGTTTCATTGCCTGTTGACCTCTTACAATTCCTATGTATTCCAATCACTATTAACGCTCATGTACACGGGGTTTTTAAAAAACTCTTCTGACAGCTGGAAACTGACTGCTATAAAACGTAGATAACCTCAGGAGACTCTCCCGAATGCCCAGAATGCACTGAAAAATATTAAATCCACTAAAAAAGGCTACTAAAATACAGCATTAGTTATTTTATCAAGTCATGCTGTATTTTAGTAGTGAAAAGCATGCGTTGATGTTTCATCTGTCAGCGGGATTCCCCACTGACAAATGAATGTAAAAGAAAGAATTGCCGGCAATGAAAAAATAATTTTAAAAAACCTTGTGGGGTCCCCCCTCCATCTATCCCAAGCCCTTCGAGTCTGGTATGGATATTGAGGGAAAGCCCCACGCCAACATTTTAAAAAAAAATGGCGTGGGGGTCCCCCCAAAATCCATACCAAACCCTTGTCCGATCATGCAGCCTGGCAGGTCAGGAAAGGGGGGGCAAGCGAGTGCCCCCCCCTCCTGAACCATACCAGGCCACATGCCCTCAACATGGGGGGGTGCTTTGGGGTAGGGGGAGCTCCCCCCCAAAGCACCTTGTCCCCATGTTGATGGGGACAAGGGGCTCTTCCCCACAACCCTGGGTTGTGGTTGTGGGGGTGTACGGGCTTATCAGAATCTGGAAGCCCCCTTTAGCAAGGGGGCCCCCAGATCCCATGTGAATGAGTATGGGGTACATGGTACCACTACCCATTCACAAAAAAAAAGCTGTAGTGTGAAAAAAGAGATTCTTTGACAAGTCCTTTATTAAAAGAAGGAAAATAAAAGACTGTCCCCGAAGTAGATCCAACGTCAATCATGATGCCTGCCGCCGCCACTAGAAAAAGAGCAGAAGAAGGATCTGCTTCCGACGTTGGCTCCCGGCCGTCTGCCGCTACGCCAGTGTTTCTCAACTCCAGTCCTCATGGACCCCCAACAGGTCATGTTTTCAGGATTTCCCTCAGATGAAACAGCTGTGGTAATTACTAAGGCAGTGAAACTGATCAAATCACCTGTGCAAAATAATGGAAATCCTGAAAACATGACCTGTTGGGGGTCCATGAGGACTGGAGTTGAGAAACACTGCGCTACGCTGACTTGACAGTTCTTAAATATGTAAAGGGGGGGCTTCCAGATTCTGATAAGCTCCCCGCCCGCAGACCCCCCACAACCACAGCCCAGGATTGTGGGAAACAGGCCCTTGGTCCCAATCAACATGGGGGCACAGGAGTTGCTGGTGTCCGGGGTGCAGTGCAGATGCGTACACCCCCACTGGATGATCTCCCTGCAAGTGAGTGAGGTGGAGCCTCATATAGTGTGGGGGGAGGAGAGGAGAGGGATGAAAGTGGGATGTGGATGGGGGATGTAGAGGTAAGCAGCCGTGGAAGAAGGCTGCACTCTTCACTCTGTGCACCCTCTGCACTCTTCACTCTGCGCACCCCTGAACTCTGCACTCTGTATTGCCCCTTTGAGACCCTCCTACTGTTGATGAAATTTGACTACACCCACTATTTAATATGATTTGAAGTGTGTGTGTGTGTGTGTGTGTGTGTGTGTGTAGGGGGGGGGGTTCGTTGTTGAGTTCCTGCACCAATTTATGAGAAAAAAAGCCCTGCTTGAAAGTACAGCAACCCATAACAACCAAAGAGTCAGTATCTGTCAGAGGTCTGATTTCAATAAAAAGACATTGGTTACATTGATAGGGGTTGCTGCATTTGCTGTTTGCACTGCATTATTAAATAATCTCATGATGTTCCCTTATCTACTTTTCTAATTCCTCCTTAATTAACTCTTCCATGGATTAGCTGTCTTCATACAAACCCATGCTTACAAAAATGTCGAGTAGACAAGGCTGTTTTTTTTCCCTATATTTTGCTCTAATTTTTGAAAATTTATGTGAACTGCATTTTATGGGCCATAATGAACTGTGTCATGTCAATGCTCTACTGTTTTGAAGGTGTTATAACCGCTTGTGCATTAGACACTTTTCTCTGCCTTAACACCTATTTATATGTGGAGGAGCAGTTCACTGAGCTGAGAAACTTTGCTGTGTACAGTTAATGATGCTCTGAGAGCTTCCAGTTTGTTCCAACAATACCCATATCCCTTGCTTTCGATAACAAATACAAAAGACTCTTCAGTGTTAGCGGAATGCAGCTAGAGGTAATTAATGGCACTGCAGTTCACATTTACACATGCGTGTGGCAATACAGCTCTGAAATTTTGTTTAATGGAAATTCTAGTTTATAACTTATTGTCATACCGTATATCAAACCTATCGCTGCATAATAGATATGCTGTAAGTAAATCAGAAGCTTTTTCATTTTGTATAGAGTATGGAAGTGTTAAAGGAAATCTATGGTCACAACATACACTTTCATGTTATAACATCAGCATTGTAATAGTAATACAAACAATAGTTATATTCGACAATCCAATATAAGCTTACTTGAAACATTCCCCTTCATGTTGTGAATGTTGTGCCTGTCTACTGGCGGTCTATTGCCACAACTTCCTGGATTACCTGCATGCTTTGCAGCTTCTCCTCTGATGTTACAGTGTTACTAAACCCATGACCCTGCATTCACTATATCCGGTCTTCCAAAGACAGTACACAGAACATGGAAATGCAATTATTTTAGTAAAGATTGTAAGCTCTAAGGAGCAGGGCCCTCTGAGGCTTCCTGTATCCTATTGTATTGTAAACGTACTGTTTGCCCTCACTTTGTAAACCGCTGTGCAAACTGTTGGCACTATATAAATCCTGTATAATAATAATAATAATAATCATAATAAATATAAACTGCTAAATACCTTTTCTCATCAATAGTATATAGCAGTCTTGTGACTTCTATCAGTGTCTGGCCAAGCACTGGTTAATCTTGTAGAAGGAGTTTTCATTCTTCTCTGACTGTCCTATGAGGCTGCATGGCACCTGACTCTCTGTATGGACAGTGCTGACTGGTCCTGTTCCAATCACATGCACCCTCCCCCCCTCCAAAAAAAAAACCTCTCTAGAAATATACACCAAATAGAGCATGTGCACACTTGCCACTGCTGCTTTGTGCTATGGCTGATGGATTGGGGACAGTAAAAGAAGGGGAGGCTCGGAGAGGACAGGATCAAACAGCCTTTTTACACAATATGGAGAATTAATACCTTAGATTCCACAGTGAGTATAACAAGCATGCTTTAATGCATATACAGACTATTTTTTACTGTTGCGGGTTTAGTAACACTTTCACTCTCAATTGCTAAGTACTACATATCCCATAGTAACTTGCTGCCTTCAAGCAATGCTTCCTGTACTGACATTCTTCCTGAAACTCCTCCTCTCAGCACCTCTGTAGTTCAGAAGGCAGGCTCAGGGAAATGAAAACAGCAGTGCCTACCCACAGGACATAGTGAATACATATCACATACTTCAAGGAAGTCATTCTGTGGGGATGTCCAAAGTAAATTTACAAACTTGAAGATTTTTCAGAGTAATAGGAGTAGGCTACTTTGCTTTTAAACATTTGCCAGGTTTTCATTGCTGTGTGTCACCACGGGGCAGTTATCCTTTCCCCTCTTTGTCCTGGCAACCATTTTCACTAAGAGAGAAAGTAATAGGAAATTCAAATATTTACAGTGGAAATCTTCCAATGGGGACACCTGTTCCAATGACAGCTGTTTCCATTCACTTCGAAAAGATTAGCAGTAACTTCCTGTTGTAGCTGGGCAAAATGAAGTGGGAGGAACATAGACAGCAAAAAGAATAAACTGACAGAGGTGCTAACTCTCCCCCACTCTATCAAAGCTTGGGATCTAAAGATAATTTAAGCACATACAAAGAAATAAATTAATTAATAGTGAGACATCCATCTGTTATTTTTCTCTTCCTTAAAGCTGACAACCTTTCTTCCTCAGGATAAGATATTCTAAACCAAGAAAGTCACTTATACCCAAAAATAGTATGTAAATAGATAATATCAGGATCATCAAGATAGACTGTGGGCAGTGAGCATAGAAGTCACCTGAATCTACTTGAGCTGTCTACCCAATGACAGACGTAGAGTGAACTATAAACACCTGAAGGGTGGCCCAGCTACGGTGAGAGATAGTATGACAATATGGGGTTGATTTACCAAAACTGGAGGGTGCAAAATCTGGTGCAGCTGTGCATGATAGCCAATCAGCTTCTAACTTCAGCTTGTTCAATTAAGCTTTGATAATAAAACGTGGAAGCTGACTGGTTTCTATGCAGAACTGCACCAGATTTTGCACTCCCCAGTTTTAATAAAATAACCCCTTTGCATTTTAGGTTTCAATTCAATAAATATTGAGAGGAAAGAGAAAACCTTTTAAATAGTTCCAATCCAGTGCAGTGTGTTAAGGTTTAAATAAACTACTTTTTACATTCATTCATGTTTTGGTTGCAAAGGTGTCCAAGCTGTTTATATACACTTCACATTGAGATCTTTAGTTCAGATATTCCATCCATTGATATACCGTGTTTTCGGCCAGCTGCTGACATAACTCACTCTACAAATCCATTCCTTCCCTGCAAGCCCACTGCTAAACCTGCAAAGCCTGCAAAAGAGGTGGAGGGAACTCGTGGGAGGGGGCTGGGGATTTAACTCCCCATTCAGGGGATCAAATTACAAACAGATACCCTGCGGGATTTTCCTTTTTCAGATCATCTGTAGACTACTGAGGCATGGGATTGACTCAAAATCATACTCAGTTGCCTGATATAGCTGTCACTGTAACATCTGAAAATTATTAATCAAGTACAGTAGAGTACATGTTATACCGCTGAGCATTAACGCAGAGAACAGGTTTACAGAAATAACACGTACCCAGCCCACAGCTGATATAAATATTGGGAGATGGCTAGTACTATATTGCTCCAAAGATTAGTGCTCAACAGGGAACTCATAAAAATGTAATGGAATCTAGGTTTTCAGCAATATAGACAATATAGAGAGGGCAAGACCTTGGTCATATTCCAGAGAAAAGTCTGTTAGCAACAGAAGTAATATAGCAAGAGTTGGTAATGTCAGCATGGTCACAGATGGCTTGGATGAGGCCATGAGTGGTGGGATGTGGCAAGAGTGAACAGAACACTTGGACCTTCTGAATTCTTTTGCCCCCCCGATGTTATGCTCAAAGTGATGAAGATCACCCATTACAAGTCCTATGGATTGTTGGATAAACATAGGGACCTAGAGGAGAACACAGGGGTAGTTTTATTGCCTTCTCTGACTCTGCTTCTTGTTACTGGTATTACCACTTTTAGAACTATAGGTTCCAAGCTAGTTCATACATAGGTTATAAAAAAGATGCGTGCACTGACTTTCACCAAATAAGAATTCTTACACCTTCAAAGCCCCAGCTGAAGATTCTGGCTCTACTTATATTAGCATCAAATTGGGCATTCAACACTCAAGTGCTCCCTGACTTTTAGTAACAAATATCAGTTCACAAAACTACTTTATGGATTGGGCACTGATGGATTGTCTGCATTCCACATTTATGTATGTACAGTTGTGCTCAAACGTTAGCATACCCTGGCAGAAATCGTGAAATTTTGGCATTGATATTGAAAATATTAGTTATTTATTTCAGGTATTTATATAGCACCATCCAGTTACTCAGCGCTTTACATATATATTGTAAATTCACATCAGTCACTAACCCTGAAGGGGCGTACAATCTAATGTCCCTGGGTTACATTCATACATACACATACTAGGACAATTTAGACTGCTGCCAATTCACCTACCAGCATGTCTTTGGAGAGTGGCAGGAAACCGGAGTACCTGGAGGAAACCCACGCAGGCACAGGGAGAACATGCAAACTCCAGGCACGTGGTGCCGTGGTTGGGATTCGAACCGATGACCCGAGTACTGCTAGGCGGAAGTGCTAACCATTTAGCCACTGTGCTGCCCTATGACTGATAATGCCAAAAAACTGTCTTTTATTCGAAGTGATTTTAAACCCATGACCCTGCATTCACTATATCTGGTCTCCCACAGTACACACAACATGGAAATGCAATTATTTTCGTAAATATAAACTGCTAAATACCTCATCAACAGTTAGAGCAGTCTTGTGATTTCAGCAGAGCACTGGTTAAAGCTTAATAGAAGGAGTTTTCTTTCTGGTCTAAGAAGAAGTGAAATATCTGACCCTCTGTCTGGATAGTGCGGATTGGCCCTGTGCTGATCACTTGCACCCTCCCAAGAAAAAAAAAAAAACCTCTCTAGCATTACACACCAAACTGAGCATGTGCATGTGACCACGGGTTCAGTCTGTATCAGGTGGTCATTTCAACAAGAGGAGGGGCAGGGAAGGAAGGCTCAAACAGCCGTTTTACACAATGCAGAGGATTAACCCCTTAGGTTCCACAGTGAGTATAACAAGCATGCTTTACTGCATATACAGACTGATTGTACTGTTGTGGGTTTAGTAACACTTTAAGGATAGTGATCATATGAAGCCATTTATTATCACATAGTTGTTTGTCTCCTTTTCAAATAATAATGATAACAGAAATCACCCAAATGATCCTGATCAAACGTTTCCATCCCCTGGAATGCTTGGCCTTGGTACAGACACACAAGGTGACACACACAGGTTAAAATGGTAATTAAAGGTTACTTTCCGAAATCTGTGGCTTTTTTTAAAATTGCAGTTAGTGTCTGTGTATAAATAGTCAATGAGTTTGCTAGCTCTCATGTTGATGCACTGAGCAGGCTAGAGACTGAGCCATGAGGAGCAAAAAAGAACCATCAAAATACCTGCATAACAAGGTAATGGAACATTATAGAGATGGAAAAGGATACAAAAAGATATCCAAAGCCTTGAATTTGCTAGTCAGTACTGTTCAATCATTTATTAAGAAGTGGAAAATTCGGGGATCTCTTGATACCAAGCCAAGGTCAGGTAGACTAAGAAAGATTGCAGCCAAAACTGCCAAAAGAATTGTTTGAGATACAAAGAAAAACTCACAGGTAACCTCAGGAGAAATACAGGCTACTCTGGAAAAAGATGGGAGGAATACAATACGATGATACTTGAACAAAAATGAGCTGCATGGTCAATTTGCCAAACAGTAATTCATGTTTTCCATTTCTTTTCCCTTTTTTCTGTTCAGTAATGACGTCTCACAGTGGTAGAAATGGTGGAGGGAACAATAATTAAATATTACTGTAGTGATCTGCCAAAATGTGGTCATTTACCTTAAAATACACATACCTTTTACGCCAAGCCTAGTGCGGACTAAGGACCCATGCACACGGTCGTATATTATTTATGCAGGAACCTGCTGGCATTTTTTGCTGAACTTGTTTGTACTGATTGGTATTTTAAAGTAGAACTCTAGCTCATATTTTAGAGAGTTGTCAAGATCTGAACATCAGGTAATTCATTCCTGTCTGTGTCCATCGCCTGTCCTGGTGATCACACAGCAAGTGAAGGGAAATCTCTCCCAGAGGCACAGATATAAAACACACCAACAGATTTTCTTGGCCCTTGGTTAACATTACAATTATTGTAATAACAATAATTGCAGTATATTTAAAACAAGGCATTAAATTACTTTAAATATTTACTTATTGTAATAATAAGCAGCTGCTGGGTTCAGAGTTCACCCACTCGCTGCAGAGATTGGGTTACTAGGCACCAGAAGCTTGTAAAAGCCAATTATAACAAAAGACATATTTATATGGGTATCCTTCTCCGGCACTAACACCGTATACCAAAGAGTACACAGAAAAGCACTAGCTGAAATAAAAACCAAAAAACATTGGATGTGTTTTACACACACTCTAAGCCTCAGGGCTGTACTCTTCATTTAGAGAAGCTTGAAAGTAGATTGTGTTTTTGCTGGCCAGGCAAGAGCAATTAAAATGTGCATGTAAATATGCTTTAATGTAGAATTTCTGTTAATCTAAATCAGGGGTCTCCATACTTTCTAAACAAAAAGGCCAGTTTACTGTCCTCCGGACTCTGAGGGGGCCGGACTGTGGCCAGTGAGAGTAGAAAATGCCCTGGAAGTAAACAGTGCCCTATCGTTCGTGAGAGGCATATTGCCCCTTTGTTGGTATCAGGGGAAGGAATTGTGCCCCATCATTGGTGTCAGTGGGAAGAAGAGTGCCTCATTGTTGGGGTCAGTGGTAGGAATAGTGCCCTATTGTTGGTATCAGTGACAGGAATTATGCCCCGTTGTTGGTGTCAGTGGGAGGAATAGTGCCTTGTATCAGTGGGAGGTATAGTATCCCAAGAGCGGGAGAAAGGGAAGCAAAGAGCCACATCCAGCCCCGGGCCGCAGTTTGGAGACCACTGATCTAAACCAAAGTGCAGTAGATATGTCGCAACAATGTAGAAATTATATCTGTCCTTCTTCCATTTAATATGAACTTATTTAGTCCACACAATTTGTCATTCCTTCTACTTACAGACTGGTTTTGTTATTTGTGTTGTTGCTCTGACTGTATGCTGGTTAAAGTGGAACTAAACTCTCTCATCAAAATATTGATTATTTGGAATCCTTATGCCTATAGTCTTAGTAAACAGATAGGATGGTATATTATATTTACATGTTTTAACCTTTTTTTTTTTGTACTTCTTCAGTTGCTTCCTGGTTTCTGGCCTATGCCAAAATGAGGTCATGCATCCCAGGAGTCTTCATGGGCATTTGTTTTTCTTTCATCAGGAAGAGGAGAGGAGGGGTTTTCTCAGCTAAGCATACCCTCTTGCCTGGGCAGATGGATTCCAGGAAGTAAATGCTACAAGAATCATCTGACCTTACTGAAGATGGCCTTGGCCAGACATGCTGGGGGTATTTTTCAATGTGATTTCTCAACAAAATAAAGCATGGAGACACGGATTGGTGAGTGAGTTTGCTTTGCATATTAAAAATTAATTAAAGAGCATTTTTTGTGCTCAGATGCAGCAAAGTTCCACTTTCAAAGTCACACTGGGGTAAACTTAAGGTCACACTTTTGTATTGCAGTAACATGTGGCAAAACATAAACACTGTTCAGATGATTTACACAGATGAAAAGTAACATTGTTACTTTTTTTGTGTTGGAGCGGCAACAAGTGTGTATTGATCCAAACATACAAGAAAAATCAGAATGTTAAAGTTGATCCACAGTGGATACTACGGCTACAGATATATAATGTAGGGAGGATTCTGCTTATATCTCTTCAGCACCAATGCCCCCACATTTTTCCAACTCCCCTCACTTACCGCAACCATTGCAAGAGGCCTTTCTTTTTTCAATTTTAGATTACATTTTTAATACATGTAATGCAGCAGTAGACATGAATCCCTTAGAATCCATGAAATCCCTTTAAATATGACTAAAGGAAAAACTTTTTTTAGATTTGGATGTAGTGTTCAGGGTTTGGAACCACTGTCTGGTCTTTAACATTGTCTGTGTGCCCATTATGGAGACTAACTCTCACGAATTGTCTTGATCACAATTATCACCGGGAATAAAAGTTGGGGTAAATCCAAAGTTTTTCATTGCCCCCAATTTTTTCTATCACAACTGTCTGAGAGGGAGTTTTCTTCAGATTGGAAAGGTAAACTTCATGTTTACAGTAGCTTGTTAGGATTGGAGACTGCACTGCACTGACTCAATCAGTCACTGGTGGAGGGTGGGTTATTGGAGTGCGCAGTTGAGAAGGTTTTACTTCCAATGGTTTGTGACCAACTTGGAAGAGGGTTAGCCCTTTATAGGGTCCTGGGATGCTACCTCTGGGTACGGCCTTATGATCGTTTCCACATGTATACTAGAAAGAGTAGTTAGAAAAGAGAGCCCGGTATCAAGTAAATATAAGTTGGAAGGTAAGTTTAAGATGTTTTTTGAAAATTGCGACACATTTGACAGGACAATGCGTTTCTTTAGGGCTGTTTCTGCATGCTAATAGATGGGGAAGAATCCCAAACAGGTGTGGCTACAGCGCAAACATCAGACTGAGGTAGGTCTGAGTGTTGGGTAGGTTTGCTGAGGTTCGCTGGGTTCCCCATCTATTAGCATACAGAAACAGCCCTGAAGAATGTGGGATCCTCTGTTCCCCCGAAACACTTTGGCTTATCAAACTTGTTGCAGTTTCCAGTAAACGTCTTCAAACTTACCTTCCAACTTGTATTTACTGGATACCAGGCACTCCTTTCTACCTACTCTTCCTTGTTTACTCTAATAGGGCAGGAACTGAAATGAAATCTTCCTAACGAGTCATAGATGGTAAATAAAAAAATGAAAGCAGTTTAATCCCTCTTCTACTCTATCTAAAATGCAAAAAGCAAATGGGTAATCAGTACATCATCATTCTCCCATAACTGAATTAGTTGTAGATAGATTGACCTATTTAATTTACAGACAAGTAACATAACTTTTGAACAAGCACTTCCATTATATTGATAGTCATGGTCCCTCTCACAAAATGACGGCATCATTAATTGTAGATGACAGGTACCCTTCACCAAACATGGGTTTTCTAATTATCCTACAATACAGAGAATACCAAATGAAGAGTCGCAGGTTACCGATGTAAGTTCCCAAGTGACCTGCACCTGCTTCCCTTATCATTGTGTTGCTGAGTGATTTCTTTGTTCTGATCTCCCAAGTGGTAGGAAGCAGATCAATGCTGATGAACAGACTTGAGTATCTTAATCCATTTATCCAACTATATAATTACTTTAAAAGTAATTACAGAAAAATAATTTCCTGTCCTTGATAATCTGACTACTTTTTGTTTGGAAGCTCTTGCAATTATTTGCCTTCATTTAATATTCTGAGCTCTCGAAATTGATCAATCTCTAACAAACTGTACAGCAAAGATTTCCCTCTATCTCTTTAATGAACTACTGACCTCATCCTTCACTCTTCCAGTTGTTAGCCGTTGAGCTATCTGGGAACATTACATTTTATGCACCAAAGTATTTCATCCAAGTGTTTGTCAGTTTTCTCTTCATCGTACTTGTGTCCCTTGCTTTATTCATATCTATATACTGTATTCTTATTAGATCTTATCCTATAACTATCCTAGTGTGAATGATTGAGGCTTGCTGCATAGAACAGTTCTGATGCTGCAGGCTCACGTTATAAAGAGAAGTCAGCACGGTTACAGTAAAACTATAGACACAATTTAAAAAATACTCAGATGAAAGCTGCACGTTGACTGAATAAAACGATATACTTTTGTTAATATGTCACCTCCTCTTTATATTAAAAAAAGAGAGAATTATGATGCCTGCACAGTATCTGCCACAAGTGACACCTGGATTCCCATGTCCGTTGCTGTGAAATGACCTTCATCTACTTTAATGATGATGTCATTGGGCCTAAGAAGAGGATTTGAAAGCATTAGGTGGAAAATTAATAAATAAAAAAAAACTTTGCTTAAAGTGGTTGTAAAGGCTCAAGGTTTTTTACCTTCATAAGTACAAACTAAACCAGCGCTCAAATCTTCATGCAGACTAGAAGGAATTTTGAATGACAAACGTTGAGTTGCAGCCCTTCAAAGATCGGAAAATCTTGGTACTGGTGACCAATAGCAAAGAAGGGGGCATGCGTTTTGGGAGACGGACTCCCTTCTTCAGAGCTCTGAAGAAAGGAATCTGTCTCCCGAAATGCGTTAGCCTATCCCTATAAGGGTCTAGTATTCTATTGGACTGACATTACGGATTTATCTGCTCTGTTTTTATTCTCTTTGGTTTGTGAGTATACATCTATATGTTTTCTAATTAAATTAATGTTTTTTTTTACCTTCATGCATTCCCCCCATATACTTACCTGAAACCCATCTTGATCCAGCAATGTGCACGAGAGCAGTGGCTCTCCAGGGACTCTTCCTCCTTATTGGCTGAGACAGTAGCAAGAGCCAATGGGTCCCGCTAATGTCAATCACAGCCAGTGAGCCAATGAGGGGGGGGGGGCAAGCTGCATTCTGTGTGTTAATGAACATGCAGAGCAACAGCTCAGGAGAGAGCCTGCTCGGATGCCCCCATAGCAAGCTGCTTGCTGTGGGGGCACTTCACAGCAGGAGGGAACAAGAGCGCCGGCGGGGGACCCGAAAAGAGGAGGATTATAACTGCTCTATGCAAAACCATTAAACAGAGCAGGTAAGTATGACTTTTTTTCTGTTTGTTTTTTTTTTTTAAATCTGCCTTTTAATATCACTATAAATATACAGGTGACCAGGGGAAGTTGTTATGAGAAAATAGATAGATATTGACCATCAATAATCTTTAATATACTTGCGCTGATGAAAGCAGACTTCGTCCCTAAAACTGTATGCTGCTGTACCTGCACACTAATAAACTGGGGCTGAACACCCTCAGGTAATCAGAAGGCGGAACCAGCTTTAGTCTAAAGAAATGTTTTCTTCTATGTGTCTGATCTTTGCTCCAGAGTCGCTACACACATAATTAAAAAAAATGCAAGCAGATCTGAACTTTGTAAACATTCAGAATTTATTTTTTCTGCATTCCTCCAAGCTGAATGTTTTTTAAAATCCACATTATAAATTGTGCTTGGTAGACAAGCGTTGTGTCCAGATATGCAAATAGTGGAGGCATGGAAGTGTAGCAAATGTTAACCAAACTTTTTGTTGGGAGTTATGCCTCTTTCATTCAATATTTGCAACTGATGGGACTGAATTGAGCAAAACATGCAACAATTAGGATGTATATGGATTGTTTCCTGAGGCAGACCATAGGTGATTAATTGTTTTTCGTTCAACCAGTAGGTTGAATGAAAAAAAAATGACTTAATTCCCTCATCCACACATTCGAGGTGGATGGCAAAATCTTTTCCACTGAGCTGTTGTATTCTGACAGCAGGGATACTTCCCCCAGGTGATGCTGATCAAGCAGACGTTTTCCAACAGGGCAATTGGTAGGTCACTTCTGTACAATCACCCTACCCATACATGGATCAAAATCTGTCTGGTCCCTGCTGAAATGGTCGAATATCAATCCATGGTCTGTATGGTCGGCTAAAGAAATGTCCACAACTCCAGCCTAGGTGGAACTTATTATTGCACAGCTTTCAGCAATTATGAAATCTATGTGATTCTTCAGGGTTTGTTAACTTTTTAAAATAATGGGAATAAATCATTCATTGTCCATGTGTCTTTTTAGAATGTTGGATGGTGCAACAGTATGAATAAACATGGGCAGGTCTCTCACATTTGTTGTTACTTGTGAGAAAGGTGCTCAGTTTTATTTCAGGCACGAAGATTCACCCTGCTGATCTTTTTTTGAGATTACAGAGACTGGAATGGCTGAAGAGGTTAAAGGCTGTCCATAGAAACATTATTATTATTATTATACAGGATTTATATAGCGCCAACAGTTTGCTCAGTGCTTTACAATATAACGGGAGACAATACAGCAACAATACAGTTCAATACAAGAGGGTTAGGAGCTCCTTGGAGCTTACAATCTAAGAGAAACACATTCATTTCCTAGTTTGAACTTGGTTAGATGAAGCAGCAATAATTTTTAGTCTATGTTTCAGATTCTTAAAGTATAACTAAAGGCAAAACTTTTTATTTTAGTTTTGGATAAAGCGTTGAGGGATTAGAATGCTTGTCAGTTTTTATTGTTGTCTGTGCCCCCGTTAAGGACATTCGCTCTCTCTATTTGTCCTGTTTTCCACTATCATTGAAAGTGAAAGTAAAACAAAATCCTAAATTTTGGGTTGTCCCCAGAAAAGTAATCTGCCAATGGGGACACTGGGTTTGGTAACCTGGGAGTCCCCAAGAAGTTCACTTTATTTTCAGGGATTTTCTCTAACTCCCTGTTTGGCTACGGGACAGAAAATGAAGGGAAAAAATCTGACAGGGGTTATAATCTCCCTTGCTCTTTCTAAAATGAAAAAAAAAAATTTGCCTATAGTTCTAATTTAAACCCAGTACACACTATAAGAAAATCGAACAAACGTTTGTGCGGTTTTCCTCGATGTTTACAGCAGTTCGAAACAGAGGATGGTCCTAATCGTATGAAAATTCTCATACGACAACAGCTTTTTTATTTTTGTTGTTTATTGTTTTTGTCATGCACAGTCTTTTGTATCTGACTTTTCTCATATGTAAACAGTACACATTGAATGAAAATCATTAGTTCTGTTCTCATATGAGAAAAATTTTGGAGTTTGTCCCTTCCGAAATTTTTGCTTGGAAAGCCTGAAGCGGATGTCAAAAGTTGTATACACACTATACGATCATGCCTCGTACAGGATTATTCTGATTTTCCCATAGTGTATCCTTTATTAGTAACTTCAAAAGTAAGAAAACAGTATATTTCATATCTGATTTGTAAGAGCAGCCATACATGGCCCAGTTTTTACAAACTGCGTGACCTATGAAAGCATCACTTGCAACAGTTTGGCCTATGGAAGGGTTAGAAACCCTGTAAATTTTTTTATACTGTCTGTGTCCTCAAAAGACATATATCTCTTCTTAATTTGTCTTGGTGACAGTTGTCATTGGAAAAGTAAGTAAGAAAGAAATCAATGTGACACAGGTTGTAAAAAATTAAAACAAACTGTGCCAGGGGGTCTAACCATGCTCTGCTCTACCCAAAATTAAAAAAGTGTCAGCTAGAGATATACACTTTAATTGTCAAGTGATAAAGATAATTCTTGAGCATCAGAAGTACTTGCCACTTGCAGAGATTTTTTAACAGACTAGAAAATTCCTGCAACTGATGAACAATGGTTCACTTTTTTCATAGAAAAATAAATAATCCATACATTGCACATATGCTGCATGACCAACGCCTTCAGGAACAAATATTTCCATATCCCATTTGTGCACCACATTACTAAAAATGGGAAATTCCCTCATTTTCCGTCGTTCTCAGTAAGAATGTTTTCTTATAAGCGGGAAGCCTAAGTTGTAGTGAAATTACTCAAAAATTTATCTCTAGCTCACAAATATTCAGTGTTTTTAAAAGAATAAAAGGTTCTATTGCTTGAGCATGTCAAGCCATTCATAGCCAGCAGAGAAAATATTTTTTTTCCACTATCTATAAATTCCATACATACAGTACACATTTGTCATTGTAAAATCAATAATATCGTTATAGATGTGTTTGTTTTACAAACAACCCTCACCTTCAGCAAGGGGTGGAAGGAATAAGGTTGCCATATACAGATTAATATCTCGACAATAATAATAGGCATTGAGACTTCTGCCATCCACAAGGCATTATCTCTCAACCAGTACCGTCTGTGGTGTCCTTCTCCATTCTACTAAGGGATGAATAGAGCACAAACATGGGAAAGCCTCCATTACCTTTTCTATTTAGAAAAGGGAAAAAAAAATCTGTTTGTGAGACAACAATTCTATCCAATCATTGCACTCTCAATACCACACCGCTGCATGGACAAATTAAATAGCTTGAATCTCTCATTTTTCCACAAGCCATGTATGGTCTCTATTAGATGCATTATAATGTGACTTTTTTTTGGTCAATCTCTAACACCTAAAGTATACCTCCGGCCAAAACCTCATTATTAGTTTCACATAGAGTGAGAAAGAGTTATATAGTATATAAGAGATGTCTAGGGGTTTTTTTTGGGTGTAATTTCCTCTGATATCTAGACATGTGAAACTGTAACTGCAACAAAGCAGAATTCTCACCTACAGAAATGCAGAGAGGAATAAAAGCATACATAAAACATTTAAAATGACAAGCACTTCTCTCTACTAGGTGGAGCAATGGCTGTATCCAACACATGAAAATGTTCTACTTTTCACGATCTGTTTATCGAACAAGTGAATTAAATAGCTTGTTTAACCACTGAAGCCTACCCACCGCAGGAAGTCATACATTTAGTGGCAGTATAATACTACTGCCACTAAAAGGGACAGCTTCCTACTCAGGGCTGTGCATCTGCCCCCCATTGGTTGATATGACACTGGTGGATGCTACTGATTTTTTTAAGGCCCACAATAGTTGAGCAAATGTTTATCAATTCACTATTTTCACTAAAAATACACTAAAAGCATTATTAGTGGCTACATACATGGCTAAACGTACAACATTCCTGCTAAATGTAAAAGCTAAAACTGTATTGAGATAATAAATAACAAATATTTGTAAATTTTAACTTGTACCTTTTTTATGAAATGGTGAAAACTGAAGGTGCGCAAAACTGTAAAGACAATTTATTCTAGAAAATTTTATAATTTTTCAGAGTTTGTAAAAGACCCCCCAAACTGTACGTTTTCTGATAGCACATGACCTGTAGAATTAAAAAAAAATATGCTACTGATTTATTAGGCCCTGCAATAGTGTGTGTGTAGTGTGTGTGAGGGGGGCTTTGGTGAGATACCAGATATCTAAAAAGACCCCTGATGTCTCTTTTTTAGGGCAGAGAAAGGGACTGAAGACAGTATAGAGACTCCTATTCATTCACAAAACTGGAGCATAGTAAATACTGTTTACTGTGCTCCAGTGATGAATGGACACAGGAGTGATCAGTACTGTTTGCTCACTATGTTCATTTAAGGAAAGGAAGGGGGCTGGGGCTGTCATCTGCTGAACATTAAGAGCTATTGGTTTGTTCAGTAGAGTCTGCTGAACAATTTTGCTATAAGCTCATGGTCACAGCTTATAGCAGAAGGAGGAAAGCAGGTCCATACAGCATACAAGGGACCTGACCAGCTGGAAGTAATGCTGTAGGTCCGTACAGTGTTTGAACCCGGCAGCGAAAGGGTTAAAAGAGCTGCTTGAAGCTGAATGTTTTTTTTGTTTTTCTTTTTTTTTTAACATTGTTACATGTCCTCTATGGCAGTGCTCAGTTTCCCAGTTCTGCTTGGTTGACAATCCCTTGCCTATTAGCCTGGAAATCGGAGAGACTTCGTTTTCAAGATTCACCTCCTATTGGCTTTTATGGGGTTACATTAAAGGATATCTAAATTCAAGTAATATGTAATATATTGCAGCTTACAGTCCTTAGATGTGGTGGCTGAATTAATTTTTTTTCAAGCCAAGAACATTTTATGCAAGTACAGAAGATACCTGTTGTTCTTGCCAGAAATGATGTACTCACTTTCTATGAGATGGCCTGAAGAATATAATCCTTTCTATCTATCTTTTGTAAACTATCAATTATCTTTCCCCCTTATGTAATGGAGATGAAGAGATAGGGACATGTTTATAGTCCATATCAGGGGAGCAGCATAGGGTGACAACCATGGCTCCCTCCACAGATATAGTGGAGGAGTGACATAGTCACCCAGGGACAGCAAGTGTGTTATTTGCTGGATTACCAGGTGAAAATAAAGCAAAAGAAGTTTGAAAAAAGATAATGAATGCAGACACCACACCAAGGACTAGTTAGCTGAAATATATTACAGTTTTGGTTTTACATACACTTTAAAGTTCACAGTTTGAAGTTTTTTGGCCATGTTTGCTGAACATGCCCACAAATGGAACACAAGCAGATCCACCCATCACTAATGAGTGAGTTTCGGAGTGCCCTATGAAAAAAAACTTTCATTGTGCCCATGTCACTGTACCCATTTATTAAAATTTTAACTTGCACCGTTTTTATATATTTCCTTTTCAGTGGGTAAAAATAAACATTGTTTAACACAGCATGATGAATGATAAGTTTATGGAAAGGTTATTCTTTGTTAGGAAAGTAGGCTTTAGAGCAGGTATTTTTGTCTATGTGAAATTCTTTCTCTAACAATGAACCTGTCATCACAATTTATAATGCATCCCTTTCTTCCATGAATTTTACCACACAGAATCAATCTTTCTGTCAACAAGGACATCTCTCATAAATCAGGGTATTTTTTGCATCATTCTGGAGTTGCACAGCAGAAGACTACTGACAGCCTCTCACCCAAACTTGCTGAATAATTTGTAAGGTGCCCCGACAGGATTGCGTGCCCCAGGCCACAACATGGAGCACAGAGCTTGGCAGACAAAAGCGCTCTGTGTTCTTAGATAAATGACATTTTCCAGCTTCACATCTTACTAGTGTGCTTTAATAAACAACTTGGGACTGTCGTGACTGTGACAGAATCTTGCTGTGCACACTACAGTGGAAGTCTAATGATTTGAAAATGCCATAATGTGAGAAAAAGAAGAGCAATATCTTCCTAGGAAAGAGAAAGGAGCCCAGGCAGGTCCAGACTGGCAAACCAATGGCTCTGAAAAAGGGCAGCTGTGCTCTAAAGTATCTCTAGAGGTGTTTAAAATAGACCTCTCATAGGACTGGGCAATTCACACTGAGCATATGATAAATAAATGCATACACTCAAGTGACCTTCTGTGGAAACCACATTGCAAAATGATCAGATCCAGAGATAACAGGAGATTAATTTATTCGTAGATTGTAAGCTCCAAGGATTAGGGCCCTCCTATCCCTCTTGTATTGAACTGTATTGTTGCTGTATTGTCTCCCGTTATATTGTAAAGCGCTGAGCAAACTGTTGGCGCTATATAAATCCTGTATAATAATAATAATATGCAAAGCTTAAGTTTTACTGTAAAAGTTGAACTTGATCATGCTTCCCTTTCAAGCTTTCTTATTGAAGGCTACCCATTACCTTAGAGCGGGGGTGACAGCCTATGGCCCATAGGTCACATGTGGCCATCTTAGCGCTCTGACGTGTCCCTTGACCTCAAACCAGGGAAGCGCATGAATGCAAGAGTTTTGGTGCGCTTTCAGAAAGTACATCACACTTGCAAGATATAATAGAAGTCTATAGCTCAGTGCAGCTAATGTGCAGGAAAGCTGCAGGAGCACTGTGGTGCAGGTAAACCACAGTGCATCAGTGTGAAAGAAGCCTTAAAGGGGGCTCAGAACAGTAAGGGCTCATTTACATTTGCAGTTTGGGGGGCAATAAAGCCCCATAGATAAGATGTGGCTTTACCACCCCCCAACACTGGTGTAGCATAAGGGGCCACATGGGTCATGCCCATGCAGTCTCCCTGTCATATTCTGTTTTGCAATTTAACAGGAGGGGTGTCATATACAGGAAGTGATCCTCTCCATTTTCCTCCTGAAAGCCGGCTTCTATTCTCTCCCCTGCTGGCATTCAGCGGCTACAGGAGGAAAATGTTCATTATGCTATTTACAATTTAAAAAAAAATTTAATTAAAGTGTAACTCCAGCCAATCTTTTATTTATATTTTGTTAGCTTAGAGAAAGAGTTAATATTTCTGTCAAGTCCTTTTTTCTGTCTGTGACCTCACCCTATTAGAAAGATTTTTCCTCCTCTCCTGTCTCTGTGGTGCCTGTACAAGAAATAGGTACTGTGGGCATCAACAGAACAAGAAGTCACAGACATTTTCAGAACTTCTTTTTCCCACTTTGCCACGTGTTTTTGTCCTTCTGCACCTCAGAGAGGTTCCCCACGACTTCCTGTCCTGACAGAAGGTGAGAGAAAATCTCCCCTACAGGAACACAGAAAATAATAAAAACCGGACATAGGCTCTAAAGCTTGGCAGTCATCATCCTAGCAATCGGTTCATGTGCAGTCATACATAGTAGTATTGGATTGCACAAATAAATTAGGACCATGGTGCTACTATTAGTGATTAATCACTACCACATATTAAATTACATTGTTCCCTAAGTAAGGCAGTTGCTAGTAATTAATGACTGGGTGAACATGCACATTGATCTCTATAGAAATAATCACCTGTGTGTGCCCAGACTTACCCTTCTCCACTTTATTCAAAACAACGTTTTGTTGTATTTGGATACCTCAGCCTTACCTCACGCAGCACCTCTGATAGTTTGGTTTTTTTTTTAGTATAATGTGAGTATAGATGAGATGAGAAGTATGCAGATCAGGAACCCTGCTTTATCTGGGCCCATTGGTCCATGACTCAAGTACTGAAGATGAAGATAGCCAGGAAGCTGACATTTTCAAGATGTCAGAAAGGACCTACTGCTGATCTATATGGCATCATATTTTTTTTTTATTTGACTCTGGTTATAAGAGTTTGTGATCACACTGCTAGATGGAATTCCTAAGTCCCATCCTCCTTTCCTCCCTGTTGCCATCTATAACTGATTATAATATAATGTGCTATCCTGTGATAACACTTTGAAGTATAGCTCATTATATAAAGTGCCAAAGCAGAATAGCACATTACAATCAGTTATAACTGACAGCAGTGAAGTCACAGACATTGTCAGAGCTTCCAACTCTTTCCCACTTTGCTATGTGTTTTTGTCCTTCTGCACCTTGGAGAGATTCCCCGTGACTTTCTGGCCTACAGGAACACAGAAAAAAAAAAAAATGGACACAGGCTCTAAAGCTGGCCGGTCATCATCCTAGCGATCGGTTCATGTGCAGTCATACATAGTAGTACATAGTAGTATTGGATTGCACAAATAAATTAGGACCATGGTGCTACTATTAGTGATTAATCACTACCACATGTTAAATTACATTGTTCCCTAAGTAAGGCAGTTGCTAGTAATTAATCACAGGGTGAACATGGACATTGATCTCTATAGAAATAATTGCCTGTGTGTGCCCAGACTTACCCTTCCTGTTTTTCCATTCATCTCTCTGGATAGAAATAGAAAAACTAACTATTACATTCATCTCTAGGGAACCTGTGGTAATCTCTACACATTGCAGGACAAGTCAACTAAATAAATTATATAAATGGTTCTGTGGTGAGGGACCAGACTCTGGGGAATGGGTCCATGCTGCATCTGAGGCCTGTTTTAGAGCATACTAGATAGGAGGGAAGTGGGGATAGCCATTAAGGAAATAGTGAATTTGTTCTTTATGTTCTGGTTCCTGGCTTTATCTCAGGCAACAAAAAAACAAAGTTTAATGTCTGAATTTGGTTTGGCAGAAGCATGCATGTGTAAGTCAGGCCTCTACCCTTTTCACCAACTTGTGACAAATGACTGGTCAACCTCATACCACGCTGTCACTGATACATAACAATGACAATCTCAGTCTCACCCTGCACAAAGATTTTCCAGCTTGTGGGACCACAATCTAAGTGCCAACAGACTGACAGCGCAAATAATATTTTTACAGAAAAAGGGTATTACAAAGGAAACAAGGAGACAACAATGCAACATCAAAACAAAAGGGTTGGAAAATGAAAATAATTATCAAGTCCTGTTTCAGCAAAATCCAATCAATGATCAAGATGGTACAGTGGCTCTCATAAATCTTGACAGATCCTTCTTTTTTTGATGGCACATGAGAGCTGTCAACTGCAGGGCAGCTCCTTTTTCCTTGTCTTTGAGGGGGTTGTTGATAGAACTTATCTGACCAAGGAATGTCATTGTGTTTATGATCAGGCCACAGATCCAGTTTTTTATAGGTATTAATATCTTTGAATACCTACATGTTACGGTCTGCTAACTTGTATATTATTGTCCAGCCTGCAATTACCTTTTGAATATAATATGAATATGACATGTTTCGGAGGTCTAGTTTACCTAGGAGAGGAAATGGGCTGGTTCTACTCCCGCTACTAATTAACTGATAGATGTAAATATGTCCTTATTCTGGCTGTACCGATGATTACTTCATGAGTTATGAAATACACTGAGGTTATTCATTCTACCAGGGAAGAGAGACAGCAATCAATGTGTATTGCTAAAGACTCCAGCTAAGGTATTTACCATGGGGGAGGTGATCTGGCAGGATGTCTGGTTGTTTTTATGATTGCTGCAGCTTGCAAGCTTGACCATTTAACAAGGCTCCTAGACTGAAATGGGTATTGGAGTTTGACTCTGCTACTCTCATCAAAGTATTGATAGGGGTGTTGGAATGCAGCTAAGACTTGTTGCTTGTATACACTGAATGGGAGGCGGGCACTGTAGCTGAAAAAATTGCATGGGTAAACTGAGACCTGAACAACATGACCGCCACAGCTATAGGTGTGTCTAGTATGCGATACAATTACAGCATGATATCCACTTATGCAGATAGCTTATGCAGTTTGAGATGGAGCCTAATGGTGATGAGAACATGTTGGGAGATATACCTAAAGGTGGCTATACACTGCTTAATTCCCCCTGAGGAAGCCACGTGGCCTGAAGTGTACCGCGTAGGGGAGGGGCTAACTGACATCACGATCTCCTCTGGGAGATCAGAGGAAGGATATCGGAGGAAAGTGTACTGCTGTTATGTGGTTTATATCTGTTGCGATCTAGCACCAAAAACTTGTGACTGCCATTTTTATCTTATTTTAATAAAGTGTTATAAACGATAACGCACTATTTCTGCCTATTCGGTCTTTTTAACGGACTATTGGGAAGAGGAGGAGGAGATAAAAGTCTGCTGCAGGAGAAGGAGTTTTACCAGGGCAATCCTCATTTTATTTAGTCTCATTGAGAGGACACAAGCATGGTGTGACCAAAGCATTGTATAATGGGAGGTCAAAAAGCTCCAGGTGAGAACACAATCTGGGTGTTGGTGGAGGAACACTGGTTTATGCTTCATGAAGATATAAAGTGGTGAAAGAGTAAAGAAATATCAAGATATGTGAGTCTTTATATATTCACTATTTTCCATATGATTTTTTTCCCAATTTGTGTACATTTATGAATTTTTAGGTTATTAGGATTGTAAGAGGTGTCTATTATTAGGAAGGCACTGCACTAATTTGTTTGTTTTAGATTAGTATGAGATAGGTATCACCATGTGTAACTGGCAGTTCATGTACAGACTAAAAGTGGAGTTCCACCTGCAAAAAAAAAAAAAAATAGAAGTCAGCAGCTACAAAAACTGTAGCTGTTGATTTTTAAAATACAGACACTTACCTGTCCCTCGGTCCAGCGGTGTCCTCACCATGGCTGGTTTCACCGGCCGTTTTCTCTCCCTGGCGCCGGCATCTTCAGTGTGGGCACCTGGCTGTGACAACTTGTGGCTTCACAGCTGGGTGCCCACTCCGCATGCGCTGCAGTTTGTGAATGGCCTCATAGCCATCTGAGACTTGTCATGTGTCCCAGAAGATTACGGGGAGGGAGGACAACTTCCGTTTCCAATCGCCTAGGTGATCGCAGTGGAAGTGGGAGCAGATACCTGTCAAATTCGGGTGCCCGTTGTCTACCTGCTCACCAAAGGTGCCAATCCTTAATGGGGAGCAGGGGACAAAGCCTTAAAGCAGAACTTCCCCTTTTGGGTGGAGCTCCGCTTTAATTTACAGAAATAAAAGCAGAGGAATATTCATGCATTATGGCAATGCAAATGAGCTCAGGCTTATGGAATGCAGTCATAACCAGGTGAACCTTTTAGAGTTCATATATACCTGTATTTGCATAACTGAGCCTCACCTCAAGCAGCCCCTCTGATAGTCTTCTGATATAGTGAGTATAGATGAGAACAAGTATGCAGATCAGGAGTCCTGACTTTTCTTTATATGGGACCATTGGTCCATGACTCAAGTGCTGAAGAAGAAGATAGCCAGGAAGCTACCATTTTCAAGATGTCAGAAAGGACCTAATGCTGATCTATACGACATCATATTTTTTTATTTTACCCTGGTTATAAGAGTTTGTGATCACACTGCTAGATGGAATTCCCAAGTCCCATCCTCCTTGCCTCCCTCTTGCCATCTATAACTGATTATAATGTGCTATCCTGTGATAACACTTTGAAGTATAGCTCATTATATAAAGTGTCAAAGCAGAAGAGCACATTACAATCAGTTATAACTGACAGCAGCTCCTATAAAATCTACAACCTGTGAACTCTGTGAAATGCTCTATTCCTTCTAATGTCTTACACTCAGGAACAGGCAGCTATACGAAGAAAGATTTGTTAATGGCTGGTGCTGGATTGGACAGGTATAGCACTAACTGACGATCAATATTAAAATATTTTGTTAAATTCAGAGGACTGCAAAGTATATTTTACATTGCAACTCTGAACTAAAGGAATAATCTGAATTGTGTTTTGGTAACCTGTCATATTTCAAAGCCTTTCATTTCATGTATCATAAATCATTATGTATTTAGAGTATAAGAGGCCTGTGTATGTAATACACACAGATTTTAAATCTGAGATGAATGCAGTCCTGTATTCATAGTTAAATCACTTTAGTTTGTAATGCAAGTAATAGGCATCTGAATTTGACTTGCTATCAGCCGCTGGCAGCCCCTGTACAGAAAAGCTCAAACTGGGAGAAGCAGAATTAACAGCCAGTCAATTGTGCTGTATTGCTCATGTGTCAACAGAGAGACCATGCTGATAGAAGGAGAGAACAGAGTGATAACGTCATGAGATAATCAGGCTGGATGAGGGACAAGACATGTAAGTACCGGTTCACATCACCTGCATGGTAAAACGCTGCATCTTATCGTGTGGGAACTGCTGGTTCTGGCTGCCATTCTGGCTGGCGGTGTCTTGCATTTTTAAAACACAAAGCACTTTTCTTTTAATTAATTGAAATGTCAGAGTGTGACATTGTATTCATTTCTATGCAGTGCATCTCAGCTGTGGGTGAGCTGCAGTGTGGGACAGAAAAATGCAGATATGTTGCAGATTTCCACACCACAGCTCACCCAATGGCTGGTGTTTAAATATGAAAGGGGCACAAAGAAAACAATTCATTTTCTGTGTGCCCTTGTGGAGATCTGCAAAAGGAACAAACAGCAATGATGTCACAATTTGTGCAATTTTATTCCATGAAACCACAAAGACAAATCAATGCCTAAGGACCATCCATGCTGGTGATTTTTTTACCATTATTCTTAATCGTTTTTCTAGAACAAATGACAATATCCACACAAGTGTGATGAGCCCTAAATGTTACTGAACTGCACCAGAGAAAAATAGGGTCTGCTGCTTTGCCAGACGGATCTGTACTTTGTGGTAGGGCTTTGTAAATCTCAGGATTGGATGAACAGAAAAACAAATCTTGTTCAGCTTTAAAGTGAAGTGACTGGCCTCAGGTGGTACACAGAGTTTAAACAAATCCTCCTACATAAGTTGTACCTGTCTGTCTGCAGTCTTCTCTTCTCTACTTCCGTTCAAAGTGCTGAATTTATAAAGCTGTCTGAGAGTTCAGAAAAAGGGCTGAGAGCTGAAATTACACATGTCAGAGCTCAGTAAGAAAAGCTCTGAGAGCTGATTGGAGGGAAGAGACACCACCACTACCCCCTCCACACAGCACACAGGAACAGAGCTGAGGCTGTCAATGTGCTGTCTCCATTTTTCTCTTGGTGTCAGGATAACTTGTCAGAAGTGATTCATGCTGATAGCAGAGGAATGAAACAACAGACAGAAATGACACTTAGTGCTCTTAATAGAGACAAGTACACACTATCTCTATCTATCCATCCATTCAGTCGTATCCGACCCTTGGCGATTGCATGGACCATCACTCGTAAGCGACTTTTTCCATGAATTCTCTTAGCAATTATTTTACAGTGTAGGTTGCCAGGTCTTTCCCCAACCCTTACCATGCAGGAGATCCCACATGACCAGGGATGAAACTAGGACAATTTAGACAGGAGCCAGTTAACCTACCAGCATGTCTTTGGAGTGTGGGAGGAAACTGGATTACCCAGAGGAAACCCACGCAAGCACAGGGAGAACATGCAAACTCCATGCAGGAGTTGGGAATTGAACTCATGACCCATTTACTGCACGGCAGACATGCTAACTACTAAGCCACTGTGCCGCCCCGTACACACTAAAGAGGGATATATTTTGTTCATATGTCATGTCTGAGGTTTACAACCAATTTAAGTCACCAAGAAAGCCAGAGAGTGACATAGTTACCAGAACTAAATTCAAGGATCACGTTTGGATGAACTTTGACTACATACTTTGGTAATACACTAGCCAGTCAAACAACAAATAAAATGAACTCTATAGTCTGCCACTGTGCAATATACTGAGCATGTAATGTTAAAATAGAATGAAGATCCCATTTCTAGATGAATATGTAGCTCCATCAGTTTCCTGAGACAAGCAGATATATCAGTGTAATGATGAGTTTCAAACATCCCTCCGAGTAAAGCACTGACCAGACCAGGATAAAACAGTGGCAGCATGCAAGACTGTCACATAAAAAAATGCAAATACATGGACATACATACAAATTAGTCCTGCATACCTATCAGACAAATATTTTATGACAAAAGTTTTCTCTTTTTCTCTCTTTCTGTTCACTAAACAGCTCTGTCCCCCATCATAATAAAGAGAAGCACTGCATAGAGGGAAACTTGAGAAATTCAAAATCAAGGGATACATAAAACTTAATCCACCTAAAACTGATATTTTTTGATGGACCTGACCTGATGGACCTGGATAAGCTTCTAACTTCAGCTTGTTTAATTTGGTTTCAGCAATAAAACCTGGAAGCTGATTGGCTTCTGTGCAGAACTGTGCCAGATTTTGCACTCTCCAGTTTTACTAAATCCCCCCATGTTGTTTAATTTACAGATGGGATTTATTATTAAAGCTATCATCTTTGGTGTTTACAGCTCTGTCTCCAAACCTTGAGTAGGAAGCTGGTCAACACTGCATGAAGCTTCTTTAAAGCTACAGCCGACACTGCCATAGGAATCTCCAGGAATAGTTCAGCAGATTGCTTTAAAGGCTTCAACAAGGCTGCTCAAAGTTTGTTAAAAGCCTTGAAATAGCTTGGTGAAGCTGCTGCTCTTAAGGCTACATGTACATTTCAGCTCCCTTGGACATCAAGCTCTCTTGGCCACTGAAAAATGCTAAACATGGCAAAAGCGCTTGTAAACGCAGTACCACGTCTAGCCGTGTTTAGCGCTTGGGCGTTTTTTTTTTCATTTCACTGGCCAGAGTACTTGACACTGAAATGAATAAACCCCCAATGCTAGCGCTTAGGCACGTTTACACATGTGTTTGCTGCAGTTTGCATTTTTTGGCCAAAATGTTCCTCTCCTGAACACAATTCTTCTGCGTTCAGGAGAGGGACCTTTAACTGTCCCGAAATGCTGCTGCTAAACTCTAATAAAAGTCTATGTGTGCATAGACACATAGGTTTTTATTGAGTTGAGTTCGGGGGCTTTGGCAAAACAAAAGCCAAAAGCTCCTAAACTCACGTATAGGAGCAGCAGTGTGCATAAGTCTTAGGGCTCATGTACACGAGGCGTTTGGAAAACTCTTTTGAACGATGGAAACTGACTGCTGGAAAATGTAGGTTAAAAAACATCAGTTTAGCTGCGTTTGCATACCGCGTTTATGTGCGTTTGCTTTTAGAAGTGTTTTTAAAAGATAACCTCAGGAGACCCTCCCAAATGCCCAGAATGCACTGAAACATAGTAAAAGAATTAACTATTTCAGACATTTTGAGAGAGATAAAGAGAGCAGAAGCAGAGAGAGCAGTATGTGTTGAGGTTACCTGTCTTTTCTGGTTGTATTCACTATGGATCCCATCATGAGCATAATGCGGCACGTTCTACCATTTTTTTGTTCATGCGAAACCTGGAACTGACTGCACTGGTGTACCGGGTCCATTTGAATACATAGAAAAAACACTTTGCATGCATTTCTGATGATGAAAAAAGGCTCCGGACAGCATCTGGACATGGAACAGTTAAAAAACGCTTATAAACGCAAACGCTTATAAACGCAGTTAACCACGTTTATACACGTTTACAAGCGTTTGAGGTTTGAAATGCCAGTAACATCTACTCCTGAACGCAAGTTTGGTGCATTCAAAAAAACAACTGTAAGCTCAACTGCCTGTTCAGGGGCTGCTGAAAAAAAATGCTGAACAGCTCCTGAACGTCAGTTAAGGAGCTGCAGTGTACATGAGCCCAGGGGCGGTCTGACCATTTGGAAACTCGGGCACTGCCCGAGGGCCCGGGGTCAGTAGGGGGCCCCATGAGATGCCCCTGGTACCTTTTTCATAGGCTTTTTTGAGTTTGGGCAAGGACACAGGGGCCCCATGATCCCCTATTGCCCGGGGGCCCCATGAGTTGTCAGTCCACCCCTGCATGAGTCCATAGACTAGAATTTACACGCTGAGATTAAACAATGCTTGTTTGGGGCCTAACAACTCACTGATGTTCTGCAGTTCTGTAATGTCTGTTTAGGGAGAATATCCCATTTGCATGCCCTGCTTTAAATAGCTCCAAGTCATTATATGCTATTTAAAGTGTATTTCAACTCTAATAATACGTTTCCCTCATTTGCTCCCATTGGGCCTGTTAAGTATATCATTAAAAGTGTTTTGTAAGGTCTGTTCAATAAGTGCAAAAGAAGTAATAAAACTAATACAGTCACCACATCTAAGTTTCTGTAAGCTGCATCACTATCTTTGTTTGTTCTTGGGCAGGCACTATGACCTCTAATCATAGGATTTGGCTACTTGAATATAACTTTTCTTTCTAGTTCATGTAGACACACACGCTGATGACAAGATATCTATGTAAACTACCTCTCCTAAAAAAGTCATTCTGCTCACTTCTAGCACAGCTATTGCTATAGCCCAGTTTATGCCAAATGCCTGGACAGATAAGGTATCTATTTTACCAGTTACACTCTTGATATTCTTGGCACAGCATCATTGGTAGCCTTACAAGGATCCAAAAGCAGCATTGTCTAGATATGAAATACATGCTAGAACAGCACCAGGGAATAGTCACAGTACAATGTGATCTCCCTGGACATTCAGATCTATGCACTAATTACAGATCACTAGGGCAGGGTATGTATGATCACAATGGTGACTCTGCTGAATCCATTTCAAGACATATGTTGCGTTGATCTCACAGCTGATAAATGTGACTAGCATACACAGCTTGTGCCTGTGCCCTTCTCATGTTTATCTTTGGCTGTCTTGTTTGCATAGTGCAGCGTCTGTCTGTTGTGTTTACTATGCACATCTTCGCTTCCTCTAATTACTTGTTGATTTTAGGCATGCTTGGGAGTCTCATTCATATCGCTGTTAATTCTGGAGGATGACAATCCATCAGCTGATGCATGCTTTCCCTGAACTTCTACAAGAGGGGAATTTACTAAGACTGGAGCAACTGTGCATGGCAACCAATCAGCTTCTACCTTACACTCTCAAAGCTTAAGTGAACAAGCAGAAACTGGAAGCTGGTTGGTTACTATGCACATAAGTCAAGCCAGAGTTTTTTTGGGTTTTTTAATGCCAATAGTGCCACATCCCTGATGCATAAAGAGAACCTTAGAGTTTGTACAAGTGGGACTTTCAAGGCACCAATATTCAAGAATTTGTATGAAAAAATATAAATGTAGGCAAGAATTTAAAATATAATGGCTGACATATTGTCCCAAGAGTATCACTACACCAAACATACAAAAGATACATAAACCTAAGAATTTAAAATACAACAGCTGACATATTGTTCAAAGACTATTGCTACTCTAAACATACAAAGATATATAAAAACAAGAATTTAAAATACATATGAACAAGTCTTAATATGTTCAGAGTAGCAATAATCTTTGGATATTATGATTCTTGCCTTTATATATCTTTGTATAAAAACGTATATTTTAAATACATATTCTTGAATTTTGGTGCTTTAAAAGTTCCATTTCTACAAACTCCCTGGTTACTATTCACAGCTGCTTCCCCTGATGCCTTCAAGAAAAAAAATGATGTGAGAAGTAATAATAAAGGTACTTACTTTGTCCTTCAAACTTTCGGATGATTGTGTCCAGATACGTGTTCTGGGGGGCCACATGCCCCCTCCTCACCGGCATCTTGGAATGGTCTCCTGTCCTCCAGCAATGGTATTCTTATTCTCCTGTCCTCCAGCAATGGTCTTCTTATTCTCCTGTCCTCCAGCAATGGTTTCCCTATTCTCCTGTCCTCCAGCAATGGTCTTCTTATTCTCCTGTCCTCCAGCAATGGTCTCCCTATTCTCCTGTCCTCCAGCAATGGTCTTCCTTTTCTATTGTCCTCCAGCAATGGTCTTCTTAGTCCCCTGTCCTCCAGCAATTGTCTTCCTTTTCTCCTGTCCTCCAGCAATGGTCTTCTTAGTCTCCTGTCCTCCAGCAATGGTCTTCCTTTTCTCCTGTCCTCCAGCAATGGTCTTCTTAGTCTCTTGTCCTCCAGCAATGGTCTCCTATTCTCCTGTCCTCCAGCAATGGTCTCCTATTCTCCTGTCCTCCAGCAATGGTCTTCTTAGTCTCCTGTCCTCCAGCGCCCCACAAAAGTTACCAGTTCCTGCAGGGCACCCTGCTATGACTAAGATCAGATCTCAGAGCAGTGGAAAGGGAAATAAAACATGTCCCATCTCCTGTCTTCATGGCAGTGACATTCTCTTCTTCTTATTTAACCCCTTCTGCAGCCAGGACCCAGATAGCCCTGTGTATCCAGCACACGATGAAGCAAGGATTAAGGATTTGCAGGGATGGCACAAGCAGCGCAGAGAGCCTGCCAACTGTGCTCCCCCCACCTCTAAACTAAACATGTGCCCACACCAAAGGAGTTGTCAACAGCCACAACTGTTAAGAGTGATAACTTCAATCCAGCCCTGGCTGTATGACCTCCTGCTAAAAAAAATAAAAAGGAGCCAAGTCCCCGAGGAGGTCAGAGATCACAGGTGCAATTGGTGGAAGCTGCAAGCTGCTCCCTCCCAGCTTCTCCACCAGAGCCAGCCTGCAGATCAATGAGAAGATAGTGGGAGCTGTCCTCCCTGTGTGGTGCTGAACGTGCTGCTAGTAATCCGCGGCTGGGGGTGGAGTGGGGCCGCTCTCCAGTAAATCCAGACTCACGTTGCATGTACAGACAAGTCTTATTTTCCGTCTCTAGAAGACAGTTTGCAAGGAAATCCCTTCTGTTCACTCTTCAGTTGCTGGGCAGAGCTGCTCTCCTTCCCTGAAAGCAATGCAAAGCCATGATGATGTTGTGGACAGGCTCTGCTTTCTACACATTGTGCACGTATAGATGGATATAGAACTATGTACAGGCAGGATTCTTTGTGTCAACAGCCTTATGCATTGAGGACAATCTGGATTAAAAGATCGGAAGTTAATCACGTGTCTTGTGCTAGCAACAGAGGAGCTGCTGTACACTATACCATGGATATGTCAAGTAAGGTACAAGCATCCCTGAAGTGGTATTAAACCCAAAAGCAAACATTCAATATATTGCATCTTACCAATTCTTGGATCAGATAGCTGCATTCGTTTTCTTTTTTTATTTACCTGGTGATCCTGCCAGTAAGCCTGTTGTATTTCAACAGAACAAGCTGTCGTGCAGATGTAGTAGTTGAGACCAACCATATACCACTGAAAGGGGTGCTTACATTGATCAGCTTTTATTTATTTATGTAAAACTTTTATCCCAAAAGGAGAAACTCCTGTCTGCTGTAATTGCTTATAAGGTGTTAGCTGGAGCTCAGCTTCAATTTGTTAGTGTAGCTAAATCTGCTAAAAGTCATGAGCCACACCAGCATTATAATAAAATGTGAAGTGCTGCCATATAAATATGCAATAAATGTAATGTTATAAACTAGTGTATGAAAAACCAACCACAAATCATGTTATTGTGCAACACTCCTCATATATTGACTAAAGTCCATATGCACTTGCATGGTCAATATATGAGACGGAGTGCTGCACAATAACATGATTTGTGGTTGATTTACATATTGTTCACTTTAGTTTATCACTTTAAATTTATTGTATATTTATTTAGATGGCAAATCTTCACATTTCAATTATATCTTAGTGCATTATTTGTGTTGAACAATGTGGTGATGGCAGCCAGTGCTGGGACAAAGTCATCCAGCACCCAGGGCAAAGACACCGAACTGCACCCCCCCCCCCAACATTATATGCAAGGTTAGGGGATGCAGCTAAGTGTAGTATTAAAAGAGCTTTGTTATAAACAAAAATCATTTAAAAAAATGGCCACTCACAAACATGAAGAGGAACAGATCATGTCACAAACCAGATGCATTTCCACAGCACCTGGGGCCTGCACAGCAGTTGGATGCAGTCAACATAGATCACAGCTCTGTGGTGGCTCACATCACACTCAGACCAACAGGGTGCAGCAAGGAACAGCCAAAGACATCACAGGTGGAATTCCATAGGTGGGTGTGGCTACACATTTTGGGGATGCCCCCTTTATCAAGCCTGCCAGTTAGCCATTTCTATGTGCCATGTGTGTACGATGACTGAGGAGGAGATGGGGGGAGGGGCAAATGGGATCTTTATAATGAAAACCAAAGGGGAGACCAGAAGGGAGGTGGAATGGGGAGTGACTGGTAATCGAAAGCAGCTGCCATTTTTTCTTCAGTTTTTTTTTTTATTTTATTATTATTATTATTATTATTATTATTATACAGTATTTATAAAGCGCCAATAGTTCGCTCAGCGCTGTACATTACAAAGGGGGACAGAACATGTGACAGAACAATACCAATACAATGCAAAACATGAGGGGATCGAGGGCCCTGCTCTTTCGAGCTTACAATCTTTTGCTAATTTATGTAAAACCTTTATCCCAAAAGAATAAAAAAACTGTTGCTGTAACAGCTTAAAAAGAGTTAACGGGAGTTTGCCTTAATTTGTTAGATATAGGTCTGCTAGTCTAACACTACCCTCTCCCAACATGGACAGTGCTGTTATCCTAAAGGTGTCTCCATTGCTCCTTCATCCAAGTGGAGACACCCTAAGACCGGAAGTGCGTTGCACAATAGATCACCGGTGGAAATCAAGGAAGACCACCCAATGCTCAGTATTTATCTCAGTACAGGTTTTCTTTAACAATGACATGCATGTCAGAAGTCAAACATATAAGATCAAAAATGGGGACTATCAAGAGAAACGTACAACTAAAAGGCTTATATGGTGAAACATCTATATGAGCACATTGTCCTGTCTTGGTATCATATGCTTCTTGCTGCCAGAGTGAGTGTGAAAGTGGGTTTGTAGAATATAGAGAAGATGTTGAAGCCAGGTAAGGAGGGGAAGTTTCAGAAGATTAGTAAAATAAGATAGGAAGAGAGAGACATGTCAGAACATGATATATAACTGATAACAGTCACTTCAACCATGCACTGAAATCTGGCCTGCATAGCTTAAAGTGGTTCTACAGTGAAAACCTTATTTATCCTAATGCATTCCCTGTTTTAAGGTAAAAAAAGTTTTATATCATGCCTGCTCTCCCCACCTCCCTAAATACCTACCTGAGTACTCAATCGATCCAGCTGCATCTCTTCTCTCCTCTCTCTGCTCACAGGACTCAGAGGCAGCAACAGGAGCCATTGACTCCTGCTGCTGTCAATTAAATGCTATGAGGAAGGAGTGGGTGGCGTGGCGAATCTGAGGTGTGTGTGTCTATGGATGCACATAGCCAGGCTTGGTACTGAGACTGCACATCTGCCCCTATAGCAAACAGCTTGCTGTGTGGGCAGGTACAGAAGAAGTGGAATGGACAGAACCAGCAGGAAAACCCCAGAAGAGGAGGTTCAGGGCTGCTCTGTGCAATACCATAGCACCAAGAAGTTAGGTATAAGATGTTTATTATTTTGGTGTTAAATATTGCCTTTAGATACACTTTAATTGTATGGCCAACGTTGTTATAGACAAGACTGCTTACCTACTGTACCTGGTAGAGCAGTTTTACTAGGATGATTGAAGTTAGGTTTCCATGACACCCCTGGGGCATCGCAGTGTCTTTCCTACAACTTCCAATATGGACTTTCATATAAAGGATTATTTCATAAATCTCCTAAAGATACCATAAGGATGGAAAACCTGGAATCATATAATACGTCTACGGTACACATTTTGTCTACTGAACAGCTAACTTTATTAAAACAGTAAATCATAGCTTTGGATTCACACTCTTGGTATGTCTAGTACATTGGTTTGAGCATATGTATAGTTTGTATCTATTAAGACCCCCAGTGGTCTCAGTATAATAGCATTGTCAAGTGTTGAACTATGTATGAATACATTTATTAAGGCAAATAACAAGGTAATAGAACGTTTTAAAACTGAACTCCAGGCAAACAGCTTGTTGCTTTTAGAAACACATTTAAAGTGTATGAAAACTCTTACTTGTTTGCTTCCCCTTGGTCTTTTAAATACACATTAAAATGTTTTGATATTTCTGTTAAAAAATTCCTGTAAATCCTAGGAGATATCTAGTGAGCTTGTAACTTACTGTACTCTCTGCCACTGTTGTACCTCTATGAACACACTTCCTGCCCTAAGGTGAAAACACTGCTACTCCTTAGATACAATACAGTGAGTGTTGTAACTCTAGGACAGGAAGTGTGTTCCTGGCAGGATCTCCAGGTGAAAAAAAAAGCATGAAAAACATTACAGCCACCACATCTAAGGTCTGGTAAGTCGCAATAGATTACAATAAACACATACTCACAAGAATTTGTGTTTTTATCTGCCTGGAATTCACCTTATTCATTTTGTTTCTTTTTTCTCCTTTTTTTTCTAATTGCTTATACAATAGTAGTATGCTAAGCTGTTGCCATGTAATTTGTCACACTACCACATAATTAATGGACTCTTGGTCAAGGCAGAGCCACGAGTCAATTCATAGATTGAGTGGACTGCAAAAGCATAATCAAAAGCTTAAATAAAATAACTACTTCCTGACTATCTTAATAAAAAAATAAGTTTCAGCCTTGATTGGAAGCTGTTGGAGTGAAACACTCTTGCTTCCTATACCTTTCAGACTCTGTTTATTAATTCAGCTCTGGTTAAACACAGCCCATAAAACTTGACCCATGTGCACTTGCAACTGCTTCTTGTGTGCGTCCACTCAAGAGCTACAAAGTCAGACCTGGGTTCCTCAATGCAGAGATTTCCAGACCATTGTGCACTGTATTAGTTATCCAGGCCCAGAGCTGTGGCACGCCCTCTGGTGTGACCCTGTCTCTGAAGGACTCACTTTGTGAGTAGGCTGTGTGGGCTGAACACCAGGAGCTACTTATTTTAATGAACCATTAGGCACCATTATCATACCTGTTGGTTCCCAATGAAAAGGGTTACAACTCTAAGTGGAGTGTCGCTAAGTTTAATATTGTGAGCATGCACACTTCACACTCTTATTCCCACCATTCAGCTAGAGGGAGTATCTTCCCACCACTGCTCCTAATCACAAGAGACACAAGTTCTACCTTGGTTAGTCCCTGCTGTGCCTAAAAATGACCTGGCCACCTCTCACTGTTTGAACTTCTGCTTCTAGCAGTCGGTTTATAGATACCTAAGGTTTTACCTTTCATTTTGAGCCAAGTTGTCCCTGCTAACAGTGCAACCTGCCACATCCTAAACACACAGAAAAAGGTCAAGGTCAGTTCTGTAGTGATCTCTCTGAATGGCTTGATATTGACAGCCTGGAACGCTGTCCCCTGCCTGAGTCCCTGTATTCCTCATAGTCTCCCGTAGCTCTTTCAGGGTGTGACCAGGGGCTCAATTTTAACCCAGGAAGATTTCCCTGCAGTTATGCAGGATTTCATAGACAAAATTTAAACTTTGATTTACTGCAGAGCTCATACGTGTACCTCAATGCCTTTACCTGAAGAATCATTATCTGATCTGCCTGCTGCTTATCGGCCTCTAAACCTTCAACTGCAGAGGCTCTATCTGATAAAATAAAGATCTTTGTCAGATCCTTGTCAGATGATGTCCCTGAGGAGTCACAGGCAACTGCCATAAACTCTTGCCCAATAGGCTTCTATTACTAGTGCTGATATTATTCTAGGATCCTTTAGAGTCCCTAAAAACTTTTCCAATTCACTTGCTACTCCCAGACATCCTATATGGAGACTGAGAAACTTCTGTTAAACTGCTAACACCTCTCAAACATTTCACAGTCCAGTACCAATTTGAGGCATCGTTTAGGGATCAAGTTCCACCTTTGCCTTTGAAAGCACACTCTACCAAATCTGCGAGAGTTTCCTAGGCTTTTTGGAATCAGGCAACTGTTTCTTATACTTGCAAGCCTACCTCCTGGGGTTCTATTCACGTTTTACCAGGTGGAAGTTCAGGCCTCATCTTATGTCAGCTACTGAAGAATGTGATTTATCATTACGATATTCTGTAATCATACATTGGTGAGGAAAGTTCAAAATAGAAAGTCCTTCCAGTTCTAAAGCAAAAACTCAAAATGGATTTAATAATTAAAATAGCAATCTTGTAAAATTACAAGAAAAATATTAAAATACAGAATGTAAAATAATATTGAAAATGTATTTGTTATTATACAGTATTTATAAAGCGCCAACAGTTCGCTCAGCGCTGTACATTACAATGGGAGACAATACATGAGACAGTACAATAACAATACAATGCGATACACGAGGGGTTTGATGGCCCTGCTCCTTAGAGCTTACAATCTAGAAGGGAGGGGATAGTTGTACAGGAGGAAAAGCTGTGGGGGATGGAGTGGTAGGAAGAGTGGAGGAGATCGGCAAATAGCAGGGGGCAGGGTAGGCTTCCCTGAAGAGGTGTGTTTTCAGGGTGCGCGTAAAGGAGAGGAGAGTAGGTGATAGTCTGATGGATTGGGGTAGGGAGTTTCAAAGGATGGCCGATGCCCTCGAGAAGTCCTGGAGGCGGGTATGGGAGGAGGACACCAGGGAACTAGAGAGAAGGAGGTCTTGTGAGGAGGAGAGAGTGCGTTTAGGGTGGTATTTGGATATTAGGTCGGTGATGTAGTTATGTTCTTAAGATAAAATTTTTGTTTAATAATCATATGTAAGTGTGTGTGTAGCTGTAGCAAGATCTGTGCCCAGCTTGTCGTCTCATGAAAATGTTTGCAACAGTCTTTGTTCTTTTAGTATAAGCAGCTGCAAGGCTCGTCATCCCCCCTCCTAAAATGGACTGGTTTAAGTTACTTCTGCTGAGCTCTGTTGTTCCTCTACAAGTTCTCCCGCTCCCAACAGCTAGGAAGGTAATTTATTCCTAGACTCATATTACCTTAGAATGTCTCAGCAGAGTTGGAGGAGGAAAATTCCACGTTTATGTAACTCACACAAGACCCTAAAACTTAAAGTGTTACTAAACCTACTAAAGTAAAATCAGTCTATATATGCAGTAAATCATGCTTGCTATACTCACTGCAGAACCTGAGGGGTTAATCCTCCACATTGTGTAAAAAGGCTGTTTGATCCTGACTTCTCTGATTCTCCCCTTCTTTTACTGTCCCCAATCCTTCTGCCAAAGTATAGAACAGCAGTGGCAAGTCTGCACATGCTCTGTTTGGTGTGTATTGATAGCTTGTTTTTTTTTGGGGGGGGGGGCATGTGAACGGCGCAGGGCCAATTAGCACTTTCTGGATAAAGGGTCAGGGGTCATGTCGCCTCATAGGACAGTCAAAGGAGAATGAAAACTCCTACAAGATTTACCAGTGCTAGTCCGGACACTGATAGAAGTCACAAGACTGCTATATACTGCTGATGAGAAAAGGTATTTAGCAGTTTATATTTACTAAAATAATTGCATTTCCATGTTTTGTGTCCTGTGAAAGACCGGATATAGTGAATGCAGGGTCCGGGGAGACTGGATATAGTGAATGCAGGGTCCGGGGAGACTGGATATAGTGAATGCAGGGTCTGGGGAGACCAGATATAGTGAATGCAGGGGCCTGGGTTTACTAACACTTTATTTCTAATCTAAATCAAATGATACGTATACCAATATATGTATATCTAATACAAAATTACTTTGCATATTATCTTAATCAAGAAATAGTACAGTATAAAACTTAGATTTTTAACATATATACCTAATAAACTCTTAGACTTTCAATAACCATACCATACTCCACAGGGAATGTTAGCCTTGCACAAACTGGGAAGAGAGGTGCTAGTCAACGAATGACTAACTGACACCACATGTTGCTCAGTACAGACACATAGAAAAACCAAACCTATATATTTATGTTTTCACAGTCTATAAAATCTATTTATTTTACTTTTCCCAAACCAAAACAAATAAAAATATAACAACTCAATTATTCTTTTAGATCAACCCATTCATACATATGTAAATAAGAATATATTAGATGAAGGAATGCTTCTAACAGCTACCAACATAGGATCAGTCAGCATGTTAAGGTGCAGGCAGTCCTTTGTTTTTTTGTTGTTGATAGTGGTTCTGTTAGCATTGTGTTTGCTGTGTTGCCCACTTCTCAATTGGACTGCTTATGGATGTCCAAATGGCTCTGAATCCTTATTCCCCATGAACCAGAATTTGTCACAGTTCGCTGAGGGACATAGGTCACACTCTACTCTGTTTATGAACTTGCTATCAATGCTGCTTTTTTACAAAACTGAGGCATGTGGAGTGGGAAGTGTTACACCAGACTGGTAATTTTTTTTTGTTAAGATGAGCGATCTGTGGAGGTTGTAGCACACACTGGACGCAATTATATTTTGCCTTCTGGTGAGTGCATAGTGGTGGTTGATTTATGCAAGGAGATTTCACCGTTTGACTATCTGCACAGATGAATTGTTGTATATGAAGAGTTCATGTTTTATTTCTGGACATTATTTTCGGACTGAGCGCTTTTTTTTTTCTTTTACAAAGAATTTTATTATAGAATAGATAGGAGCAGTGAATCAGGCAAAAACAGATACATTGACCAACAGGAATAAAACATACAAGGTATTCAATGAATATTTCAAAATATGTACTGATGGAGAGACATAGAAATAAACAGCATACTTAAGTGTCGAGTACAGAAAGAGGGGAAAAAAAAAGGGGGAGAAAACAATAAGTTGCAAAAATGGGAAATGTTTATAGACCAATGAGAGTATAAACTCTAAGGAAAAATTGTCACTATATCAACATATAGAAAGCGGAGATGCTATGGGATGGAACCTCTCTGAATAAAAATGGGCATTCCACACGCAGGGCTTCCGATGGAGTCCAGCATAAGGATATAGTACTGCTGGGGCGGCACTCAAAGCAATAATCACAATCAGTACACATAGCATGAAAACAGACTAGACTAAAGGAAAGAGAAGAATGAAGAGGAAGGAGACGAAAACGAAAACAAAAAGGGCTCCAGGGGGATCGCAGCAGAGAGCACTTTTTTTTTTAATCACTAATTGTTTTATTCACTTTATAGTGGTATTTAGATTTCAGTTAAGTTTTTCACTGATGAATGTATGTGAATTTATTTCCATTGATATTTATATCTCATATGCATTTTATTTATGCGCTGCACCCATTCACTTTATTCATTTATATTTTTTTGGCTTGTCACCAATTCTGTGCTAGCTGCTTCCCTCTCTAAGCGTTCACTTTTTTTGTTGTTGATCCTAATACAGTTTTTTTTTGTTTGCCAATGTCCAATTACCTATTTATCTGAATCCCGTGTCTCTAAATCAACTGCAAAAAAGGATTTTATAGTGGGTATAAAAATCCAATTTTTTCCTTATGATACACTTACAGTGAGTTTATATGGGAAATCAGCAATATAGCCCACTATAATTAACATCAGAAATGGGGAATAACCAATGCTATTGTGTGTGTTTCCTGGCTTCTTTCATACCAAATGCAATGAAAATATCACTAAACAAATTAATTGTGCGTATAGCAATGACTAATTAGATGATCACTTTACAGTGCAATTACATAGAACCATCAGAACAATGCTTCTCAAATCATTTTAAAACTAATTTAATGACTGAAAAATTCTGAAAAAAATAATATCCTAATATGCTATTGAGATGTTACTTTTTCTAATGAAGACCTAGAAATGCCTCAAAATGTTCTACATGTCTGTACATTGTGATTTTAAAGGTGGCCATGCATGGAGCAATAAAACCACCAATTATCACTTGCATTGGTCCGGTCATGTGGGAATGCTTTGTACATATTAACACAATGTCAGGGCCACACATTGAGACTAATGGAACTGCTATGAACATAAAACTGCAAAATGTACGAGCATATAGCAGTAAGAGCACAATATACTGTAGTACATATAGCTAACCCATAATTTGGGCCATAATAAGGGAAATATATTAAAACTGGAGCACTCAGAATCTGGTGCATCCATGTATGGTAGCCAATCAACTTCTAACTTCAGCTTCTTCGATTAAGCTTTGACAATAACACCTGGAAAATGATTGATTTCTGTGCAAAGCTGCACCAGATTTTGCACTCTCCAGTTTTGATAAATCTCCCTTGTATGTAATAAAAATGGCTGAACTTGCACATATAATGTGAATAACATACAGTACAGATCATATACATTATCTCAAAAAGAGGTCTAGATCACCGAAAGAAATCACCCCGGGGCCTAGAATAAGGAGAGAAAGACCAATGTTTCAGGGAATAAAGAAAATACCTTTTCTTCAGAAGAATTCTTCTATCTCTATGCTGCTGGTCAAATGCCTTATTATAACTTCTATATGCCACAAACAAGCTCCCCCCCTTCCAGCTTTTTTTGCTGTAAGACCTCCCTTTGAGTCACTGCTAGGAGAAGGAGCAGGATTGGCTGCGCTGCCGATTCACTGCAGGGACAGGGGTATGGTAAGCTAAGCTGCTGAGAGAACTTCAGTGCTTTTGCTGTAGAATTAAAGGATGGATTTCTCCACAGTGCCTGCAGCTACAGAGGGCTTACTTTAATGTTAATTTACTGATTCCTAAGAATATGTAAATACATGAATGTCCATGGGCTGTTCACAGCCACAATGTCAAGCAAGCACAAAGAATATTTAGCAGTTTGTCATGTAATACAGTGAGTACATTGAACTTTTTCCTAAAGTAGAAGAAAAGACAAAAAAAAACCCCTTTTTTTGCTTTTAGTTATATTTAAAAATGAGGACATTGCCTACATTGCATAGAAAGATTCATAGTTGGCATAACCCAGCATATGGCTATAGCAGTAAAGAAAAGACAAATACAATTGCACTGTAGTTTCTGTCAAACCAAGAGGTTGTTTAGGATTAGGATGGAATGTAATCCTAAAATTGGGATTAAAATGAATATTAAAATTAAGATCAGGATTGTTGTGCAGTCTGTTCAAGTAAATGATGTGACATGCTGTTACAGAAATATCACTGGTGGCTAACTATCAAACTGAAAGCACAGCTAAACTCATACATTTAACTGTTTCCCAAAACAGTTACATTTAAAGCATGCCATGAATGATAACTGTCACAGCACGCATGTGTACATTCTGCAGACATTTGCAAACAGACAGGCGCATTTATTTTATTGCATGTGTCTTCTGCAATAAAGCGCTTGTCTGTTTGTATTTTTTTTTTTTAATTTTACTTCTGCTTTAATTGCTTTTGACCATTTGTACGACAACTCTTAAGATTTCAAAGGACTGAAGTTTCCCTTTAATCTAAAATGTACATGCACTTTTTCTCAGCCTGCTAATTTAACTTAAAGTGCTTCTA